>NC_057416.1:11495468-11822383 GCF_019320065.1 Cervus canadensis | reverse complement strand
AGGGTGATGCTTGCTGTGGTTTTGTCATATATGGCTTTTATAATGTTGAGGTATGTTCCTTCTATTCCTGCTTTTTGGAGAGTTTTAATCATAAATGAGTGTTGAATTTTGTCAAAGGCTTTCTCTGCATCTATTGAGATAATCATATGGCTTTTATCTTTCAATTTGTTAATGTGGTGTATTACATGATTGATTTGCAGATAGTAAGGAATCCTTGCATTCCTGGGATAAAGCCCACTTGGTCATGATGTATGATTTTTTTTAAATATGTTGTTGGATTCTGTTTGCTAGAATTTTGTTAAGGATTTTTGCATCTATGTTCATCAGTGATATTGGCCTGTAGTTTTCTTTTTTTGTGGCATCTTTGTCTGGTTTTGGAATAAGGGTGATGGTGGCCTCATAGAATGAGTTTGGAAGCTTACCTTCATCTGCAATTTTCTGGAAGAGTTTGAGTAAGATAGGTGTTAGCTCTTCTCTAAATTTTTTGGTAGAATTCAGCTGTGAAGCCATCTGGTCCTGGGCTTTTGTTTGCTGGCAGATTTTTGATGAAGTTTCTATTTCTTGTTGTGGATGGGTCTTGTTAAGATCTTCTATTCTTTCCTGGTTCAGTTTTGGAAACAGTTATACTTTTTCTATCAGAATTTGTCCATTTCATCCCAAGTTTGTCCATTTTATTGGCATTAGAGCCTTGCTGGTAGTAGTCTCTTATGATCCTTTTGTATTTCAGTGTTGTCGCTGTTGTGATCTCTCCATTTTCATTTTCTAATATGTTAATTAATCTCTCCATTTGTAATTTGGTTCTTCTCTCTTTGTTTCTTAATGAGTCTTGCTAATGGTTTGTCAATTTTGTTTATTTTTTCCAAAAAACCAGCTTTTAGCTTTGTTGATTTTTGCTATGGTCTCTTTAGTTTCTTTTGCATTTATTTCTGCCCTGATTTTTAAGATTTCTTTCCTTCTGCTAACCTGGGGTTCTTCATTTCTTCCTTCTCTAGTTGCTTTTAGGTGTAGAGTAGGTTATTTATTTTGGTTTTTTTCTTGTCTTGATGTAAGCCTGTAATGCTATGAACCTTCCCCTTAGCACTGCTTTTACAGTGTCCCATAGGTTTTGGGTTGTTGTGTTTTCATTTTCATTCATTTCTATACATATTTTGATTTCTTTTTTGATTTCTTCTATGATTTGTTGGTTATTCAGAAGCGTGTTATTTAGCCTCCATATGTTTGAAGTTTTAACAATTTTTTTCCTGTAATTGAGATCTAATCTTACTGCACTATGGTCAGAAAAGATGACTGGAATGATTTCAATTTTTTTGAATTTTCCAAGACCAGATTTATGGCCCAGGATGTGATCTATTCTGGAGAATGTTCCGTGTGCACTTGAGAAAAAGGTGAAGTTGATTGTTTTGGGGTGAAATGTCCTATAGATATCAATTAGGTCTAGCTGGTGAGTATGAAAGAGGAAATTAATAGTAACACAATAATAGTGGGAGACTTTAATACCCCACTCACAACTATGGATAGATCAACTAAACAGAAAATTAACAAGGAAACACAAACCTTAAAAGATACATTTAATGAAATTTAAAAGATGTATTTAATGAAATGATGCTCAAAACACAGCATAGAGAAGTTAAAAGAGATAAAAGATGAACTAGAGCTTAATAGATATAGAAATTTCCAATAAAAGTTCTGGGGGAAAAAAAAGAGGAGAGAATGGGGAATAGGTAGTTGAGTCATAGTGGTTACGGTTACAGACACCCCAGAATTGAATCGAACAAATTCTTGGACCACAGGAGTTAACACTGATGCAAGGATATACACAAGGCACAGTGTCACGCGTGCCTGGTGGGTGTGTAAATTTTTTGGAATCCCGTTGAGAGGTTATTTGCGACATCTAAACTTCTGATTCTGCCTCCCACTCCCAATCATGTAGTTTTTTGAATCTCAGCAATGGTAATTCCATTCTCCTAGTTTTAGGCCAATAACTATTAAGTCATAGTTGATTTCTCTTTTCTCAAACCCCATATCCAATCCATGTGGAAATTTGGATGGGTCTGTTTTCAAAATACCTCCAGACTTCGACCTCTTCCAACAGAAACACTGCTATACCCCCTGTTTTAAGACACCCATCAACTTTTGCCTGGGTTATGCTAATACCCTCATCATAGATTCTACCTTATTTTCAATACAAGCAGCTCAAGTGAATATTTTAAAACAAGATCCCCCTCCTCCAGGGGATCTTCCCAACCCAGGGATCGAAGTCAGGTCTCCTGCATTGCAGGCAGATACTTTACCATCTGAGTCACTAGGGAAGCCCCTATACTTTCCTATAATTGGCCTTATTTTTCTATAGTGCCTATCAAATTTTTAAAAATACCATAGTTTATTATGATTATTATTTATTATCTGGCTTTCCCTATCAGAATATATGCTGTACTGGACAGAATTTTTTTTTTGTTCAGGAAGGCGGGATTTAGTATATAATAAACACTCAAAAGATAACTGATTGAATCAGTAATTCTAGAAAAGCTAACTATGTGCTCATGGAATGAGCTAGTTGAGAGGACATCTGTATTTCCCATATATTTGAAATAGTTCATTAGGAAAGCTAATTTAAATTTCATAAGTTAAAAAATAATCCTAACACTCAGGTTATGAGTAAGAGGGGGACGGACACCATTTATTTTATGTTCTTATAAAGAACAGACCAAACTCTATATTATTAAAAAAAATTATATATTCAGGGGTGTTATATTTTAACTGTATTTAAAAATTATTATAATTTTTATTTTTTATTGGTGGCTTCTTTTCAAAAGAGTACAACGAAAATCTCTAGGAAGTCTAAACTAGAACTTAAAGAATATCTGCATAAGATACTCTGCTCTGCTTTGATTCCTAACAATAATCTACACTTATCTACCTGGTCAATTGCTTGCTATTTTGTTTTGAAAGCTTTTATTATTAAGGTCAAGGCAAAATGAAGGAATATTTAGAATATAGCTTAGATCACTGAAGTGAAATACCAGTTGTTGAAGAACATTACATGAACAAATTAATAAAATTAAACCAAGACTCTCAAAAATTCATCACTGAGGAAGCAGCAGGTACCCGTCTGCCTGCAGGTTCTCTAGTTAAGCTGAATCTCCACTCACACCAGAGATCCAGCCCTTACATATCTGGCCTGAGAATAGATACCAGCCCCCTCTTCTCAGCTTAGCTGAGATGGCTGGAGCTCTTATATACCAGGGAAAGAAAATGGGGGAAATAAACGGAACACATAAGAAGCGCAAAACGATTTTGCTGTTAGAGTGCAACTTTCCAGTCTTTCCATTTTAACTCTCCTCTTGGCTTACAGGCAGCCGTGAATATACTCTGGGCTGAAAGATTGCTCTGGGATTCTTACGTCTTCCTGGCTTGCTCTCCACGGAGGATATCACTTCAAAACCTCCAGGAGCTTTTCCTAGAATTCTGCTATGTTTTTGGTGAACAGACTGGCTTCATGCCTATTCTAGAGCACACTCAAGTGGCTGATACCAGAAATGATCTCCTTGGACCCCCATCCGGTGAGACATGACTTCACTACTACAGGACTAGGACTGTAACCATATCTTAGAATAATAAAACACCATAAAGTTCATAAAGCAATAAAAAATAAGGAGAGAGGTTTTTCTTTCATGGGCAGAAACAGATTTTTATTTTGTTTTCTTCTGTATTTTAAATGTGAAAATGCATAAGACTGTTAGTATAATTATTAGTGTTATCTTCATTTGCTCCACACTCTCTGTCTTTCTGATTTCATTTATTAACCCCTAGAATACAGAGTTGTCTGTAGGGCATATTCCAGAAATGCAGGCTGAGGCAAAAGAAATTTTGTTCTTTAGTGCTAACATACAATTTTCAGCAAAAAACTAGGACAACGTACCATTTATGTTTTCTATTGCAGCAGGGCTTCAGCCTTTTCCAACAGCCCTTTCACAAAATTGATAGATTATTCTTCCTATTAAAAGAGTCTTTTATTCTGGGTGCCAGACCTGGTGCTTAGAGCTGAAATATTGCTTTAGCTTTGTGTGTGTGTGTGTGTGTGTGTGTTACCACAGTGGCATTTCACTGCTGAATAAAATTACAAATCGTGTACCTGATTCTTCAGGGCATGGAAAAGTCTCACAGGGCCTGAAGTGGGCATGAGGGGGATATGTTTGTTCGTTATTTCCAAATAGACCTGATGAGAATCCATGGACCCATGAAAAGTTTTATCAGGTTGTACACTGTGTAGAGAAAGATCATTAAGTAGGGAAACATGAATTCTAGGCTTCTATCGGCTGTTTAGCCATGGACAAGAGAAAGTGAATATATTAAAATAGACACGATTTATCAAATACTTATGAGTTTTATGTACATTTGTTCTAACCCCCGTGATGATTCTGCAAAATAGAAATTATTATCCCTTTTTAAAAATGAGGACATTGAAAGAAGATTCAGAGATTGATTAATTTGCTCAGCTAAAGAGATATGGTTAGAATTAGACTCCAGATTTTTCTGGTTCCAAAGGTTATGATTTTTTGGAGTAGCATAGTATCCTTCCAGTTATTTTAATTTTCTATATCTTTGTTTTCCCATCTATATAATGAAGGCAATAAATAACACGACCTCCTAGCTATAAAATGTTAGAAAGTCTAGAATACAAGCATAGCATCATGCAGCAGCACACAAGGAAAGCTAGCTTAGTCCCATCAGAAGTCACTTAGATCTTCTTATTTACACAACCAGATTGAAACCGTGGTAGGGACTGACAGTTAACAAGGCAAGACTGTGGAATGCAGCCCAGATGCTGTCCTTGGCTGCTGCATAACACAGGAAGGGTTTGAAGGAGACCTGGATGGAACACAGAGGAGATAATTCAAAGGCACTCTTCACGCTCACCTGAGGACCACGTCTTAAGTGGGGTCATGGTCTTTTTACTGGGATGGAGGCAGGTTGAAGAGGCGCCTTTATATTTCCACTTTGGGAGAAAGGGGACTGGGGTAACTGAGAAGTCAGGTTCAAGACTGAAGTTCACATTGAGATTGATCCAAGTTCACATCCTTTTCCTTCAAGATTGTTTTAAGGTCTTAAGAGCTAAACATATAATAAAGAATCCAAGAAACTTCTCTGTTCTGTAGTAGAGCCACGATATAAGAGAAATGACTCCAAATCCAAAGAAAAAGACCCAGGAGGATGGAATTAGCAGAAAGGACTTCATACAATAGCGACCGTTCCTGCCCTTATGTTCTTTATTCCTCTTTCCGTAGTCCCCACATCTAACCCACACATCTTGATTCACTGTTTTTCTAAGAGATTTCTTTCACTCTGATCTCCACCAGAACTACCCTGGTCTAAGTCATCATCACCCTGAATGTCCTGTTTCTTTTCTTCCCATCCTAGCAACCATCTTCCTGCAGACAGCAAAGTACCTCTTTAAGGTATAAATTGGGTCACACCACGCTCTTGCTTACAGACCATGAGTGGCTGCCCAGTGCACTTAGAATGAAAAGCAAACTCTTTCTCTTGGCTTACAAGGCCCTCTGTAGTGTGAGGAGTCCACCTTGGTGACCTCTTATCATGCCACTTTTTTCTAGCCATGGAGACTTTTCTTTCTGTTCTTTGCATAGTCCAAGTTCTTTCCACCCCCAGAGCACTGCACAGACTGGCCCCTCTCCGTCAAATGCTCCCAAGTCTGCTTCCTTCACATTCTACAAATCTCGTGTTAAATGGTACCTCCTTGGAAAGGTAAGCTCCAGCCACCATACTTAGTTAGATGCCATTGCCTGCACAGGTTACCTTTTTATAACAACTGCTCGCTTTCTGCATAGTACTGCTCCCAGATTGTTTTATTATTTATGAGCTCTGCTGGGGCAAGGAACTTTTTTCCTCTCTTCTCTTTGTATCTAAAGCCCAGCAAGGTCCCCAGTAATGATATTGGCTTACCAACCTTCCTTTCTGCCGGGCTCACCCCGGGCTTGGGGCTTGGTTTAAAATTTTCATCCTCAGGGAGCTCTTCTGTGACCCCCAGCTTAAGTCAGACCCCCCTGTTCTTTGTTTCCATAACCCTCTACACAATCCCTGCTGTAACACCTTCACACCTCACTGTGCTGATTGCCTGTGCTTGGCCTCCCTGTTATTATCGAAGACTCTTATTGGTTGTGACATTTGCTGTCTTGTTCACCCTGACATCATGGGCACCAACATCATGCATGACATGTAGTAAGAAATCAGGAAATGGTTTATAGAGGGAAATAGTCATTGAGAAAGAATGTGGGGTGGGCCAAAGAGATAAAGCATTCACAATTTTTATAGATGACTGACAGATGAATGAATTAATACATGTATTACCTGTTGTGGTCACTTCACACCCCAGTGCTTAGTTGTGTAAGATACAGCACCCAGCATGAGCAGCTTTCATTAGTCATGCAAAAATATTCATTTACACATATTTATTGAGAACCTACTGTGCACCAGGCCTGAGTTACATGCTGAGGATATGAATAAGAATATGATATAACAGAAGAGAGGAGGCAGATTTATGAATGTTTATGCTAGGAGGCAACAGGGTAAGTAGCATATGAATGTCAAAAAAGAAATGTATGTAGAACCCAGACTTGGGCAGATTTGGAAAGGGACTGTCCTCAGTCTTGAAGGATGGGGAGGACAACGTAAAGATATCGGGAGAGGAAGGAAAAGCTGAGCTGAGCAGTGAGCACTGGCTGGGATGTGGGAGTTTTGCAGCTCCCTGGGAGATAATAAGAGAGGAGGGGAAGGTGATGGGCCCAGAGTTTGGGGTTCCCCGCACAGACAAGAGGTGAGAATGTGGGGCTGTATTCAATGGAGAGGAATCTTTTAGCAGGTTTGAGGTTGAGGGGTGGCCTGACTGTGGGTGCTTTAGGAGACAAATACTGGACAGGAGCCCTGAAGCTGGCTAGGGAGAGAGACTGGATTGCAATTGAGAAGTTTAATATTCAGGCATGAGGTCTCCAGAGCAAGCTCGAGAAAGAAGCAATCAGGATGGAAAAGAAAGAAAGAATAAGAGACTGTGCAAGGAAAGAACTGGAAGACTAGGGTGGCGGACAGCTCTTGGGACAGAGCTCACAGCTAGAGGGAATGATGAAGTGAATACACTATGAATACATGATGTGTATAGGGCAGCATGCTCCGTGTGCTTTCCTACCTGACTCTATTTGACTTCTGCTAACTTTATAAGGTAGGTACTCTAATTACTCCACTTATACTGATAGGGAAGCCACACTGCTTTCTTTTTAAATTTTTATTTATTTATGTATTTTTTGGCCACACTGTGTGGCATTCAGGACTTAGTTTCTCAACCTGGTGCCCCCTGCAGTGGACACTTGGAGTCTTAATCACTGGACCACCAGGGAAGTCCCCACATTGTTTTCTAATTAAACATTTGCTAGTAAGAAAGTGTGGTATCATCTGATGATACCACTCTAATGGCAGAAGTGAAGAGGAACTAAAGAGCCTCTTGATAAGGGTGAAAGAGAAGAGTGAAAAAGCTGGCTTTAAACTCAACATTCAAAAAACTAAGATCATGATATCTTGTCCCATCATTTCACAGCAAATAGAAGGTGAAAAAGTGGAAACAGTGACAGATTTTATTTTCTTGGGCTCTAAAATCACTGCAGATGGTGATTGCAGCCATGAAATTAAAAGATGCTTGCTCCTTGGAAGAAAAGTTATGACAAACCTAAACAGCGTATTCAAAAGCAGAAACATCACTTTGCTGACAAAGGTGCATACAGTCAGAGCTATGGTTTTTCCTGTAGTCATGTACGGATATGAGAGTTGGACCATCAAGCAGACTGAGTGCTGAAGAATTGGTGCTTTCTCATAGTGGTGCTGGAGAAGACTCTTGAGAGTCTCTTGGGCAGCAAGGAGATCAGATCAAACCAGTCAATCCTAAAGGAGATCAATCCTGAATATTCATCGGAAGAACTGATGCTGAAGCTGAAACTCCAATATTTTGGCTGTGTGATGTGAAGAGCTGACACTGGAAAGACCCTGATGCTGGGAAAGACTGAGGGCAGGAGGAGAAGGGACGACAGAGGATGAGATACTTGGAGGGCATCAGTGACTCAATGGACATGAATTTGAGCAAACTCAAATGGACATCAATTTGAGCAAACTCTAGGAGACAGTGAAGGACAGGGAAGCCTGGTGTGCTGCAGTCCACGGGGTTGCCAGAGAGCTGGACATGACAGCGACGGAACAACAGTCAGAAAGTGTGGTGTAAACTGTGTTTTTCCTTCTTTATAGTACTTGTAGACCATGGAGGGCAGTCATAATATTTCTGTCACTACTTCCTTATTTATAAAATAACACTAATAATTTCGCAAATTTCTGGTAATTAAAAAATATAAATGCTTATACTAATAATTCCACAGAGATAAAGGTGTTGTTATTAATAAATTGTCTTTTGTACTTTATTTTCCAGATCTTAAAAATCCCCATAAAATGAATAGGAAATAAAATGTCAATAAAGTGCCTGTGAGTCTCTTAATTCACTCAGTAAAACTCATGTGTAATTCAGAAGTTTTCCCTAAAGAAAAGTGAAGACCTTTCACAGATTTCAGAGAAAGGAGGCATTATCCAAGCGAGCCTTTTCTGCTTGATCAAAATGCAGAGTATAAGCAAATTAAATTGATTTAAGCTAGCATGACATCAACCTAAAACAAATGGGTCTTAACATTTAAGAAAAATCAACCTATTATTTCTGATGTTTATCTTTCTTCTTAGTAAAATTTTCTTTTTATAAAGAACAAAGAACTCTATCTTTACCTTTTTTCTTGACTATCTTAGTAAAATAAACATGAATTAAAATGTAAAATTGAGTCCCTTCTGTTCTGACACTTGAACAGTGATTCTTAATAATTTTTGAAAATAAAAATCCAACTAGCTTGATAACATTAGAGACTACCTTTCTTCTGTACCTTTAAAGTTTAAATGAAAAGGAAAGATTAGAAAGAATTTGCCTTATGTAACCTCTTTGGAATAAATTCATTTAAAATTTGAAGATATGCTAAAAATTCATCATTTTAAACTGTGATCCATCTTTTATTTACTGTGTTTTATAGTAGACAAGTCATTTATTTTCTCGTTCCATTGCCATCGATAACAATAATTTAAAACCAGCTAATAAACATTATGGTTTGTTAGAACTGCTACCGATTAAATCTTAAGTGTCTTATACATACAAATATAAACAGAATGTAATTAGAGCTATTTAAAGAACCCATTTTTAACTTAGATTAACCATACTTTCCATTTGCTGAGGATAAACACTCATAAATGAAAACCATTGCTGAGCAAGAAGCAATTACTTCGGTTTAAAATATTAATATGCACAGTCTTTTAAAAAGTCATGGAAAATCATTTATGGATTGCACCGCATAGACTCAAGTCATACCCAAAAGGAAGAATGGGGCAACATCCTGCGTCCTAATCGAGAAGCAATCAACTGGGGCATGGCATGTCCTTACCTCTAGGAGCCCATTAAACTCTTGGCTTCGATTAGCGTAGATTTCCAACATGATAGTCCTATATATGTCCAAAGGATGATTTAAAACCACACATACATGCACTTAGAAAGAAAGGAGAATTTTACTGTTGAAAAATAAACTTCATCAACCTCTTTCTAGGAAAAATTGAGACCCACTTATAATCTAAGCTAATGACTAATTTGAGCATATAGAGACAGTCTGGAAGAGAAGGAAACATGGCTCACACATCATAATTGCACATTTCTTGCCTAAAATATACACAAAAATATATATTGAGTGAATTGAACGCAAATAGCTAATTAATTCCACAGTACTTTTTTGGTGACATTAGTAGGCTGAGTAAAACCTTGGTTTGGGCTAGAATTATACTCTCTGGTTAAATGCACACATTTTTAGTTGCTACTATGAGTTAACCACAGGTCAAATCCAGTTACAATGAGCATCAGTATCACCAAAGGCTTCCAAGCTGGTCCTGGAAGTTTTCAGAAGGGGCTTTGTTGATTTCATCACAATGACACCACAAATGTAAGAGCCCAGACAGACTTTTAACCCTTGTGCGCCTGAAATGGCCACAATGTTTTGGATCTTTGGTTAGGTCTCTGAATATAGAATGATGCTGGGTAGGAACATGGGTATTTTCAATGTCACAAGACAAAAATCCAGAGACTAAACTTGTCCTATTAACAGTTCATGTCTGCCTTTGGCTGAAAGTTTAATTGGGGTAGTATTTTGAAAGGGGACCCATTTTATTCATGACAACCAAGTTTCAATGCAGATGAATTTAGTAGATGATTGATAGTTATGATGATGTGCCTTGAATTATAAGTGAAATTTATATTTATAGGACTTTATCTTTTGATCCCACTTACAAAGTTATAATCAATTACTTTTATTCTGAATTATGGAAGGCTTCATTTTCATTAAAGGTAAAGAAGTACAATAGCTTCAAGGGCTGAGATGAAAAAAAATCTTAGCAGGGTGATTTTATGGTTGGCCTTAGGCAAAAATTATCCAGCAAGGGATGTTTGTCTTGGATGCCAGTCCCAGTTCTTTTCAGTGATCTTCTATCCTATCCTGGCCACTGAAGCTTCCCAGGGCCCTTTGGGTGCTTGAATATATATTCCCTCCCCTCCTTTCATTCCCATACATACTCTTTTTATGTTATTTTGTTCAGGCTTTAGTCTTCAACAGAATTTATTATTATTACTCTTCTCTTCTTTTTCCAATTTAGTATTTTCTTAGTCCCCTCTTCTGCCTGATACTATCTCATTTAAAAAATATATTCCTATGAATTCAATAATAAGGACCAAAGGTTAATGCTTCATCTGTGCCACATAGTATATGTTCATTTACAGAAGGTTTCTGGATAGATGCCTAATCCAAAGTACTGTCTTTAATGGTAGAAATTTCTGGTTCATTTAGAGGAGGTATTGAAATTTGAAGAACTTTCAAAACAAACCGTACAGGTGGCTGCACACTTTATATAATGTTTAGAGCCAGTCAGATGTCTTTCATTAACCATCTTTAAGAAAAAGGGCCAGGTCATGTGACTTTGGTTTATAATTACCTTGTGCCATCACAAGGCTTTTAAAAAAAAGCTTCAACCAAAATTCAAAACAGTGATTTTACTAAACTACCACATTATCTTTCCCGAACCTTAGAAACACAAAACATTCTACTGATTGGACTGTTCACTGTTCAACTTACTGAATCTCGTAACTTGGAGATTATGATAGGTGAGTATCCTGTGCATCTCCCCAGTGCCAGCCACCCCAGCACACAAGTAGGTGGTAAGTATGCTGCTTTGTTAAATAGAATGTGACCCAAATTGCTACCAAGATTAATTTGAAACAGAGACTTATTACTGTTAGCACATCAAGGAGTGACTAAGTCGTGTTCCATAACTTTATAAAATTTTATAACTCGTCAACTAAATAGCCTGAATTAGTTGACTTTATTGTTTGGTAAATGCTTGATAGCCAATATATTTAATACATTGTTAATTATCTTATTCTCCTTAAAATAGTATTTTCATTTTTATAATCAAGAATATTTAGGGGCTAATTAGAAATCCAGTAGTGTGAATTGTAAATTATGTGTAATTACAATAAAACTACTGAAGAATAATACACGTTACTTATAAATTGTAACACTGTGATAAATTAAAGCAATTACAGGTAAACCAATAATGTTCTTTAATTAAGTAGTTATGAATGAGAATTTGTGCTTTGCATTTACAATAACCTATAAGGTTGGGGATTGCATTTATAGCTTGTGTGGAAATCGATTGCACTCTGCCGTAATACTCTGCTAAGAATAACTTCCAAGTTCATTACTGTCATTCTGCCATTATCATGTAAAAACACCCAGGATTGTTAAATGTAAAGTGTGCTGACAGTCAATCAACCATGCTTCTTAATATAATTATAATTATGTCACTATCTCTTATTAAGCCTTTATGAATCTGAGAAAAAGTTCATATCTGCACAAGTCTTCAATATTGGTTGCAAAGGAATAGAAGCTGCTTTGTCACAAGTTTATTGAAAATACTATTGTATTTGACATTAGTAAGACTATTCCTCCTCATAATTATCTTACTGCAGCCTGCCATTTAAAGATTATAACAATAGTTTATGTATTGCTATATCTGTTTATTATATTCTATATTGTTATAATGTTGAGGTAATGCTTTGACATATCCAGGTTACAGTCAATGTCACAAAATTGACATAGGAGACATCAAAAGACCACCTTCCTGCCCTTAATTAAAATTGTGTGTGTTTGTGCAAATGCATGCAAACAGGTCTCTGGAGTAGAAAGAGAAGTAGCAAAAGTTGGTGAGATGGGGAAGAATTGGAAGGTTAAGATGACAAGAACTTGCTGACCTGAATTTAAAATATCTTGAAACTTATCATAAAGATAAGTATATAAAGATGAGTACTAAAAAAACAAGAGAAGTATTCTGACATATCCAGGTATATACATTTATTAATTTGTCTTGAGGCATTAACAAAGTTCTCTAAAAATTAAGGAATGCCTACACTAGTAACATAACAGCATGCCAAATATTCATGTGTGATCATTTGTGTCCAACTCTTTGTGACCCCATGGACTATGGTCCTCCAGGTTCCTCTGTCCATGGGATTTCCCAGGCAAGAATACTATAGTGGGTAGCCATTTCATACTCCAGGAGATCTTCCTGACCCAGGGATTGAACCCATGTCTCTAGCATCTCCTGCATTGGCAGGGGGATTCTTTACCACCTGGGAAACCATGTCAAATGTAGTACAGCGAATACCCTAGAAGGGAAAGTTATGTACTAGGTAGAGGTTACACATGTTAGTCATGATTATCTGGTCACAGATCTTATCTGACTTGCAAACTAAGTTAGCCTGTTAATTTTCATGAAAGCCGGCAGAAATCATAAGACTCTTAGGTCAGAGGCAAAGGACTCTGTCACTTAAAGCACAACAAGTGTCATGAGCATCGTCATGTGTGTGAGTGTTGGCTTCCCTCATCCCTGCATGGGGGTGATACAGAAGGGTGCAGATGGTTGCTCTACACATGGTGGGCTCATCCTGCAGCTGAGGAACATTCAACTTGAGGAGGCCATCGTTTTTATAGCAAGCACTGAGCAAATCTGCCCTTTGTTTCAGAGGTAGACATTACATCATCTCTCAAAGTTGCTCTCTGTCAACATGACCCTGAGGAATGGTCATTCCTCAATGCAGTCAGGGCTCTGCATTCTTGACAAACCTAGCAAGACATGAAGAAGTCCACGAGACCTGCAGAGGATTTTCTTTCCCAACATGCAGTATAAACATCTTTAGGAGTTTGGTGTACAACGAGATAAAAAGACAACCGTTGTCCATTGGCTTCAAGTTCAAAACTCTTCCCAGGACCATGCTTACCTCTGTATGTTTAGTTAAATATTATTAAAAATGGCATAAGAAACTTCTGGGGACAGTTCCCCTTTGATGGATCGCGTCTCTGAATGCAATCTGAATGGGTTGCATTCACTCTGCAAATGACCTGCTTCTAGTCTGTCACTTCCACTGAACTATTTAATCATGTCAGTTCCTTTCCTGTCTTCAGTTCACCTGACCTTATTAATTTCACTTTAGAACTACTGAAATGGTAGTTTCACCTGTCTGTTCACATCTTGATTTACTTGATATAAGTATATTGTAAGGTAGAGGGATTGTAGAGGCTCCTAATGATCATCTCCAGCTTATCGTTGGGCTTCCCTGTTAGCTCAGTGGTTAAAAAAAAAAAAAAAATATGCCTGCCAATGCAGGAGACTCAGGTTTGATCCCTGTGTTGGGAAGATCCCTTGGAGAATGGAATGGCAACCAACTTCAATATTCTTGTCTGGAGTATCACAAGGACAAAGGAACCTTGTGGGCTATAGTCCATGGGGTCACAAAAGAGTCAGACACAACTTAGCAACTAAGCAACAACAAGCTTATCGTAAATCAGGCAGAGTGATCCATTGACATCTTTAGGCCACGCGGCCACCATTTGATGTGGCCAGAGCCTTCATAATGTCCAAACTCAAACGATATATATAATCAGTGCCCAACTCTTTTCCAACCCTTTCACCTCTTCCATGAAAATTCTGTTGTCCTTCTGCAAGGTACACTGATTGCTCTCTTTGAATTGATTTTCTGTGCTCAGGATGAGCAGCTGTGATGGTCCCCTGTGCCAAATTGGATGCAATGTAACTTCATCGGGAAGGACCCCTAAAGAAAACAGCTTTACTATATCCCTCTCCTGCTGTCTTTCAACTTACTTTCAATAAACTGTGCTCTGGGCTGCGGGGTAGGATCTCAAGTCATCTTTAATAATGACTCTCGGGTTAAAAAAATTAGGTGTGGCTTTAAAAGGTAAATTCAGTGTAAAACCAAAACTTTACATCTAACTTATTTTTCTCAACACACTGGTGTGTGTGTGTACACACACACACACACACATGCACACACATACACTAGGGACTATTTTAAACCGGAAAAGCTAAGGTGGTGAAGAAGTATGATGGGGCTCTTTGCTCAGCATTTGTCTCCCCAGCTCCTTGCTGGCTGGGAAAGTCTTCTCTGATGGCTAGGCAGGGCATTCCCAATTCAGCTATTTTCTCCTTGGGTTGGCCTACTGGTTGGTCACTCTCACTGCCCTTTGGTTTTAGACTTCTCAAAAAAGTCAGACAGTGTTTTCTGGATTACTCAACCACCAGGAGAGACATGCTAAAGTTTTAGGTGGCTGTCTTGAAGTTCTCCTCAATTGAGTAATGTTTATGGAAAATACACTCCTCCCCAGTGTCATAGTACCACGGTCATCAAGTTCCGAAAAGAAACCTACCTTCTCTAATCTGATCAATTTTCAATTTCGCTTTTATACTCTGGAGGTGGTTGGGCACCTATATCATTGATTTCAGTTTTTATTTTATTTATTTATTTATTTATTTTTTCCATTTTATTTTTTTTATTATTTTTTTTTAATTTTTTTTATTAGTTGGAGGCTAATTACTTCACAACATTTCAGTGGGTTTTGTCATACATTGATATGAATCAGCCATAGATTTACACTTATTCCCCATCCCGATCCCCCCTCCCACCTCCCTCTCCACCCCGATTCCTCTGGGTCTTCCCAGTGCACCAGGCCCGAGCACTTTTCTCATGCATCCCACCTGGGCTGGTGATCTGTTTCACCATAGATAGTATACATGCTGTTCTTTTGAAACATCCCACCCTCACCTTCTCCCACAGAGTTCAAAAGTCTGTTCTGTATTTCTGTGTCTCTTTTTCTGTTTTGCATATAGGGTTATCGTTACCATCTTTCTAAATTCCATATATATGTGTTAGTATGCTGTAATGTTCTTTATCTTTCTGGCTTACTTCAGTCTGTATAATGGGCTCCAGTTTCATCCATCTCATTAGGACTGATTCAAATGAATTCTTTTTGACGGCTGAGTAATATTCCATGGTGTATATGTACCACAGCTTGGTTTATTTATTTTTGAAACTTTTTTGGAGGGGAGGTGTCTCTTCTGAAACTTTGATATAAGCAGCAGAAACAGTTTCTAATCCTATGAAATTGTCTTATTGAATTTAATTATTTTTGAGAGTTTATTAATTTTTTTCTCACTATGTTACAAGCTTTTTGAGAAAGTAGAGACCACCTATCCTTTTTTTTTGAATCAATGGATTGGAGTTATCAATTTACATGCCCTCAGGACAGAGGGGTGATAGGATTATAGTAACAAGTAATACAAATAGAAGGAAATAAGGAATATTGAGGTTCCTTTTCTTTCTTTATTTTTTAAAGAGAAGCCAGAAGTCTCAAATTTTATGCAACTGATAGATTTATTAACTGAAGGCATATAATACATTAAAATCATATCTGCACAAATAAACAAACCAAAACAAACAGCACATTTATTTTAACATGAAAAAAAATCACTCCATGAATAGGAATAATGGGAATATGCCTATTTAATAATTAATCTTTCTAAATAATTAGATGTTTCACTTTTGCATTTGTTGTGATTAAGCTTTAATTGATTTAAATAATTGGAATCTACTTATCAAATTGCTTTTTTCAGCTGAAAAAATATTCTTTTGGTGGACTACCTTAATGAAGGGGTTAATTTATTCTTTTATTACTGTTTAACTTATGAAAAAAAAATTAAAATGTTTACCTTCTGTTTCAAGAAGATCAGTTTCTAAATAAACAGTGTTCAACAGTTTGAATTGTCCCAACTGTTCTCTAAAAGTTGAAGAAAGGCTATTAAATATTTATCACCTTATATTGTGTTATTTACTGTTATGATGAATATGCAAATTTTATTAATGTTATTCAGAAAGCCATGAAAAAATTATAATTCATGAATGAAAAATTAAATGTTAACAAGCTAGTTATTTGAAAAAAATTTTAATCCACAAATAAAATACATTGTCCATGAGTAAATAAAGCCATAATAGATTTTAGAGAGAAGGAACAGAAGAATGCAATAAATAGAAGCCCAAGAAAATATTTAGCATTTTCAGGATGGCAAAATAAAGGAGTCTTTCAGAAGTGTGAGAGAAGATGCTAAAAGTAGGGACTTGCTGGGGGCTCCTCCTTTCCTAAGGGCAGGGGAGGGGCAGGCAGAGGACTCCTCACCTCCCAAAGCCCTCCCCCCACCCCCAGCACTGACAAAGAGGCTATCTTCCTATTGCCACAGGAATGCTATGGGAATGCCAAAGTTAGCATTTGGCCAACTTTCTCCCTAACTGAACATTTTATCTCCAGGATATAGATTAAAAAAAAAAAAAAGAAAGAACAATTATAACTCATGAAAAGCTTCTGGGTTTCATTAAAAGTAAAAAAAAGAAAAAAAAATTATTATATGTTATATGCTATAGATAACTGGTCTAATACCAGTTGGGCCATTTCTATTGATGTCCTCTTACCCTGATCCACTTTTCCATTTCCCATACGATATAATATATTGGTATATACTGTTTACTTATCATTTTCTGCAAAATAATGTAGGCTCTATGAATGTAGGGAATCTTTGCTTCCTCACATGCTCATCAAGTACCCAGAAGAGTGCCTGGCATATAGTAGGTATTCAATAAATATTTGTAGAATTTCCTCTAAAGAATATGTAGGAAAAAAGTGACTGCAATATTGAAAGATATTGTAGAAGACTTGAGAAAAGACTGCTTCAAAATCAGGGGATATAATCGAACCGTTAAATATATTTTATGAAGACTCTTAAATTACTTAAACATAACCCATCCAATAAATCTCCAAGACCTATTGCTTCTACTCTTCAAACATCTCTTAACCATATCTCTCATTTTCTATTAGTATCACATCTCTAGTAACCCTTTTCCTAGACATTTAAAAAATGTCCTTGTCTTTTCATTTCTAGTCTTTTACATCAAATAAATCATCTCCAATAATTTATAGCCATGAACCATTTAATGTATTACTTTTTTGGTGTGCACTAGATTTGAGGGTTTTACATGGTTCCTGCTTTCATGGCATTTATAATTCAATTTTGGATACAGGCATTAAACAAGTTGTGATATAACTAAAGAGCCTCTTGATGAAAGTGAAAGAGGAGAGTGAAAAATTTGGCTTAAAACTCAACATTCAGAAAACTAAGATCATGGCATCTGGTCCCACCACTTCATGGCAAATAGATGGGAAAAGAGTAGAAACAGTGACAGACTTTATTTTCTTGGGCTCCAAAATCACTGCAGATGGTGATTGCAGCCATGAAATTAAAAGATGGTTACTCCTTGGAAAGAAAGTGATGACCAACCTAGACAGCATATTAAAAAGCAGAGATATTACTTTGCCAACAAAGGTCTGTCTAGTCAAAGCTATGGTTTTCCCAGGAGTCATGTATGGATGTAAGAGTTGGACTATAAAGAAAGCTGAGGGCCAAAGAATTGATGCTTTTGAAACTGTGGTGTTGGAGAAGACTCTTGAGAGTCCCTTGGACTGCAAGGAAATCCAACCAGTCCATCCTAAAGGAGATCAGTCTGGGTGTTCATTGGAAGGACTGATGCTGAAGTGACACTCCAATACTTTGGCCACCTGATGCGAAGAACTGACTCATTTGAAAAGAACATGATGTTGGGAAAGATTGAATGCAGGAGGAGAAGGGGACGACAGAGGATGAGATGGTTGGATGGCATCACTGACTCAATGGACATGCGTTTGAGTAAACTCTGGGAGTTGGTGATGGACAGGGAGGCCTGGCGTGCTGCGATTCATGGGGTCGCAAAGAGTCGGACATGACTCAGTGACTGAACTGCATTGATCTAACTACTTGTTTGACACTACTTGTAATTCTCTCTATATAGAATTACAGTTGAAATCTGATATTGGAAAAGATAGTTTGCCTTGAACTATAACTAAGGCTATAAATGTTGTCTAGAATCTTAGAGAAGAATCTCTTCTAAGAAAGTGATGTGTAAGATGAGATTTGAAAGAGAGTGAGAGGCAGGCATTCTCAATGGAAGAATTATTGAGAGTCATTGAGAGGGAACAGAATATGCTAAAATCCAGAGGCAGGAGGGCTAGAGAGGCGTGCATTATAACTAGGTGGAAACAAGCTGATGTATGACTAGAGGGGAAGGGGGGATACATTGGGAGATGGGACTGCCACACACACACACACTCTGCATAAAATGATACCGAATAAGAACCTACTGTACAGCTCAGGTGGAAAAAAGATAACTTGGTTGACTAGACGACCTTGATACAGAGATGGCCCCTCCATCTATTCTGTCCCTTTACAGTACTAAGTTGTTTCATTTGGGAGACAGTATCTCTGGTGTGCGACCCCCAAAACTGAGGTACAATGACTTTATCTTTTGGGGTTTTGGCAAAATGCCTTATTCTTGGTGGATCATAAACATTGATATTTGCTAAGTGACCATCAACCTATCTAATCTGACTGACTTCTATGCCACTGGCATGTGTGCATTTTAATACATGTAATTGTTGAACCATTAGCCAGGTTTTTATCCCCTTTTTAGTGGCTCATTACCTGTTATAGCATGCTATATCCTGGTTTATACAAGAACAGCTGTGTCTAATATATTCCTGTAAATCACCCATGTTCATTTTCATACAGGTATTAGACTCAGCAAATATGTGTCATGTGGATTTTTATGTGCCAGCCTCTGAACATCACAAAAACTTCCCAGAGCCAGAGATAACTGCACTGAATCAGCTGTTCCCAAGTTTACTTTTAACCATCGCTCAAATTAGATATCTATGAGCTCCCCTCAGAGTCCAATCCCAGGCTGCCAGCTGCTCCAGATGTAAGAAGCTTTTATAGCTTTCAAACACATTTTATCTGTCATCATTTTCATCAACAGGAATATCTTTCTCTTTATTCTCTTTAAGAGAACCTGGTAAACAAGGAAAGAGAAAAGCTTGGCTTTATTGTAACTCCAAAGAGCTCAATCTGCGTGTGTGGGGGAAACCCCAGCATGTCTTTCTTTGCATCTCTTTCTATGTAGTTCTTCAAAGGTTTATCAACCACCACCTTAATCCATTTGCTGAAGATACTCAATTTTCCAAATGTCCTTTTCTTTGAAATTCATAGAAAATTCAGCTTGAGGTGACAGAAAGAGATGAAGAATGCAAGGAGATATACACTCTAATTTTGTCTCTACACTTAGGAATCAAGTGTTCCGAATGAATTCCCCATTTTTCCCTTATCTGTAAAATGGGCAGTGATTTTGAGAGGGTTAAAGATGAAAAATGATTATAAGGAATCTTTTAAAACAAGTTGCGAGTGAACTCATATACATTTTGAATTCAATCACAGAGCTAAGGATATACTCAAAGAAGTTGATACAAATAGAAATATTTATAAAGCAAAGTTCACTGCAGCATTGTTCTTAGTAGCAAAGAACTGGAAAAAATGAAAGGAGTCCATTAACAGGGTGTTGAAATGTAAATTATGAAATATCCATATAATGGATAATATAGAGTCACTTTTAAAAAGTCACATAGCTTTGCATGACTCATAAGGAAATATTTCTAAGAAGTAGCATTAAGAGTAAAAACAGAGAGAATCCTTGTACAATACATTACACGGTGTAAATTTAAAAAGAAAACATATACATGTAGCTGGTATACACATCAGCATTTTGGACCGAAACAAAAAAGCTGAAAAAATGATCAATTTGGGGTAAAATAATTGAGGATGGTGTCATCACTGTGTGTTATACTTCTCTACTCCTGTCCATGTTTTATTTTCTTTGTAAAATAACAGTGAATGTTACATGAACAGTATAATAATGGAACTTTTTGATTTTCTTTTGTATATGATTGTTAAAGCAACAAATGCCTATTATCTAAAAATGAATTATAAAAAATAATAAAATTCCAGTGGCCTTATTGATATAAAATACTGTTTTATCACACAAAGGATATAAAAATTCAGTAGCAGACTCAAATAAATTAAGTTTACGAGATATGCTGCTTTCAGACATGTGGCATTGGCCAGGTTAATGCCATTAACTGAAAGTGAGGGGAGTTTTTTACAACTCCTTTTTATTGAGCACCTACTTTCCCCCCTCTTTGTTCTCACTTGCCTAGTTTTCAGGCACAAAAAGGTTTAGAAGGCATCTCATTGTTCACTGCATTTTGTTATTTTTTTAAAATCTGAAAATCACTACTAGGTGATAGAGTGTAATACGGGAATATTCTCTCCAGCTGGGCTGAAATATTCATGAAATGCGGAGTAACTGGAACAGAGTCAGCGGACTCTGGAACCTGAAGGAGGCCTCCGAGTCTGCCCCTGGAGCCGTCAGTTAATGTGGCTAGACCCAGGGCATTTCGATGATTTTTCCAGAATGACCTAGATGGACTGAGCACTGACTGTGTGTCTGATTGTCCCAGTGTAGTGTGATGTCTTGTCTATAGCAGTCTATGTTCTGTGGTCAAGCAGACTCACCAGCAGATTTTTGAGAAGTTAAGCTTTGAGTTGCGTCATTAAAGAAGGTATCAACCTTAATGAGCTATGGTATGAATTATGTGTTTGCTGTTATGATGTTATTAATACCTTCCTGGTTCAGTTCCAGCAGTAACTATATATATTATATTTGGTATTGCAAATAAGGATGCTGAAACTCAGAGATTAAATCATTTGCACAAAGATACAATTTATACAACAGCAGAAATGGAATTTAAACTCTTATCTGACTCACCCCGTTATTCATAATCTCAATAATAGGAGCAAAGATCCTTAAGTGGGAATTAATAAGGTGTGTGTAGGAAACAACTGGCTGAAAGCTTGTGGAGGCAGTTGAAATCAAGTCTTCTAGGTATTAGCAGTAAGATAGTAGCAAACAAATTCAGAATGGAAAGGCAGAAACTGAGTTGAAAAAGTATTGAGATAAAATTTTTCCACATACTCTATTGAGCAAGCCCATATGAATTATGTTCAAATATTCTAATAGTAGTAGTCCTAACCAAACAGTGGGAGTGTTAACACAAACCTCTACACCTTGCTTGAACCTTGCCCCACGTATCAACTCTGGGATCCACTTTAAGGTTAATTGCTCTGCCTTTGAGGTGTACTTAGTTTGCTCACCTTTTAAGGGTCATACACATAACTGTGATAACCTGATTTATCATCTATACTGTGTAACACTCTTTTATTCTAACCTGAAAATTAAACTCTCCGCAAACCCCATAAAATGCATATTAAAACATCATGCTCAGGGTGCAAAACATTTTTGCATAATGACAGGTTTAATTTTGTTTAGCCTGTTAGCATCTACTCTTGAAAACGAGGTTCTGAGATTTCCTATTTATGCTCCTAAATTCAGAATAGTCTAAAATGTCATTTTTATTATTCCTTATATCAGAGGCCTTAAAATTAAAAACATCCATCAGAAAATGGCTGTCTTCAAAATATATTGCCCAATATGGAATGTAAATATTAAGTTTAAATATTTTAAAATTAAATTATTATTTAATTTATAATTGCATGAGCATGGTGTAGTTGGGCTATGGGGGTGAATAGATGTTCACAGGCAGAAATATGTGTTCTCATATCACTTTAAAAGCCACAAACCCCCAAACCTTCAGCAATCAGACTGAGGATAGGAAAGTTGCTGAAAACCAGGGCAAAACTATCATTTCTGAACATTTCAAATCAGTTCTTAATCCCTGAAAGTAACTTTCAAAAATATGGACACATTGAATTTTCAAAGCTGCCTCCGTGTCACCAACAAAACAAGAATCAACTGATATTATTTTTAAATGCTAAAAAAAACCTGTAAATAAATCAAGGAAGGGAGGAATAAGGCAAATTAGTCTCTTTCACGCCAGGTATAAAATATAAACTCATGACAATTTTATTTAAAAAGCGAACTTGTGTGGCTTAATGCCCCAGCCTTAAAATACAGATAAAATTAAGAACCTGAAAATACATGTTACCCTTATAAGATGGTCACAGAAACATTCTGGGCAAGAATTTGATTTTATATAAATTGTTTCATACGATGTCAGTTCTACTAGTAGTTAAGAAAAATTTATTTAAATGTGTAGCATGCCTCATGCTTTCCAGAGCATTACATGGAATTCATTATTTATCTGTACTTCATAACACTGATGCAAGTACCTTTCCACTTGGGTGTAGGAAGTATCTCTTTACACAAAGCAGCTTTCAGAGTCTGCTCAAATTCCACTTGTTCTGTGATTCCTTCTGTGACTGCCCCAGATATGTGTAATTCCCCTTTTTCTGAAAGCTTATGGGGTTAATTATCTCATATGGCGATGGCATTGCCTCGTGTGAGGTTTTCCTTCCTTTCAGGATGTATCTCTGAGCTGTATCTTCCTTCATCCCCTCCCCTCTCCCCTGACCCACCTTTCACCCCTCAGCTATGACACCTGGCATAGGACTTTGGTCAGGATTTACAAGGATGGCTGTGGTCTGAACTTCTCTTCAGGACACGCTTTGTATGGTTCCTAGTGCTTGACAGTGCTTGTTGTTCAGCTGCTAAGTTTTGTCTGACTCTTTGCGACCCCGTGGCCTGCAGCACAACAGGCTCCCCTGTCCTCACTGCCTCCTGGAGTTTGCTCAAACTCATGTCCATTGAGTTGGTGATGCCATCCAACCACCTCATCCTCTGCCGAGCCCTGATGCTGGAAAAGACTGAGGGCAGGAGGAGAAGGGGGCAATAGAGGATGACAGCGTTTACCTAACATTTCAAACTTTGGGAAATTTCACTTAAAACTTGGAATTTCTAGTTTCTTTAGATGAACTAGAAGATCTGACGACTCTGGATTCATACTCCTTGATGGCAAAAGTTGGCTGGGGTCGAGAGTGGCTTCTCATTTTAGGATGCGCACAGGTGCTCCAATGGGAGCTGTCCTCTTGCTCTCTGATGTACTTCTTTTTTTTTTTTTAAATTTTATTTTTAAATTTTATTTCTGATGCACTTCTACTTTGAAGCATCATCAGGAATTCACTGAGGGTTTTTTTTTTTTTTTTAAGTTTTTTGGCTGTTATGTAGGATCTTAGTCCCTGACCAGGGGTCGAACCCATGCCTCCTGCAGTGGAATCAACCACTGGACCGCCAGGGATGTCCCTTGACTGCCGTTTTTTTTTTTTTTTTAAACAGCAGAAGACTATTTATCTGTACCCAGATCTCCATCACAAGTGAGTTGACAAAAGAAAGCAAGGAGGTCATTGAATGGCTTCCAACCTGTAACCCTGACTCTCAATATGGATTGGCCTTTGCAGACATTTGAGTTTAGACTTTGAGGTGAAGTATGAAACTTAAGAGCACATCGTCTGTGCAGCCTTGAGAAGCCTTGAGATTTGATCTCTGTTTTGTCACTTATTAACTGTGAAGCCCATACTTCTGATCTCTTATCGCAAAAGTGGAAGTAATCCCAGATAGTTTTCTTTTGAGGATTAAGAAAAGTAAATAAATAATAAACACTTAGCACATTATCTGCTACATAGTGAGCCCATAGTAAATGATAAATATTATTACTATCCCTCCCATGTTTAAAGTTAAGAAATTCTTTTGAACTGAGCTCTCACATATGATGGCCTCAGTGGCTCAGGTTGGATTTGCCCAGCTGGGTGGAAGGCATGAATGAAAACTGCAAGTCATTGACTTCATACATATTTATTAGACACCTACTCTGTACCTGGCACTATTCTCAATATTTGGTATTTATAATGCAAACAAAGCAAACCTAGTCCTTTGCTCTAATGGAGTTTACATACCAGTGGAGGAAACAAATAAATACTAAAAAAATAAATGTACAATGTTATTTCAGGGATGATATATGTGATAAGGCTAGGCAAAGGGCTCAGGAAAAACTGGAGGCATGTGCTACTTTATATATGGTAGAGTAAAGAAATGTTATTCACGGAGGGACTTGAATGAAGTGAGGAGAGAGCTAAAAAGCTCGTGATGGGGAGAACTGCTGGCAGCATGGGTGGGCCCTGCAGGAAAGCTGGCCCAGCGCTCTGACAAGTGGCCAAGGATTCCAGGGAGGGACGGCAAGCCGCTCCAGCATTCTTGCCTGGAGAATCCCACGGACAGAGGAGCCTGGTGGCCTACAGTCCACGGGTTCACAAGAACTTAGTGACCAAATCATTACCACCACCACCAGTGAGGGGAGATGGGGAGGGGGAGAGTTTACCAGGGGGAGGTCACAGCGTGCTGGGCCTTGGAGGCCATCTATGAGCACCTAGGTCTCCGATGTGATCAGAAAATCCTAGAATATTTTAATCACATAATTTACATGATGTCCCTTGTCCTGAAAGGCTCCATGGTACAGAGGCCAGGCAAGCAGGACACCCATCAGGAGGGTGTTTCCATTGACCATGTGAGGGACTAGAGTTGGTAGCAGTGGAGGGGGTGAGAAGGTCACGTTATTAGAGCAGCAGGCTTTGCTGGTGGGTGTGGGGTGTATGCAAATAAAAAGAGCAAATGATGACTCTCAGGTTTTGACTGAAGAAGCTGGCTGGATAACAGTAAGATTGATTGAGATTTAGAACACTGGATGAGTGTCAGGAGCTTGGAGGGAGGGTAGGAATGGATAGCAAGAGTTCAGTTCTAGACATGGTAAGTTTTAGATGCTCGAAAAGCATTGTGAGGACATGTTGAAAAGACAGTTCTGTTTAAGTCTAGCTCCTGGAGGAGGAAATGGCAACCCACTCCAGTATTCTTGCCTGGAGAATTTCGTGGACAAAGGTGCCTGGCAGGCTATGGTCCATGGGGTTGCAAAGAGTCAGATAGACTGAGCGCAGTGCACAGAAGCACATGTAAGTCTGGTGTTCAAGGCATTGATTGTGACTGGAGATGAAAATTTGGAAATCCTTATGGCTCAACGGTAAAGAATCAGCGTGCAGTGCAGGAGCCACAGGAGACACGGATTCAATCCCTGGGTCAGGAAGATCCCCGGAGGGGGAAATGGCAGCCCACTCTAGTATTCTTGCCCAGGGACAGGGACACCTGGGGGGCTACAGTCCCTGGGGTCACAAAGAGTTGGACACAACTGAAGCAACTTAGCATGTACATCTTATAGACATGGCATTTAAGGTCAAGGAGTTGGTTGAAATCATCAAGGACTTGAGCATAGAATGAAAAAAACAGGGGTGGGCATGAGTCTTCAGCAAGGGAAGAAAGAGTGGCAGGTGCAGAAGGAAGAAAGCCAAGAGCGTGGCCATCAGGCCAAGGATTGTGTTCACATCCTCTTAGGCGAGGAAGGCCCTTGTTCTCTGAGGTTATGCATTTTCAGATCCATAGTGGTTTAGGTGCTCTGCTTGTTCTCAGTAAGAGACCACTAATGGGATAAAGCAACCAAACTGAAAAGACATAGAACTTTTCCAAGAATTTCAAATTGAGAAGTTACATTCATGCAGGTGATGCTAAGATTAATACCTATTGTAAAGCAAAATGCTCTTAAATATGCGATATGAATGACGACTTTTAATTAATCTTCATTCTATCACACCATATCATGTGAAGACCTCTCTGTCCTCTTGGAGCACATGCTTCAAGTCCCTAAATGCAAGTGTACCTGAATAATACAGCAAGGGTGCTGGGCTTGGAAGCCAATGACATTGACAGAAACTGAGGATGGCTACATTTAAGGATCATTTTTTAATAATTAATAATCACTATTTTAATTTTTTTTCTTTTTTTTCCCCGTCCTTTCCCTCCTCCCTCCCTTCTTTCCTTTAATTTCTTTTTTTTTTTTTTTTAATTTTTTGGCCACAGCTGCTTTTTAAAGTCCATTCAATTTTTAGTTATGACTCACAGGGACTGCTTCTCTTTCACAGTGGAGAGTGACTTGATACATGTGGTCATAAAAATCTATGTTAGTCCCTAAACATCAAGCAGATCTAAACTGTCAAAAATGAAGGAAGAAGTAAAACATTTGGGACTTTAAGAAATGACAGCATATTCAAATTAAATATATGTGTGTGTGTTGTGCGTGTGTGTATACATATACACACACACACTTACTCACATAGGCACATACATACATTTACCTCTTTATCTAGAACATATGGACTTGCAGATTTTTATGCCAAGCCATACGTTTCTGTCTGGCATCATATGGCTCACATTTGATGAAAACTATCCAGTCTTGTGGTGTGCTTCTTTGTTACATATTATCTAACTCCTATGAGTGAGAATTCCCATTAGCTCAAGGAGGAAAAAAAGAAATGCTATAATGATCCCCTTGCAGTTTGTTTTGGGGGAGTGAAGGATGTGAAAACTTGGTGGAAACACACAAAAATTCACGTCATAGTAATAACTGGATGGCTCTGACATAACCAGTATTTTTGGTGGTATTTTATATTTTAATTCATGACTTTACACTAAACAAGATCCCAAAGTGGGAAAACATTGTGGTAAAATTCCTTGATTTTAAATATAGCGGGCAGCTGGAAAGAGAGTGCAAATGTGTGTGCTGACGTGAGGGGTGTGTGAGGAGCATTCAGCTGTGAGTATTTTTGCTAACTATCTGCAAACCGTATAGTGCACATACCGTGGGAGACAGACCATAAAGCTGTAGGCTCTCACCACCTAATGGGTGAATTTCATGGGGAATCTCAAAAATAATTCTCATAGACAGCACGGGCGGCTCATCTAAAGAACTGTTTTGGCTAACACTGATTCCTCTTCCTTTCATTTGGGAAATCAAATATTGGATTTAGCCTCAAAAGTAGATCATATTCTGGGTGGCCCCAGGGAAAAAGCTGAAGAGGTTTTTTTTTTTTCCATTTTATTTTCTTGGCAGCCAAGGAATTCTAAAATTTGTTCCCAGATTCTTAGTAGGATGGTGCCCATGGCAGATGGGGGTCACTAAATGAATAAGCTCACCAGGTCACTGCAGCTCAGGCATTCTGTCCTGGCTCACAATTTTGAGTCACTGTTACAGGCAGATTTATATAGTTTTGGCACAGAGGGAGAATATATAGGTGACCTGTCACCACGGTACAAGTTCCTTGGTTAAAGAAGGGCTGTGACTGGAAGGGAAGCTGAGTGTCCAATGCTTCCTGCCCTAGTCTTGGTTGGGAAGGTATGTATGCTTCTACTCAGCCTCCCCGGTCCTCTCAGTACTCAGACGTGAGCTGCTGCCCGGTTCTCCTGGCAAAGCCTCCCTCCCTGAACAGTGTCCGTGCCCGAAAGGCAATGCCTTGGTCATGAGCTACCTGTCCACCATTTTGGGATATTATCAGAATTATCAGAATCAAACCCCCTTGATATTTCAAGTGAATGTCCCGAGCTGCACTCAACCAAGTGGGATATAAAAGATTCTATTGGCACCGTGCATTTTACGTACCCTAAATAATACCATGCCCACGTGCATGCTTAGTTATGCCAACTCTTAGTGACCCTATGGACTGTAGCCCACCAGGCTCCTCTAGCCATGGAATTTTCCAGGCAAGAATACTGGAGTGGGTTGCCATTTCCTCCTTGAAGGGATCTTTCTGATCCAGGGATCCAACCCACGTCTCCTGCATCTCCTGCATTAGCAGTCAGATTCTTTACCACTGAGCCACCTGGAAGCCCCTAAATAAAAACATGGGCAAAATTGACACAGTTATGGCAAGCTTAACTCAAATTGGTTTTCTACTATGCTACTGAGCAATAATAATATATAGAAAACATCTTAATTTTCAGGCTGTAAGAATGTCAACCCTAGTATTTCTTAGAGGGCATCTGATACTTTTAATTTTTACTCTTTTTCCTTCTTTAGTCCAACTAGTCATCGTATATAGAGTGTTTGTGGGTTGTTTTTCCAAATTATTGAAAGTTGCTTTTCATTGTGCTGATATATTAGGAAAGTGTTTTGTTTAATATTTTTTTTCTTACTGAAGCACAGCTGATTTACAAGGTTGTGTTAGTTTCAGGCATACAGAACAGCGATTCCGTTATGCGTATATTTGTTTTAGAGTTATTTTCCCTTGTAGAGTATTACAGAATATTGAGTAGAGTTCCCTGTGCTATACAGTAGGTCCTTTTTGGTTATCTATTTTATATATAGTAGTGTGTATGTATTAATCCCAACCTGTGAGGAGAGTGTTTCAAACGAATCTTCACGACCAGAGAAATGAGAAATATCTGGTGAACTAAAAGAAGAGAACTATTTGAAAGAACATTTTCTAAAAGCCCACTTGCCTTGGAGCATCTGATGAAACAACTGTGTATGTGTATACATGGGCAGGTGCACAAAAACTCAGGCAGAAATAGATGCACACTCAGGGAGGTGATTTTCCACTTGAAAGAGAATAAAAAAAGCTAGCAACATCCAGATGTTATAATTCTGTTCCCAGTGATACTACTGGCAGCTTTGGTTCTCCAGGGGAAAAAAAGGGAGCACACCTCTCGTGTGCTAAAATATTGGAGGAGAAGGACGGAAGCTGATTCCTGGCTGTGCTTCACTCTGAGTGCTTTACACAGAGCAGAAGCCCAATTAATGCCTGTGGAATTGAATTTATTGAATTGCTCTGAAGGGAAAAGAGGACTCAAGGGACTTGGAGCCTTCAAGAGTATATTGCAAGAGGTTTGGTTTCAAGCAGAGACTAAAATTTTAATCTCTGGATTTGTCTGTTGGGCAATGGAGATACATATCTTGAATGAGAAACAAACAGCAAATACACCTATTGGAACTGCTGAACATTTGGTTTGCTCAGTGAAATACCATGAACCATTTATATACGATGTTTGAAAGAAAATGCTAGTTTCTAACCATGACACTATTATAACACACCTTGGGCCCAAATTTATTTTCCTTTAGATTTTTATGAATTTTGGAAAGATGAGAACTAGGAAAAATGATAGAAAATGGTATGTATTTTTAATCATTTATGACTCCTAATGGGAAAATTTTAATCCAATAAATTTAAATTTGAATTAATTTAAAATGCCCAAATAATTTTGCACTGGTAAAATAGAGGCTTCTTTAAAATATTCCCATAAATCTATGATGATTAGAATCTTTCTCAGATTTTGAAGATAAACATATTTAGGTTGTGATAAAATATGAAAAATTTCAACATGATAGTTGTTATTTTCATAAAACTGTGAGTGTGTAAGGGCATCTCTTAGCTAAATTAATTATAGGAATAAATACTATAACCAATATAAAATGAAATACTGGAAAACTTGCTCTAAATTTTTTAAAAGGTCAGTGGGGAAAAATAAGATTTTATTATAACAAAATATGCAGGGTCATTGATGAAATACCATTAGAACCCTACATACAAAGAAAAGGAATTGAATAAAATTTGTTTAAAGAATTTTGTTATTTTTCTCTTATACACTTTACCCTATATTTTTCTTTATGTATTTCTCTAATTCTGATAGCTATTAAATGCTGTTTTTGAATCTGTAAGCAAATGACTACTAAAGGGGAAATAGAATTTTTCTACCTGTTTTAAAGACACATATATGTTCCTCCATACCTAATTTCTCACTTCTCAGATGTCACGCAGATCTAGGATTTGTCTTTTAATAAATCTAGTAATTTCAGTTCAAATAAAATAAAAATTTGGAAACCACAAACATGTCATTACTAAACAATGTGCTATTAAAAACAAACCAGGGATCAACAAGAAATCAAAGAGGAAATCATAAAATACTTTGTAATAAATGAAAATGGAAACATAACTGTCCAAAATCTACCGGATACAGCAAAAGTGATTCAGAGAGGGAAGTTTTTAGTGATACAGTCCTACCTTGACAAATGAGGAAAATCTCAAATAAACAACTCAACCTACCATCTAAGGGAATTAGAAAAACAAGAATAAACAAAGTCCAAAGCCAACAGAAGGAAGGGAACAATAGAAATCACAGAGGAGATATATAAAATAGAGGACCCCCTCTCCCAAAACAATAGAATAAAGATCAATGAAACTAATACCCGATTTTTAAAAAAGATAAACAAAATTCATAAACCTTTAGTCAGGCTTATCAAAAATAAAAGGTAGAGGATCCAATTAAACAGAGTAATAAATAAAAGAGGAGAAATAACAACTGATACCACAGAGACACAAATAATCAGAAGAGACTACTACCAACAGTTATATGCCAACAGACTGAACAACCTAGAAGAAATGAACAAATTTATAGAAAGATACAACCTACCAAGACCGAATCAAGAAGAAACGCAATTTGAACAGACTGATCACTAGTAGTAAAATTGAATTTGTAATAAAAGTACTCCTAGGAAATAAAAGCCTGGGACCAGTTGCAATAACATGGATGAACTTAAAGTACTATGCTTAGTGAAGTAAGTCAGACAAAAAGACAAGTAGTCTACGTTATCTTATATATGAAATAAAAAAAAATAAAACAAAGGAATGTATATTTTAAAACAGAAATAGACCTATAGATCCTGAGAACAAATCAGTGGTTACCAGTAGGGAGAGGGACGGGTAGCGGCAAGAGAGGGTAGGAGATTAAGACACACAAACTACTACATATAAAATTAATGAGCTACAAGGATATATTGTACAGCACAGGGAAATATATCTATTATTTGTAATAACTGGAGAATAATCACTAAAACATTGAATCACTATGTAAGACAATTGAAACTAATATAGTATTGTAAATCAACTGTATTTCAATTAAACAAAAATAATAAAAAATTATTATGAGGTGAATAGAAACAGTATAAAAAGTAACTTACAAAAACTTCACAAATTTCTAATTATTTTCTTAGAAAAATAATAGCCCCATAACTTGCATTATTTTTATATCAAACCTTTGAAACTATTCAGCATAAATATTTAAACATGTAGAAAACCAAGTCTCACTTACAATGAATACTGTGAAAGTAATAAGTTGCTACATCACTTTTTTGGCAGTGTAACCTCACAGAAGAGATTTCTTTTTGATTAAGGAATAAAAGTTAAATGACACATTAAAGAGCGTCTGATCACTTAGTGACTGCTTCATCTTCTCAGCTGAATGTTCATTCCTTTGAATCAGTAGACAACAAAATAAGTCATTTCAGTGTCTTCAAAACACTACTTGTATTGGCCATATGCAAATAAAATATATTTACTGGTGACTATTTTGAAATATTATAAGCCAAGTTTTGGCACTTGGAACTGTATACACAGGACCTATGAAAAACATTAAAGTAGGATTACCACAAAGAGTTGGCTTACTTGATGGCTCAGTCTGTAAAGAATCCACCTGCAATGCAGGAGACCCAGGTTCGATCCCTGGGTTGGAAAAATCCCCTGGAGGAAGGCATGGCAACCCACTCCACTATTTTTGCCTGCAGAATCCCCATGGACAGAGGAGCCGGTTGGGCTGCAGTCCGTGAGATCGCAAAGAGTCAGACACGACTGAGCAACTAAACAGCACAACTGCACCACAAACAATATTTACTTCCCCAACAGAAATTTAGTAGTAAGTTTGTTCTGATATCATTTGGGTTATATGAAAACCTTTAGACCTCTCCATTAAGAAAGAAGATTGCCAACAAGCTGAATAAGTTGGAAGTTTTGAGTTTCCTGATTGGAACCTATAACAAGATAGATTTCTATGTGACTAGAAAATATTTTACCAGTTATGAAGACTTGTATCAGAAAAGATGATATGTCACAAGCCTTTCCCATTCTTTTCTTGTTAATACAAAGAAGAAGTTTAATGGGTGGAAAAAAAAAAATATCAACAGGTTTTAGATAAAATTAGGGATTCCCTGGTGGCTCAGATGGTAAAGCCTCTGCCCACAACGCGGGAGACCCAGATTCAATCCCTGGGTCAGGAAGATCCCCTGGGGAGGGAAATGGCAACCCACTCCAGTACTCTTGCTTAGAAAATTCCATGGATGGAGGAGCCTGGTGGGCTACAGTCCATGGGGTCACAAAGAGTCAGACACGACTGAGTGATTTCACTTTATTTCTTTCTTTTCTTTATATAAAATATTGCAGAGATGAGAAAAATGTAAAAAAAAAAAAAAAAAACCCAGTGAAAAACCTCAATTGAGGCATTGGAATTGGGTAGCAATTATATTAGCCATTGATAAAACTGCATGTATGTGTGTGTGTGGGGGGGAGGGGGGTTTAACCATAGACAAATTGGCTTATCCTCCACTGCTTTTTCAAAGATTATATTTAAAAACAAGTGATGCTGTATCACTGAATATTTTTCATATCAACTTCCTTTTCCATTTTCTCCTTTCAGTGAAGTTGGATTGCATGAAGAAAATGAAGTTGCTTTACTTGATTTTATCAGCTGGAAGCAGAGGAAGGACAAATTTTTAACGGATCCTCAGTCATTGACTGCACTTTTAGAGAAATAGAATTGTTGGTGAGTCATAAGGCCACCAAGTTGCTCTAATATAATGATAATTTTGGTAAGTATTTTGACGGAAGTGTGTGCAAGGTCAGGGAAGGTCTTGTAAGCCCATTTTTGATGAAAGTATAACCATATGCTTATTGACTAAGGTAAGATAAAAGATGAAAGTGGGGGAAAGAATGAATAAATTTCATCATTGGGATAATGCTGAAAGCACTAGAGTATCCCAAGTGGTTTAGTGGAAAAGACTCCACTTGCCAATGAAGGAGATGCAGGAGACATGGTCTTGATTACTGGGTCAGGAAGATCCCCTGGAGGAGGAAATGGCATCCTGCTCCAGTATTCTTGCCTGGGAAATCCCATGGACAGAGTAGCCTGGTGGGCTACAGTCCACGGGGTCACAAAACAGTTGGACATGTCTGAGCATGCACACATTAAAGCATTAGAATATGCCAAAATCAATATGGTTACTAAATATGTTCTTTACAAAAATGTAGTGATATCTGTGTAGCATAGAAGTGTGGCCAATATTTGACTAGCATAGTTTTCCTTGTCCAGTAGTGCTTCTTCAAACACTTGAAAGAAGGTAATACTTAATGTCTCCAGTGACCTTGCTATTTTCAGATTTAGATGATCAGCTCTAAGAATCAAAGTCCTCAATCAAAGTTATGAATTTTGTTCTTGAAGCACAAGCAAAGCCATGAGAAAACTAAGATGCTTCTGAATTTTAACAAAGAATCAGTATCATAGGAATGCTAAGTTTAAACATGGATGTGATATATGTTTGGTTCCTATGAATTAGCTCAGAAGAGACTAATAGGACATAGTTGCTTATAAGTATGTTCCTGGATTCACTTAGCTAAGAATAATGATGGAGGAGCTCTTCTTTTGACTAATAGTGCATCCCCTGTTCTTTAGTATCTTCCTACTAATACTTCGGCCACCTGATGTGAAGAACTGACTCACTGGAAAAGATCCTGATGCTGAGAAAGATTGAAGGCAGGAGGAGAAGGGGACGACAGAGGATGAGATGGTTGGATGGCATCACTGAATCAATGGACTTGAGTTTGAGCAAGCTCTGGGAGTTGGTGATGGACAGGGAAGCCTGGCATGCTGCAGTCCACAGGGTTCCAAAGAGTCAGATATGACTAAGCGACTGAACTGAACTGAACTAATATTTGTGTCAAAGCTGAAACAGAGATCTATGGGGAAAATGGGGAGAATATTGGGAGATGCTGGGAAGAACCATTCCACTTAAACATTTCATGTGTGTCAAAATAATTTGTTTGAAACGCTGAATTCTGTACACTGAAATCCTAGGCTACAGATGTGGGGACAGAACTAGTTAAAAATAGTTAACCAGCTTTGACACTGGCAGGCAGAAAGAGAGAAGGAACTATGAACTTAAAGTGAAACCCTCTGGAAGAATGAGAACTGTTCAGGAGGAGGATATCAGGGTGAAAGGAGTCCTGGAGAAGAACAAAAGCTGCCCAAGGTGCATTAGCAGGAATTTGCATTTCTGAAAGATTACTTCCAGGAAAAGTGTTTCCCCCATTATGGACATGGATGTGGGGTCTCTTATGCTGGTGTTTAACAGTTGGAACTCATCATCCAACAGGTCTGTGACCCACAAATTATTACCGCCAGGCAGGGTCCTTCGGCATGGAGGAGAGAAGACGTGCAGGCTGACTCTAGCAGAGGACCTGATCAGCTGGTGTCTGTTTAGAGACTGCACTCCTCTAGAAAGCCAAACTCAGCTGCTGTGGCAGCGAATAGGAGCTGGAAACCATAAATCTTAGTCTTCCACTCATTTCAGCTTCCAGTTAACTTGAGACAACACAGGCCTCTCTGCCCTTTGAAAGGACCTTCACTCTTCACGTGTGTATTTCACATGTTCCAGGGCTCCAGAATGTTCACGCAATATTTTCCCATCTGGTTCTGAGATACATCTGGGGCAAAGTTGGAACTTGCCATTTTTTTTGAGATGAAAAACAGAAGCTAAATTTTAATTATCAGAAATATCAGGGTGTTTTTGAGAACACTGTTCTCCATGTCAGTGAAACTTTTCTGTTCTTTTAAAAATCCTCATGTGATAGTTCAGAAAGACGAATTTTAATTTTAAAAGGGATCACAATGAGCTTATTCAATACTTTCATTTTATAGGCAATGAAATCGAGGTCTAGAGGGATTAAGTGACTTGCCTTAGGTCATTTTCATAAAAGTGGAAAAAAAAAAAAGTCCTGAACTAATTCTCTAGATTTTAGATTGAGTGAAATTAAAAAAAAAAAGAAGACTAGTTTTTTAAAATTCACTTTCTAACAAATCACTCACTTCATCTCCCCAAGTTCAAAGCTTGCTGTCTTTCTTGCTCCATATCCCCTTGATCCAGAATTTGGCTCTAAGGAGAAGGGGGAGGGGAGTCTAGTGAAGAGTATACTCCTTTCCATGCTGCTTACATTTTCAACACAGCAGGAATAATAACAGAAATACAGTTTTGCAGTGAGAAGGTCAAGGAGTGAGCTTATGAAGAAAAAACTACCTATAAACAAGCCAAAGAAAGCAGGGGTATGTAACAGATTTTGCTAATGGGGTCATGATTAAATAAATCAGAGTTTGAGGTAGGCACTGACACACACACACAGCCCGCCCACGAGAGCAGATATAAAGAATATAGTCTGATAGGGAATGTCACACAGGCAGGAACAAAATACTGGGTGTCTGGGAAGATGAGTGTGTAGTAAATGATGTTGTTTAGACTTTGCTGCATGGCTGTGTGTGCTGAGTTATTTCCAAGCAGAATAGACAATAATAAATTAATTAATTGGGATCCTATTTATAGTTTGATTCAGTAAAGACATTTATTATTTTCTTTTTGGGAATGACTTAAACCTTTTTAAATGTCAAAATCTGTAAAAATGCTCATTTTGTTCAGGTTCTCCCTGAAGGTCACAGAGTAGCCAGATCGACACCCACTTGTAAAATGCATCCACCTTATTTCCACGGACTCCACTGACAGGGAATGAAATCTAACACAGTTAATAAGCATTTATTAATTTAACAGCTCATGTTACTATGTGAAACCTAACCTCCCACTTATTAGGATGAAATGAGTGTGTTATTAGAAATTACACTATAGGTCAAGCAGAATAGAGCCCCATACAATATTCTCGCTGAGTAAATAAATATTTGTGGATTGAATTTCTAAAGGAGATATCAATTGAAACAAGTGATTAAAGTTGACAATGGAATTGTACAAATGACCCTAATGAATGAATTTTCTAATTGGTTTCATGTTTGTGGACATCAGCCCTGTTTGCAACTGAGGGTATAAAGATTCATGCCTTACAAACGAGAGATGCCTGTAATTAGATGCAAATAATCCTCAGTTACCTAGTCTTCGGCATCTGTGAATTCTGACAGATCATTCTATCTTCAACTGGGGAAAGTTCTAATTTTCCTCTTTTTTAAAAACTGCCACTGACTTGGTGACTGTTGACTTGGCAAAGCTCCTAACCAGATCCCAGATAAAAACCACCCATTTACGAAACATCAAATCTTCTTCTGCAGCTTTGGATTAAGGATTTTAACCTTAAAAAAAAGTTCTACTTCCAAACCCCCTTCTCTTTGTAACTACGATAAACCCATGACTATTTGGCTCATACTCTCTGACAGAAGTAAGATAATGTCACTCTTCAAATAAGTTCTTACTTATTGGTTACCTTTTGATGGGTTTATCGGCTGCCAGCAAATAGCGGATAACTATTTTGGTGAAGCCAGTCATGCCAGGCCTGTAAATGAACATCTGCGTGTGTGGAGCCTGAGCATGTCACAGGGAGGTCTCCATGGCACCGACATTTGACAGAATTAGAGCCACCCTGATGCTTTTGTCCCAAAGAGTCGAACATGACTTAGCTCCTGAACTCCTCAGCCCTTACATACTTAGGGTTCGATGTGTTACTTCTTAATCTGATGACCAGTCCATTTTTAAGCTTAAAGGGTGATGTTATGTCATCAGGAGCTTTGAAATTGGTAACGAGACCAATGCTCATGTTTGATTAACTGAGATCATCTCATTAGCCAAAAGTGTTAGACATTTATAGTTGGTGGCATTTACTTTGTAGGATCTCTAGTTTAAAACCTTTCTTGCAATCTGTTAAAATCTATTGTTTTAACGTCTCAAAAATGTATGCAGGACTAATGAGCCTTTTTTCCTTGCTACATTTAAAATATGTTACATTTTATGCTTCTTTATTGGCATTTTATAAGCAATAAACACGCTTTCCTCTATGTACATTACATATTTTTTAAAGGAGTTAAAAATGATAAAGTATTTCAAAAGTTTTAATGAAACATCAGGGAGAGGTTTGTATTATGTGGGACTGACTTGTGTTGCTAAACTATTTTAACCTATAGCCTGCTTTCTTATTCTGATTAAGCATTTATCAAGCCTAATACAAATCAATTGTAGAAGTAAGACCAAATATGAACCAAAGCTTTTCCCTTTTGTGTTCACAAAACCACTTCATGTAGGGTTATTAGTTTCATAAAATCACAAATATAAATGTCAATGAATTTTATATGATGCAGATTGTGGGCTTCCTAGGTGGCTCAGTGGTAAAGAATCTGCCTGCCAATGCAGGAGTTACAGGAGACACAGGTGCGATACCTGGGTTACGAAGATCCCCTGGAGTAGGAAATAGCAACCCACTCCAGTGTTTTTGCCTGGAACATTTCATGGACAGAATAGCCTAGTGGGCTATTCCATGGGGTTGCAAAGAGTTGGATACAACTGAAAACACACACACAAAAAGGAAACTGCTAGTGGCAAAAATTTTTGCATACATTGGCATTTAATTTGGAACCTCCAAATAACTGATGGGTCCTAAGAGAAACAAGAGGTAAATAATGTCTGCTTTCATATTTTTCCAAATGTGTTCTAGATGTCTAAAATTCATTAGCGATATTATTGTGGGGAAATGTTCAAGTCTTTTTTGCTGCTGCTGCTAAGTTGCTTCAGTCATGTCCGACTCTGTGTGACCCCATAGATGGAGCCCCAGGCTCCCCCGTCCCTGGTGTTCTCCAGGCAAGAACACTGGAGTGGGTTGCCATTTCCTTCTGCAATGCATGAAAGTGAAAAGTGAAAGTGAAGTTGCTCAGTTGTGTCCAACTCTTAGCGACCCCATGGACTATAGCCTACCAGGCTCCTCCGTCCACGGGATTTTCCCTGCAAGAGTACTGGAGTGGGGTGCCATTGCCTTCAGGTATACAATTGTTGGGGACAGAAAAACACAAAATGAGTTCAAAGTGTGATTTAATCAATAGGATTAGAGTTGCTCTATGTATTACTTTGAGTTACATGAGAATGTAGACATCAATTCTTACATTTATAGAACATTTTTTTTGTCATTTGAAATTCATTTTTATTCAACCTTTTCATTTTAGCATGCTTCAATGTATTTATAATAAATGAGAGTACATATAAACCTTCCAGAACATCTCTGGGAATACGGAATTATATTAATAACACTCTTAATGTCATTTATTTGACATGGGATCTGATTATGCCATTAAAGATCTAGTTCCTCTGATACTCACACAGGGATTAGAAATAACTGAATTGAGGAAACATCCCAGAAATGAGGAATAGTTATTTTTAAATTAAATGGTAGAATTCACACTTTTTAAATGGTACAATTCACAGTTCCTCCTCTTCAGGAATGTTAAATCTTGTTTGAGAGGAAATTCATATATTCATGATAAATTAGAAAACAATTTGGAAGCAATCTATATAATTTATTGAGAGCTGAAGGATGTAGGTGTCATTCTGAGGCAATTTGGAACCTGAGCAAAATCGTTGCGAGCTGGTGTTGGTTCAGGCAAACTCCATGGAGGGGGCAAATCTTGTGAGTGTTAAGGATGAGTAGGACTGTCATTAGTAGAGACAGGAAGAAGAAGACCAGAAGTCAAGATAAATGTCAGCTTATCAGGGGGCGAACCTGGCCATGAGCGTTGAGCAGAGGCAAAGCGCTCTCCGTTGAACACTCTGAGATTGAAAGTGTAAGTGGAGCCTATTCACACAGGTCCTTGAGGCTGATGCTGTGGTCCGCTCAGTGTTGTCCCGCTCTTTGCCACCCAGTGGACTGTAGCCCACCAGCTCCTCATGGGGTTTCCCAGGCACGAATCCTAGAGTGGGCTGCCTTTTCCGCCCAACCTAAGGATTGAGCCCGCGTCTCCTACACTGGCAAGCAGATTCTTTACCCCTGAGCCATTCGGGAAGCCCCGAGGCTGGATGGAGGGTTTTAAATTTGTTCCAGATGTAAAAAGAAGCCAATATAGATGGTTAGCAAAGAGAATAAATATTAATAGTAAACAGGACTGCATTGCGAACCTGGATACCAGCATGAGATAAAATGGTGACATTCAGGAACCAGGTGGTCAAATGTTAAAAATGAGAAATGAAGTGGTGCTGGTCCAAAGTTTTTTTGTTTGTTAGTAGCAGCTTTATTTTCAACAGTGAAAACCCAGAAAGAACCTAAACACTCAGAAAAAAGCTGAACGAATAAACTAAAAGTGGCACATCCAAAGATAAGAAAAGAGATGAGTTACTTCTATGCATCACTGATGAATCTTAAATACTTATTAACAAAAGAAGTCAGAAGAGAAAACAGTGAACAGTTTATGATTATAATTAGATAAATTCAAGAAAATGCAAGAGTAGAGTGGTGCTCAGATAATGTGGGAACAGAGAAACCAACAGGACCTTTATGGAGAATGCATATTAGGTCTTAGTAGCTAAACAGGTGTGGGGTGAGAAAGAGATGCAATAGAGGTGACTGCAAATGATGTCACTCAGGGAAGCAGGGTAACATGGGAGCCATGAACAGAAATGAGAAGCTGACCAGGGACTTGTTTCTGATGATCGCATACTCTCAAGCTTGACTTCACAAACCTGACCACCTGATTGGACACATTCTGTGAATAACTGAAAATAAGTTAAGGGTAAAAGTTTGAGTATGAGCACATAAGTGACCACATAAGCCACCATAAGTGGCAAGAATAGCTGATCAATCTAACCTTTAGGAATTTTACAGTAGATACAGAATGGGTAAACAACAGGTCCTGCTGTATGACACGGAACTATATTCAATATCATGTGATAAACCATAATGTAAAAGAATATTTAAAAATAACGTTATATATATATATATAAAACTGAATCACCCTGTTGTATAGCAGTAATTAACACAGCATTGTAAATCAACTATACTTCAATAAAATAAATCAGAAGGAAAAAAAGAGAGAACTAGTAGAAAGACAAGCAAAATTGGAGATAAAGAAAGAGAAAAACAAGAAAGATATTTGAAGAGCTAAGGGGTGCCAAGGAAGAGATAGCTAAGAACAAGATGGTCATTTTGTCAGAAGTTGCAAGGATGGGGAATATAAAGAAACGCTGTCTGGATTTAAGGTTCCTTATTTGTCCTTGAGAGATTGTAAAAAAAAAAAAATAGCTTAAAAGGGTTGATTGGGGAAGGGATCATTTAGCACAAATGTTAATCTCTTAAGATGGCAAGGTTTCAATTTATATTTTCAATGCATTTTTCTCCTATTAGGGAAATAAGTAAACCAACTCACTTCTCAGTTTGTTTCTTACTGGAATTTAGCAGTACGGCTGAACTAATTTAAGTTTTTGAGCTTATGAACAGCTGCAACCTTGTATTTAAATTTCATCTGCTCTCTGTCCTACTTAATGTTCCAGTAACAATCCATCTTACTTTCAAGTCTGACAATTTCATAAGGGTATTGACCACCCACAGAGAGTATGCCTTCAAAAGGGAAAGCCCTTTAAGAGCTGTGTTGAGTGAAGCAAAAATGCTTAGACTGTAGTCAATACTATTAGAACTGAACTGGGATAAGGGTGCAGTGATTCAGAAGAATTAGTTCCAATATTTTACTGATGCTTCAGGAAAGCAATAGCATCCAGGGAAACAATAGAATTGAGAGTTTCGTGATGGTCATTGGGATACTGAGCTCTGTAGTCCTCACTATAGAATTTCACTGAAAATGCAGTTAAACACATAGAACTGAAAACTGCACCAACTCTTTAGACACTGAAGATTTTCCAAATAAATGGTTCAGGTTTCTTTAAGTAAGAATAATGGGCAGGACTATATTCTACTTGGTGTAGAGTAGAGACTTTTGAAAAGAATTGTTTTTTGTTTGTTTTTTTCCCTAATAATAGACTAGAGCATGGGTTAGTTTTACACATTAGAATATGTGGCTGGAGTTTAACAAACTTAAATGCAAAACTGCAAAAGCAAAACAGCCTGCATTGAATATGACATTTAGAAACCTCTCAATATCAACATTTACCCTATATATAAGAAACTGAGATTGTATCTGATTTTTTTTTCTTATTCCCACTGAACAGTTTTGTATTTAAATGGTCTTTCCATTTTCTTTGGAAATCTGATTCCCATCCATAAAGATTTCTAAAATCAAGGGAGAGTGCACCTTTAAATTAAGTCTGTTCCTGAAGTGACCCATATCTGGCCATCGGGTAACCTGTATCAGGTAGTACCACATGTTCACAATCAACCCCAGCGTGCACCCTTTGGGCTGATCACTAAAATGTGACAATTCTGATAATTAAACCACCTAAAGCCAGCGGCTGATGTCTTGCATTAATTCAAAACAGCATAAGGTGAATCTCAGCACACTATCCAATTACAAGTGACATGGCTGTAGACACTCTCAACCATGTGGTGTGGCTTTCCTCAGATACGCTAAACCTGATGCCTGACAAAAACTGTAATTTAAACAAATAAAAGGGGGTAGCGAATGGATCCTAGCCTGTTTAATCTAATGAAGAGTCCCTCTGAGGTCTTCCCTTGATTAGCAAGGCTGAGAAGGTCAGAGGATGACATTTTACAATCAACCTAACATTCGAGTAGAAATTATATTTTCCTGTATCATTCATTAAGAGCCACTGGAGTTCAGATTTCTGGTTTATATGGAAAATCCAAATTAATTAAAATAATGAAGAAGAAAAATAAAAGCAAATTACTATCATTACCGGAGTGTAATTTTAACATTTGTATACATAGATTCCATTGGAGTAAAAGAAGTGAAGGATTTTAACGTCCTTCCAAAGTGCAGCCAGAAAATACGACAATGGGGATCACAGCCTCAAAAGGGATAGCTTTATGTGTCTTTGTTGTTCAACAGCTGGCAGAGTCAAAGGCAACATCACTAATTTTAGGATAAATTTCCAATTATTACCTATTTAAGTCAATTGTTCATACCTGTTCTCTACCATCACTACCACCATGATTAAATAGCATTGATTGGATGCTAGCAAATGCCCCAAATACATACCATGTAAAGGCAGTGAATTTGATTTGATTTGAACTGGTTCCTTTTGTGGGTTATCTATTAAAATATCTGACAAGCCTGAGCTCTGTCAGAGAGCAAGACTGAAAAATGACAAACTAAAGTTCAACCTTGGCTGTTTAGGATTATTGTGTGATTTTGATAGCTTGCCTTTTCCTCGCTTGTACCGATGCAGTGTATATATCACAGGCATGAAATAGCTTAAAGTCAGATCCCTGAGGGCCTCCAATCAATCGATGGTGCTCGATAGTTTAAAAGAGAAAGAATGACTTGAATTCAGGACTTCTGCACCACGTGGTAGCCCATTTCAGGTTGTTCCCAACTTTGAAGTGGCATCTGATCTTCAGAAAGTCAAGGAGGATAAAACCGAGTGCACCCTGGAGTCTGAGAGGATGATCAGAGAGTGGGCAAAGTGGACACATCATTCTGGGTGTTAAGCACTGGACTTGGGATTTGGGAGTGAAGTATACTGGAGGAAAGCAAATATTCTTCGAAATATTTTAAGCCATTGCAGGCATGATTTAAAGCAGGATTCAAGGAAATTTCGTTTTCAGTGCAGATTTGATAGAAGGGCATAGAATGAGAAGAGGAAAGACAAAAAGTAAAATAAAAAAAGAGAGAGCCTGTACGGAAGTAGGGTAGATATGTATCTATCTAGATTAAAGGGTATATTAAGGGTAATGATGAGAAACTGAAAACACTCATTAGAAACATACTGTGTTTTGTTGAGTGTATCACTATGCTTAGGTTTACAACCTTGTGAACCAGACTTAGGTATTAATCCATCTTGTATATGTTAAGTTCTTTTTCTGGCTGTAAAATGTTCTGTGCTTATTTAAGTCACTTAGATACATGTAAAGATAGTTATTCAAATTGGGTAGACCCAACCGTAACTGAGGCTTAGAGTCTAGTGTCCAGAACAGAGATTATAACTGAGTCTATTAGACTGGCATTAGGGTAAATAAGGTGAGCAGGAAGAAAAACTTTTAAAGTACTGTATAAGGACTGATGAAATGAAACAGGGAAGTATTTCAAGTATTTTCTGGATTCTTACATGCCAAATTTCTTTAAGGTAGCTATTTTCTCTAGCTACCAGATTTTATTTATGTTGGCTCAATGGAAAACTTTCCTCATGGTAAAGGACATTCAAGCAGGTGTCAGGCACTAAGAATAATGTCAGATATTAATTACCCAATTTAGAAATATCACTGAATTAAAATTGAATTAAACTGAATTAAAACTGATCACCAACCAAAAGTTTATTAGCAAGGTGTAATATCAAAATTAAGCCAGTAATAATGTAAGATTTTTAAGCCAGATTTTTTTGATTATGTTAAAGATTTAATTTGAATATGAAATTAAGGCATGTGAAATCAGATAATACATCTAAGAGATTCCTTAACAATGGTAATGGATAGCTAAATATTATGTTAAGTACATGTTCAGAATGTACTTTATTTGTATCATAAATATTAGTTATATATATATAGATCACATAGAAACTAAAGTATTACTCCTGTAAATGAAAAAATCCAGGAAAAATCCAAGAATCCAGAGATAAATCCAAGATTTAAATAACTGTATTCAATTAATGCATTTTCATGTATATTGGACTAATAATTCTTTCAAAAGTTTGCTTCAAAATTAGAATACATTTTATTTACTCTCTAGTTACTTCCAAAATTATTGGCAAACCATAATGAAGCCAAAGTTATAGGAGGAAGATACAGCAAGAGATTTCCCCAGCAGATTTCTCTATCCACTGAAGAATTCAGGTTAAAGAAGACTTGGTTGAAAAATATATATAAAGAATTTCAAATCCATATTTAGAACAATAAGCTAGTCTTCAGTAAGTCTGCCCTTCAAATATTTTATCTCTAAGAAGGGTTCAGTGAAAATATGTATCACATGCTAGCATGCTATAAAAAATACCTAAGAAGAAAAAATATTTCACAGGCAGTATTTGATTTTTTAATTTGGATTCAATGTGTTTTTTTCTCTTTCTTTTCTATTTTTTTAAATTATGGAAGTATGATAATACATTTACAGAATACTTGGAAAATATAGAACAAAGTTACATATAGTTCCTCAGTGTGCATTTTATAGTTGCAACTTGGTTAAACATTGTTATTTGATACATCTTGGTCCCTAATGCATTAGTTTTACAAGATGCAAATAAAATAGGGGCATAGCTATAGGACTGAATTTTTTTTTTCATGCCCATGTTGAGGTTGTATTGCTTAAATTTTGATCGATGGTTTAAAAATCTTGAACTTCCAGGTTCTTTGTACTTTGTAGACTTTCTTCTTAGACTGTAGGAATGAGACAGAAGCATTCAATGTCCAAAACAAGCAGACATTCTTGGGGAGAAAGTAGTTATCCAGTTCACTGCTACTGCTGCTAAGTCACTTCAGTCGTGTCTGATTCTGTGCGACCCCATCCCTGGGATTCTCCAGGCAAGAACATTGGAGTGGGTTGCCATTTCCTTCTCCAATGCATAAAAGTGAAAACTGAAAGTGAAGTCACTCAGTCATGTCCGACTCTTTGCGACCCCATGGACTGCAGCCTACCAGGCTCCTCCACCCATGGGATTTCCCAGGCAAGAGTACTAGAGTGGGGTGCCATTGCCTTCTCCATATCCAGTTCAAGGGGGAAAGAAATACAACCTATAATACACTGCCTATAAATTATACAGGACCCTCCTGATGGATCAGCAGTTAAAGAATACTCCTGCAATGCAAGAGTCCAGGGCTTGATCCCTGGGTCAGGAAGACCCCTGGAGGAGGAAATGGCAACCCATCCGGTATTCTTGGCTGAAAAATCCCAGGACAGAGGAGCTTGATGGGCTACAGTCCAAAGGGTCGCAAAGAGTGGAACATGACTGAGTAGCTGAGCATGCATGCATGCATGGGTATAAATTATACAAAGGGCAACATAAAAATTTTGATAATACTGACTGAAGAAGAGTACTAAGAAAAATGTCACATAGAACACCTTTGATACAAAGATCTAGAAATTTTGAAATTTTTAAAAATAAGCAAATAAAACTAGGATTTAAAATTTTGTCCATGAAAAACTATAGAGAGATTTCCTTGCAATAGAATATCTGAGTCTGTGATATGGTGATATAACAAGAAATATGGATTCAGTTTTGGTCCCTAGTTCTGGGCACAGAGCTTTTAAAACCTTTGTAATTTCCTGAGTGAGGAGTGTGAGGGGAACATCTTTTGTGATTTATAAGTCCACTCAACTCTCTGTAAGTTTATGTTAATTAGGTGACTGGTTGCTAAAGTCGCTGGAGAGCTTCAGGATGGGGGCTGGTGGCCAGAGGAACCAACCACGTGAATAGAGGATTGGAATTTTGAGGTCCAACCCTTGACCTCTAGGGAGAGGATTGGGGGGCAGGAGATTGAGTTAATCACCAACAGTCAATGATTTTATCAATCACACCTCTGTAATGGAACCTCTATAAAACCCCAAAACAGTGGGGTTCAGAGAGCTCCCAGGTTGGTGAGGTATATATGTGCTGGAAGGGTGGCACACCCTAAACACTCCAGGGATGGAGGTTCCTGCACTTAGGACTCTCCTGGATCTCACCTGATCAACATCTTCATCTTGTTGTTCACTTGTGTCCTTTATGATATCCTTTATAATAAACTGATAATAGTAAGTAAAGATTTACCCTGAGTTCTGTGAGTCTTGGTAGCAAAGTATCAAATCTGGAAAAGGGTCATGGGAAACCCTGATTTGTAGACGTGTGGGTAACCTGGGGACCCATTGGCATCTGAAATGGAGGGATGTTTATGGAACTGAACTCTTAACTTGTGGGGTCTGTACTATAATTCTAGGTAGGTAGCATCAGAATTGAGTTAAATTGTAGGACACCCTGTTGGTGTCTGCAGAGATATAGAGAACTGCTTGGCATGGAAAACCCACACATGTGGTGCCAAAAATGTTATAAAGAGAAAAACAATATTTTCTTTTAAAGCCAAAATATAATAGATAGAGAATTAATGTCAATTAAAGCTGTAACCAAGCAGGACCCTATGGGGCCTTCCTGGGACAGGCCTTCCCCCACATCCTCTGCTTTCGCTCCTCTCAGAAGTACCTAGATAATAGTATTTGATACATACTTCCTAAGTTGTTTTGCAGATGGGAAACCACCACCCCCAAATGGAGGATATTAGCTACCTGAGGACCCTGAGCACACACCCCCAGCCTCCTGGAGCCTAGCGACTGATAACATTAAACCCTGTGACACCGCCTGGTCCCAAAAGATTAACTGATATTTTAGAATTTGCTAGTATTTTGAGAACTCAGAGAATGGTCAAAAAACTCTTAAGTGAAAATGTAAAATTATATCTTAAAAAGGAAAAGATACAATGAAATATTCAGCTGAAAAGAAATGAAATTCTATTATGATATGCCCTACAACATGGTTGAATTTTGAAAAAATTATAAGTTAAATAAGCTTGATGCATATGAACAAATATCACACGATTCCATTTATATGAGGTATACAGAATAGGGAATTCATAGAGAAGGAAAGTAGAATACAGGTTAGTGGAGTAGGGGGGAGGGAGGGAAGTGGGAATTACAGTTTAATGGGTACAGAGTTTCTTTGGGGATGATGAAAAATTCTGGCAATAGTAAAGAAGGTTACAATGCTGTAAAAGTGCTTAATGCCATTTATTGCACACTTTAAAATGGTTAACATGGTATGTTTTGCATTATGTAAAGAGCAATATTGCATAGGAACCTAGAATGTTAGGTTCATGAATCAAGGCAAATAGGAAGTGGTCAAACAGGAGATGGCAAGAGTGAATGTCGACATTCTAGGAATCAGTGAACTAAGAAGGACTGGAATGGGTAATTTAACTCAGACGACCATTATATCTACTACTGTGGGCAGGAATCCCTTAGAAGAAATGGAGTAGCCATCATAGTCAACAAAAGAGTCTGAAATGCAGTCCTTGGATGCAATCTCAAAAATGACAGAATGATCTCTGTTCATTTCCAAGGCAAACCACTCAAATCACAGTAATCCAAGTCTATGCCCCGAACAGTAATGCTGACGAAGCTGAAGTTGAACAGTTTTACGAAGACCAAGACCTTTTAGAACTAAAATCCAAAAAAGAGGTCCTTTTCATTATAGGGGACTGGAATGCAAAAGTAGGAAGTCAAGAAACACTTGGAGTAACAGGCAAACTTGGCCTTGGAGTACAGAATGAAGCAGGGCAAAGGCTAATAGAGTTGTGCCAAGACAACGCACTGGTCATAGCAAACAACCTCTTCCAACAACACAAGAGAAGGCTCTACACGTGGACATCACAGATGGCCAACACCAAAATCAGATTGATTATATTCTTTGCAGCCAAAGATGGAGAAGTTCTATACAGTCAGCAAAAAGACCAGGAGCTGACTGTGGCTCAGATCATGATCTCCTTATTGCCAAATTCAGACTTAAATTGAAGAAAGTGGGGAAAACCACTAGACCACTCAGGTATGACCTAAATCAAATCCCTTATTATATAGTGGAAGTGAGAAACAGATTTAAGGGACTAGATCTGATAGACAGAGTGCTTGATGAATGATGGATGGAGGTTCATGACACTGTACAGGAGACAGGGATCAAGACGATCCCCAAGAAAAAGAAATGCAAAAAAGCAAAATGGCTGTCTGAGGAGGCCTTACAAATAGCTGTGACCCAGATAATCATGATGGTGTGAACACTCACCTAGAACCAGACATCCTGGAATGTGAAGTCAAGTGGGCCTTAGAAAGCATCACTATGAACAAAGCTAGTGGAGGTGATGGAATTCCAGTTGAGCTATTTCAAATCCTGAAAGATGATGCTGTGAAAGTGCTGCACTCAATATGCCAGCAAATTTGGAAAACTCAGCAGTGGCCACAGGACTGGAAAAGGTCAGTTTTCATTCTAACCCCAAAGAAAGGCAATGCCAAAGAATGCTCAAATACCACACAATCGCACACATCTCACACGCTAGCAAAGTGATGCTCAAAATTCTCCAAGTCAGGCTTCAGCAATACGTGAACTGTGAACTTCCATATGTTTAAGCTGGATTTAGAAAAGGCAGAGGAACCTGAGATCAAATTGCCAATATCCGCTGGATCATTGAAAAAGCAAGAGAGTTCCAGAAAAAACATCTATTTCTGCTTTATTGACTATGCCAAAGCCTTCGACTGTGTGGATCACAATAGACTGGAAAATTCTGAAAGAGATGAGAATACCAGACCACCTAACCTGCCTCTTGAGAAACCTGTATGCAGGTCAGGAAGCAACAGTTAGAACTGGACATGGAACAACAGGCTGGTTCCAAATAGGAAAAGGAGTACGTCAAGGCTGTATATTGTCACCCTGCTTATTTAAATTATATGTAGAGTACATCATGAGAAATGCTGGGCTGGCTGAAGCACAAGCTGGAATTTAATTGCCCGGAGAAATATCAATAACCTCAGATATGCAGATAACACCACCCTTATGGCAGAAAGCAAAGAATTAAAGAGCCTCTTGATGAAAGTGAAAGAAGAGAGTGAAAAAGTTGGCTTGAAAGATCATGGCATCTGGTCCCATCACTTCATGGAAATTAGATGGGGAAACAGTGGCTGACTATTTTTGTGGGCTCCAAAATCACTGCAGATGGTGATTGCAGCCATGAAATTAAAAGATGCTTACTCCTTGGAAGGAAAGTTATGACCAACCTAGACAGTGTATTAAAAAGCAGAGACATTACTTTGCCAACAAATGTCCATCTAGTCAAGGCTATGGTTTTTCCAGTAGTCATGTATGGATGTGAGAGTTGGACTATAAAGAAAGCTGAGCTCCAAAGAATTGATGCTTTTGACCTATAGTGTTGGGGAAAACTCTTGAGAGTCCCTTGGACTGCAAGGAGATTCAACCAGTCCATCCTAAAGGAGATCAGTCCAGGGTGTTCATTGGAAGGACTGATGTTGAAGCTGAAACTCCAGTACTTTGGCCACCTCATGCGAAGAGTTGACTCATTGGAAAAGACCCTGATGCTGGAAAGATTGAGAGCAGGAGGAGAAGGGGATGCCAGAGGATGAGATTGTTGGATGGCATTACGACTCAATGGAAATGAGTTTGGGTGGACTCCGGGAGTTGGTGATGGACAGGGAGGCCTGGCGTGGTGCGGTTCATGTGGTTGCAAAGAGTCGGACACAACTGAGCGACTGAACTGAACTGAACCATAATAAAAAATACATTTTTAAATAAAAGAAAGGGAAAACTGAGGAGTTGTAGTCAGTAAGTTTAACCTTGTTCTTCCTATATTCAAGTTAAAGGAGACTTTGAATTAACCATGGTAGCCTAGTAACTAGTTGGTTATCTGGGAAGCAAAGTTTCTTATGAAGTCCAATTGGTAGATCAACCTATCCACGTGCCATGAAAAATAAATTCATTTGGAATTCAGTATATATAATGAGAAGAGTTCCACAGGATTTTGTCTGAAGAATACAATTGTTTAATGTGTTTATCAAAATGTGTTATTTCCCCTGAGGGAGCTGCATGCTTCCTCCTAACCATTAATGAGAACCTGATAACTGAACATGTTTCTATTTATTTCCTCTGGCTACCAGAAATCTCAAACAAAATATGATGCTCAGCAACTAGACTCATGTGACTGGCATATTTATGTCCTTGTCCTTGGTCCTAATCTATCTCTATTTATAGTTTTATTATTCCTCTATAGGTTTTAGGAAAAATTGAATAGTGTCTCAAATTCTTTATAAAAAATCACAATGTAAAAATATTTTGATCAATGGCATGGAATCCAATATTGGAGATGTGCTCATTAAATTTTCAGAACATGCTTAACATGAATGATTAGTGGGAACTGATGCACCTTACTTCCACTCAACGAAATAGACACACATGTTCTTAGCACAAAGTTCTACCTCTGGGGAACTTACAATCTGATTAGAGAAACAGGCTTTGTACCCACCATTTGAAATGTTAGATGAACTAGAAGTGCAATAAACAAAAATTTAGTTGCAAAAAAAAAGAATACAATAAGCACAATAGCTTACAAATACAAATGAAATACCACATGAGCCATAAACCTTGAACAGGGTCCAAATCCCCAGGAATGTGTGTGTGTATATATATTAATACATATTAATAAATATATACATATTTTATATGTATTAATACATATATATATATTTAAATATCCAAGATCAAAGTTTAAAATTTGTTAACAATTTATAAGGTGGTTGATTTGACATGGGTGATTGTTTTGAAATCATTTTGTACCCTTTCTCTGTTTCCCTTAATCATATTGTTTGAGAGCTCATTCATTTTGATATTTTAAGTAATCAGCTCTATGTTTACCACATCTGCCATTTTCAGCTTTCACCTACCTATCAGACCAATTTGGAAGAAAGTGTTGGATGAGGTGAGTGAATTTCTAAATTATCTCTAAGTCTTTTCCAACAACAGAAATCTCTAATAACCTATAATAAAATTTTCAGAGTGGAGGAGAATTTAGAAATAATTGGCTCTAAACCTCCAGTTTTGCAAATGAGGTCTCTGACTTTACTTGTCCAAAGTGATAATAATTATCTAGAGCCAACGTCAGGATTAAAACCCGGGTGTTTCCCCCCAGCTTTGTTTTCTCACCTGGACAATGATATCCTTGAGAATGGACACCATAGTTAATCAGTCTTCAAACTCCAATTCCAAGAGAAAGCCATATGTGACAGACTATGTACTGGTCCCAGTGTTAGGAATAGCTCTCTGTTCTGGAATACTTACATTGAAATTCCAACTCTGACTGAAAAAAAAAAAAGAAAAGCTCCCTCCTTTCATTTCTCATTTAACATTTCTTTTCTGCAGAAGCCCAAGAGCACACAATGTGACGAGGAACAAACGTAATGAATGAATTCCCAGGTCCCACGTAGAGGAATAATTAATCCATTTGCTTCTCATTTTGATTCTGTCCCTCCCTTAAAATGTATTATTAGCATTGAGCAGATGCCCTTTACAAAGGGTTTTCCTCCTAATGAAGTTGGAGCCTGGAGAGCCAGGGTGTTGCAGCCTCAACTCTGCGGGTGAATGGGGGGGGACTGTGGAAGTCCTTGAAACATATGTTCTTCCAATGAAAACCTTGAACTTCCAGAATTAACTCAAAATTACACGAGGGTATTTTTACCCTGCAATTTTTGACTTTCTGTCCTGTGTGCCTATTTTCCTCTCAAGCAAACGTCTACAGAATCATAGAAGTTACATGAATGTGAGGAGTCATTTGAAAGATAATCATTCTAATTGGGAAGAATATCATCAAGAGCCTGAAGCTAAAAAATGAGGCTAATTTTATGGTCCATATGCCCGTCAAGGAGAGAAATATATTGGTTATTTGGTTTATATGTTACAGTTCCTGCAAGCACTTCACTTGGCTGCCAAATTTAGAAAACCTAGGCAGCCCAAAGGTGGACATCTGACAGTAAGTTTTTGGCATTGTATGGACTGTAACTCTAAGAGTTTCCAGGATACACAGTTTTGTTCTGTTTCATTGACTTGGGGCCATCTTAGTATGTGCTACTAATGCTAATAAGAGAAGTAAAAATCTAAGACCAAGTGGATATATTTCAGGACTTAGAATGATGCTTCATACATAGTATGTGATCAATAATATCACCCTCTTTTTCTGGTTTCCAATCTTACTTTTCCTTGGAATGATATATTTATTTGTGTCCCTCTTAACTGCCTTTTGAACTAACGTGTTTAAACTTAGTCTGTTAAAATACTCCTTTCCTTTAACTTTCCTCTGTTAATTACTTCCACTAAGTCTCCTTGATCTTACTGGTGTCTAATTTAGAAAACTATTGAGAAATAACCAGTTGAATCATTACACCTGCCTCTATGAATGAGTTTTTAGCTTTCATTTCCCAAAACAGTATTCTAAATTGTGCTACCCTTTTAAAGCAGTGGTCAGGAAATAGCTCCTTCTGGGAATATGGAGCAGAAGTAGTCAGATTGTCCCTAAACTGGAAGAGTATGGATGAGAACTTACACACATAGGATTTCCCCTAGAATCCTAGCTTCTAGTTCAAGGTGATTGTTATCATATACTAGTTCCCCGGTAGCTCAACTGGTAAAGAATCCACTGCAATGCAGGAGACGCCAGTTGGATTCCTGAGTTGGGAATATCCTCTGGAAAAGGGATAGGCTATCCACTCCCATATTCTTGGGCTTCCCTGGTGGCTCAGAGGGTAAAGAATCTGCCGGCAATGCAGGAAATCTGGGTTCGATCCCTGTTTTGGGAAGATCCCCTAGAGAAAGGAATGGCTACCCACTCTAGTGTTCTGGTCTGGAGAATTCCATGGACAGAGGAACCTGGCAGGCTACAGTCCATGGGCTCTCAAAGAGTTGGACTCAGTTGGGTGGCTTTCACTTTTCACTTCAGCTCAATGAGTTATTCTCATTACAACCCAACTTAGCCTGAATAAAACAACAGAACGATAAGATGAAATAAAACATGTCTCATATTTTAGGGACAGAAGTATTGACCTGACTCTAGTCTTTATAATCTCATTTAGGCTGGCACTGGAATTTGTCCATTGTAGGAGATGTGAGCAATGCTTTATAGATTTTACTGATTTTGTCCAAAAATACAGAGCTTATCATTTTACCAGGCAAACTAGAACTCTTTTCTGAGTTTATATGAAACTTTACTAAAGCAAGAGAAATTTATTTTTCATAATCTGCTTTCAAAGTCTAGAAGTAGATCTCACTAAACACATTTTTACATAGCACCTACTAAGTACCAGGCACTGCTCTAGTTGCTGACAATGTCCCTGACATTCAATGAGCTTGTATCATTCATTTTTCTTCTTCCTTTTTCACTCCTTATTAAAAATTGGATATTAAACTTGAATACGTGAAGTTGTCATTGTTTATTTTTAAATAATCTTTCATGCCAATCAGAAATCTTTATCAATTTCTGATAAAATTAAATCACATTTTAATTATCCAGTATCTTTTGTTGTTTATACACACATTTTCGGTAACAATTTTTAATATTTGTGTAAAATTTGAAATTTCAAATCATTTCAATCGATCTACCACCTATTTCTAAGAAGCCAGGAATTTCACCTCCATTTTATAAACAAATGAGTCCAGAATCATCAGTGTAGGTTACACTTGCATATCAAACCTGCTAACTTCCTTTGTCGGAAAGGAGAGCAGGAGAGGAAGGTGCCTTTGGCTGGTATAGGTCAGGAATCAACAGGAGGCAGCGTTTAACGTTTCAATTATGAAGTGAATGAATAATATTATCAAGTCTCATGAAAATTATAATAAATTATTTCAGAGAAGAGGAAGGGCAATGCAAATGAAAATCCCATCCTATTTATCCCCTCCCCATTGACTATGCAAGACTTGAATTTGAAAAATTAACTTAGACACACTAAAAAGCAGTTCACCTATTTTATTTTTAAAATCCAATCTGAACATGAAAAAAAAACATATTTTTTTCCCCTTAACTTTAGAATGTGCATGAAGGCACGCTGCAGGTGCCAATAATTGACAGATTACTTTGGAATGTGCAATCAACCAAGTGCCACAAGTGAGTCTACTAATTTTATAAGAGGGATTAAAACTTAAAGGCCTCTGCTAAATAGCATCAGAAGCACATCTGAGTTTCCACACAGTGATCTCTGATGCCAAAGGAATTAGATGAACATGTTGTAGTTGTTTACTTGGTAAGTCAAGTCTGACTCTTTGCGAGCCCATGGACTGTGGCCCACAAGGCTCCTCTGTCCGTGGGATTTCCAGGCAAGAATACTGGAGTGGGATGCCATTTCCTCCCCCAGGGGATCTTCCTGACCCAGGGATCAAATCCACACCTTCTGCATTGGCAGGCAGATTCTTTACCACCCAGCCACCTGGGAAGCCCTTAGATGAGCACAGGTATTTTAAAGAAAAACCAAAGTGTGTCTTCTTAACTATTGTTATTGCTATACACTGAAATTTCAAAATAATGTCTTCACAAGTGTAAATGGTACTGCAGGTATTATTATAGATGTGCTCCCATGAGAATAGATTACAAGCTGTTTTGGTCACTCAGCATCTTGTTTTCTAAGTTGGCAGCAGATTTTCTTTACTACTGCTCTACCTTCTTTTGATTCTACCTAATTTCTAGGAGACTGTCATATTGCTGGGAGAGATGGGGAATTTACATTCCTCTAACTCAGTGAAGAGAGTCATTGTAAGCAATTTTAATGTGGTTGGAGGTAATCTCTTTCACCTGAAAATTCCTTGGGGATTTTTTGTTTTTCTTTCTTTCTTTTTTGCCTGAGATGTATCAAGACAGGGGCTCATTGTTCAAATTGTACTGATTGTTGTTTTTTTGAATTTAGGTCACTAAGCAGTCTTGATTTCTCTAGCTTGGCCCACATGTTTCTGAATGCGTCATAGTGAAACAATGTCTTGAGTGCAGAGAGATGTTTAATGGGATAGCATACACAGTATCACAAAGCTTCCCAATACACCTGTCCTGTTTTCATCTAAGATTATGTGAGGAGCTGTTAACTGTGCTAAGGCAGTAAACTTCCACCTGATGGGAAAGATAGCCTGCAGATGACGGAGGCAACACTGGAGGTGACTTAGAAGGCAGACCCAGAGGAGGAAGTACTCAGAAGAGATACGTGGATAGAGCTACTCCCTCATTAAGAAATGCATCAGGATATCAACATAGAAGAAAAAAGTTTCCTCAGGACTATAACTGAAGTACACTACTCACATTTATAAGTGTGGAAATAAAGAATATCTGCAAATAATAACAAGGATCTTAAAACAGTACCCCAGAGCAGAAAGTCCTGAAGCACAAAGAAGATGACCCACAGAATGGGTCAACACAGACAGATGTACATTTTGGTTAGACTAGACTATCCTTGTTGCTATTTAATCTCTAAGTTGTGTCCAACTCTTTGCAACCCTATAGACTGTAGTCTGCTAGGCTCCTCTGTCCATGGAATTCTCTAGGCAAGAATATTAGAGTGGGTAGCCATTTCCTTCTCTAGGGGACCTTCCCGATCCATTGATTGAACCCACATCTCCTGCATTGGCAGGTGGATTCTTTACCGCAGAGCCACCAGGAGAGCCCAGACTATCTTTAGAATATGGTTAAGAATGCTCTTCAATTCATTAGTTTAGTTTTGTTCCTCTCCTCTTCTCCTCATATCTCTCCAGCCTCATCAGTTTCTCTCCTCTTTATAGTTTTCTGTCAACCTAACGACACAACCTGTTACCTATATGCATCCCCATCCATCCATCCATCCATCCATCTATCCAATATGACACATACACACATGCTTGCAAATATTAACCACACAGCCAGAGATTCATCACTCTCATTCGAGGTTTAGACATTTTTGATGAAGTTTTTCATGATCTTCATATAATTGGCAACCAGCACGGGGGCTGCCTAGAATATCAGCCCAGTAAACAATATCCCTTATGTAAGGATGTGATGTTAGTCAGGCTCATTTCAACTTAGTAATATCACGATTTTGCACCATGGACATGAAAAAATGTTTAGTAGGAATGATAGAAACTGGTATTTGCCTATCCTAGTCTTTGATGTCTCCTTCCTCTCTATAACAATCACATAACAACAACAACAAAAATCCCTAACTTTAGTCTAGGTAGTCATGTTAACTACATTTCCTAAATTCTTTACAGTAGATTTGCTTATTTGACTACATTTTGGCCACTGATATATAAACAAAGTGAAGTGTGATGCTTCCTTGAAGCCTCTTTAAAGGAAGGGTTGGCATCTTTTTTTAATCCATTCTACTCTCTGTAGGCCCGGAAGAGGGAAGTGATGATTGGAACTCCAGCAGGTCTATTGGACCTGATCGAACACCACAGGGGTGGAATAGTGAATGATGAGGAAAATCCCTAATGACTATTATGGAATTATCATAATCTTTGGATTGTTTTAAGTGAGAAAATGCATTTCTGTGTGTGTGTGTATATCACATTTTTGGGCAATTTCTTACTTCTGGGTGAACATAAACACTGACTCCTGTGCGTGCTAAGGTGTTCCAGTTGTGGCCAACTCTTTGCTGACCCATGGACTAGCCCGCCAGGCTCCTCCGTCCCTGGGATTCTCCAGGCAAGTATACTGGAGTGGGTTACCATGCTCTCCTCCAGGGGATCTTTCCAACCCAGGGATCAAACCCACATCTTCCTGTGGCTCCGGCAGTGCAGGCAGATTCCTTACCTCTGAGCCACCAGGGACGCCCAGGTAAAACCAAAAATGAAAAACTAAATAAAATACAAATTAACACCAAGTTTCAGAACTTCTGTTCTTATTAATTAGTTTGAAACCAAAGAAAGTTATTAAAAAGAAAATCATCTGTTCTGATATCATATTTTCACTATTTTTTCATATTCAATATAGGTTGCTGAGGTTTAATAAAAACATGTTGCATTTAAATCTGTTAGTATTCAATAGTATTTTCATCATGAATTACTATTAGACATTACTTCCATTCCTTAACTCAAATCCCACTTCAGCCATGATGTCTTAGAGGAAGGAAAAAGAATTTATGCTCTTCTAAATCCCTATACCACTTAAGTCTACTACTTCTCTGGCATGCTCTATTTTTATTTATTTAACTAGATTGCAAACTCATGGAAGACAAGATCTTTGTATTTCACTCAGCTCACAGGCAAGTGATTTATACACAATGGGTTTTGAGTATTTATTGTTATTTATGGTCATTTATATATCCTATGTAAAATATGTTTTTCCATTAAATCTTAGAAAGGATAGTAGTTTTTCTAATAATGCAATTCTTTTTCTTTCTTTTACCATTTTCCTTCATAGTTCCAATGATTTCCAAAAGGAGAAATAGAAAGGTCACAATACATGTCCTTGTAAATAAAGGAGAATCAAATCTACAAATATCTGAAATCCTAAAACTTTTAAATGCTATTAATAAAGACATCAAAATTCTGTTTAAGATACTTTGCATCTCTAATGTTGTTAACAAAACATGCATTTCAAGCAGAAGTTTTAAGGGTTTTAAATCACAGATTTTCACAGCATTTCCTTCCGGCAGCTGATGAAAATTGGATAATATACAATCAGAACACTTTTTTTCCTACACATTTTAAATTGATTGAAAAATAGAAGCAGATTTAACATTCAAAAAAAACCCACATTTGCAACCGTTATATAAAAATGGTCTGATCTGATTTAGAAGATACTAGGTATAGAAACTTAGAGCTGACAGCATTCTTTGGGATGTTTTAAAACAGAAGAAACATATTATAGCCCCCAAGCTGCTATTCTCTCAAAATAAGTACCTCTGACTAACAATTTGAATCTTCTATAAGGACTATCATAAAAGAAAAGCTTCTACTTAATGAAAGGTGTTCTCTGTATTTCATTGTAGGTACAAATCTGACATTAAGTAGGTTATGAATAATTTTCAGTATGAAAACCTAAAAATAATAAATTGTTGAACAGGAGATAGATAGAAATACAACATATTTGCATAAGACTTGAAAGTTCAATACATTACTGTCTTCAACATGATATACCACTGGGTGATTGAAAAATAACTAACTATTCAAGTTGTCAGTTTGCATTAACTAGGTATACATTCAAAGGAAATAAATAATAAACAAGTGGATCTGCCTTACATTATGTTTACTAAGTGACCAAGGCATTGAGTACCTGGCCTGAAATAATATTCAGAGAATACAATGCCCTTAAACCAGCAGAGTCATATTGATGGCCAGAGATACAACATATACTCTCAAATACTGTTTTCCTTAAAGAACTCATGCTTTTCCAAATGTGAGGAAATAGACATTTTTCTCTGCATAAATAGTTTTTTCTAAAGGGTGTGTTTTGGAAGGTCATGATAGCTAAAATGTGCATGACTGTCAGAGGAACTAAGAGAGCTTCAAAACCTAAGAACATGTCTTAATTCCTCCTCCCAGTCATACATCAATGCCTCCTGTCCATCACCACACTTGTAGCAAGCCAGGAGTCCGGTCGCAGAGTCCATAGAGTTAATTCAATCAACCATGAGAGCAACTTGCTTTCTCTTGACAATTAAAAAAAAAATCTTTTAAGCAAAGAGCAATTTGTGAGCAAATAGGATATATTTTTTTCCTATATGAGAAATATCCTAATAAAAGTCTATTCTGTGTTATGCAGCTTATTTCTTAAATCACATTTTGACCACATTTAAACTTATTTCAAAGCACTAGCAAATGTAGAGGTTGGTTGTATGCAGACTTACATACTGGTAAAATAAAATGTTATTAATGAAAAGAAATAAAGATATTAAGTTTGGAAAGTACAAAATTAATACTAAAAATTATCACATAATGATTACATTGGATTATATAGGATTCTCCCACCAAAAATCATTATTATTAATATGTATAAATAGGGCAACCAGGGAAATTATGTCCAAAACTAGGATGTTTTATTTTTTTAATTGACATGTAGTTGATTCATGATGTTGTGTAAAAACTAGAAGGTTTTTGAAAGAGAAATGAGAAGCTCTCAATAATAGGTATTAGCTGGTACTATGATAGAGAATCCAGGAGATGTGTTTACTTCATAAGAGATAGGGGTATATTTTCTTTATCTTGTTTTCATTTTTGGTATTAATAGAATTGAAGATGATGGCATGTCCTTCAATTCTATTAATACCAAAAATGAAAACATAGACTCATTGCAATTATTTTGTCTGTCATTAAACATTATGGCAAATCAGAAAATCTTCCACACGTGGCCAAGGGAATAACTGGAAATATCCAGGCTCTCCCACCATTAGCAATGATAAACCTGAACAGAGTATCTGAGACAACTGGAGACACTTTTGATTCTCACAGTGGAGGTAAGTGTGGGGTGCCAAAGGCAACTAGTTGGTAGAAGCCAAAGTTGCTGCCAAACATGCTATGATGCAGAGGAAAGTCACTCACAGCAAAGAATTACATGGCTTGAGATATAAAAAAGTGTTAAGCTGACATCTTGATATGAAAGAATAACAATACGAATGATGGCTTACTTCCCATCAGAAACAATGGAGGCCAGGAGACAATTAAGTGGCACTTTCAAAGTGATAGGGAAAAAAATTTATCAAGTCAGACTTCTGTGTCCAGTATAAAATATCCTTTAAATAGACCTAAAGTAAAGATTTTCAGATAAATGAAAGCTGAGAAAATTTGTCACTAGCAAACCTGCACTGCCAGAAATGCTACAAAAATATCTTCAGGCTGAAGGGAAATGATACCAGATGGAAACTTGATCTATGGGAAGGAATGAAGAACATGGGAAATTGTAAATATACAGGGATATATATAAACTCCTCCCCTCCTTTTCTTAGTATTATGGGTTGAATTGTGTCTCCCAAAATTCATATGTTCATTCAGTCACTCAGTCGTGTCCAAATCTTTGTGACTCCCATAAACTGTAGCCCGCCAGGCTCCTCTGTCCATGGGGATTCTCCAAGCAAGAATATTGAAGTGGGTTGCCATTTGCTTCTCCAAAATTCATCCGGTCAAGTCCTTATCCTCAGGACCTGTGGATGTGACCTTATTTGAAAACAGTGTCTGTGCAGATGCCGTCATGTTAAGATGAGATCATCTGGTGGATCCCAGTTGAATACGCTCAATGTCCTTATAAAAAAGGGGGTATTTGGACACAGAGACATGTAAACAGGGAGAGTGCTATACGAAAACTGGAGTTATGTTGTCAGAAGCCAAGGAAACATGAGAAGTTAGGAGACAGGCCCAGATCAGAGACTTCTTTAGCATTTACTACAGAGGGGGCATAACTTGATGACATCTTGATCTGGGACTTCAGATCTCTAGAACTGAGAGAAAATAAATTTCCATTTATTAAGCCACTCAGGAGGCTTCTTAGGTGGTGCTAGTGGTAAAGAACCCACCTTAAAGACCCTGTCTGCCAATGGAGGAGACATAAGAGATGCAGGTTTAATCCCTGGGTTGGGAAGATCTCCTGGAGGAGGGCATGGCAACCCACTCCAGTATTCTTGTCTGGAGAATTCCATGGACAGAGGAGACTGGTGGGCTTCAGTTTATAGGGTTGCACAGAGTCACACACACAATACACTCAGCAAGTACCTTCTTACAGCAATAGTGGCTAACTAATATACCCAGTTTTTTTTTTAAATGACTATTTAAAGAAACATAATACTATAATATTTCAGTGTCTTAATGTATATAGAATTAAAATGTATGATAAAATTAGCACGGGAAAGAGGAAACAAATGTAATTTATACTCATATATGGTTTTAAAATATTATGGGACGCATAGTAAATTGTGATAAGAATTCATACTGTAACCATTATATTAGGTACAACTAAAGAGACTGAATGGAAGAATTAGCCTGTATATTGAAACCAAATTTGATGAACCCCAAAACAAAGCCAGAAAGGGAAAATAGAGGAATCAAATCAAATCCAATAAATAGCAAACTTACAGACTTCAACTGCAATATTAATTCTATTAAATGCAATGAGCTAAAAATTCTGATTGTAAGGAAGACCGGAAAAAATTGAAGAATTAAATACACACTGTCTCAAGAAATTCAACTTCATCATGAAATACAGGCATACTGAAAGCAAAAGACTAGCAAATGATATAGGTGAAAACAATAGGTGAAAGTTAGGTCATGTGCTGCTGTTAATATCAGACAAAGCAGATATGAAGACAAGGATTCTTGCTAGATTAAAAGAGGAATATTTCACAATGATAAAGTGGTTATTTCATTAGGAATTTATATTAACTCTAACACAGGTATATGTGTATGTACCTACCTAATAACAGAAATTGAAAAATGTGTAAAGCAAATATTGACAGAACAAATGAACATGATACACCCATGTATAGCTTGAGACTTTTAACACCTCTCTTTCAGTGTTTTGTAAAATACATAGATAAAAATTGTTAGGATAAAGTTTCAATGACATGGTTAAATAAACTGAATAAATTAATATTTGTATAATACCACATCCAATAATTTCACAGTATACATTTCTTTTCAAAGCATTTGGAACATTCACAAAGATAGATTTGCTGATGCTGGACTAAAAAATAAAATGTCTCAATAAATTTCAAAAAACAGAAATCTCACAAAATATGTCTCTAATGACAGTAGAATTAAATTAGAAATCATAAGAATAAGAGTTCTAGAAAAATTCTCAAGTATTTGGAATTAAAACAGTATATGCTTACACCTCTAAATAATTCAATGCAAAAGAATAAATCATAATTTATTCTCAAGTAAACTAGAAAATATTTTCAAGTTAATTACAATGAAAATGTGAATGAAAATTTGAGAAATACAGCTAAAGCAGTGATTCAAGGGAAATTTGTAGTATTAAAAATACTTGGGAAAGAAGAACATTTTAAAGTTAATAATCTATGTTACTGCCTTAAGTATCTTAAAAAAGATCAAATTAAAACTGAAGAAAGAAAAAAGAAATATTGAAAAATAAGAGCAAAATTCAAGCTAGAAACAGATAAAAAATACAGGAAATAAAAGACAATTCAAAAGTTAGTACTATGAAAAGACTAATAAATGTAGTGAACCTCAGCAAAAATGATCAAGAAAAAAAATTTAAAAAACAAATTGCCAATATAAGGAATGACAGAGGGGATATGACCATAGTTCATATAGAAATTTAAAGGATAATAAAGGAACATTATGAACATCTGTGTGAAAAAGCTTGCCAACTCAGATGAAGTAAATACATTGAAGAATTCAATTTACCAGAATTGACATAAGAAAAAATGAAAAAAAAATTGTGAATAACTCTCTTAAAAAATTGAATTTGTAATTAAAAACTCCCAACCAAGAAAAGTCCAAGCCAAGATGGAGTCTCTGGTGGATTCCATCAAAAGTTTATAGATACATAAATCTACATAGTTATTTAAGAAAAGAAAGGAGGAAGAAATACTTAGACACTTTCCAGCTCATTTAAAGATGCCAGCAATATCCTGATAATAAAAACCTGACAGAGAATTTTTAAGAAAAGAAAGTCAGAGACCAGTGTTACTCCAGAATATAGACTTAAGTAAGTTTCATTAAGAAAACATTACCAAGTCAAATCCAGGATTACATAAAATGGTCATACATTACAACCAAATGGGGATTTATCCCAGGAATGAAAGATAGGTTTAGCACTTAAAAGATCAACTTAATCCATCAAATTATCAGAAAAGGAAGAAAGACCATATAATCATTTCAATATGGGCAGGAAGAAAAGCTTTTGACAAAATTCAACACCTATTCATTATTAAAGAAGAAAACAAAAACTCACTTAAACTAGGAATAGACAGAACTTCCTTAGTTTGAAAAGACATCTACAAAACACCTAGAGTTTAACATCAATTTAATGATAAAACAGTGAACACTCTTCTGAGATTGGGAACAAAGCAAAATATCTGTTCCCACCCCAGATATTTTGTAGAAATTCCACATTGATCAGGTAGTCCAAGTTTGTATAACAGGAAAGAGAAATACAGAAAAGGCATGAAAATGGGAGAAGATGAAGTGAAATTCTATACTCATAGGCAAAATTACCATTTGCATAAAAATTCAAGGGAACCTATGGAAACAAAAAAAGTCCTAGAAGTAGTAAGTATATCTGAATGATTGCAGGATACAAGGTCAATGTTTTAAAAATCCATTGTATTTCTACTACTGGCAGCAAACTATGAAATGGGAAATGGATAAATTTTCATTCATTTTATAAAGGCATAAAAAGGTAAAATATTTCAGAATAAGCTTAATTGATGTACAAAAGCTCTACACTGAAAAGGACAAAATATGGGGAAAAAATCTAAATGAAAGGAGGAAACTCCCATGTTCATGGACTGGAAGACTCAAAATTGTTAAAACAGTCCTTCAAATTCAACTACAGGCTCAGTGTCATATCAGTCAAAATCCCAACAGGATTTTGTTTTTTTTTTCTGGTATAAAGTGACTAGTGAATTCTAAAATATGTATGGAAATGTAAAGGATCTGAACTAGCTAAAACGATAATGAAAAAGAACACAGATCAAGGATGTACATTATCTGGATCTCAAGACTACCATAGCCAGGCTAGACTGGTACTGGTACAGGGATAATCAAATAGATCCATGAAATAGAAAAAAAGCAATTCAGGAATAGCTCTACAAGAGCAATTATTTTCACTAATGTGCCAAAGCAACTCAACTTGGAAAGAAATCATTTTTCAATAAATTATGGTAGAATAATTGCATAAAATGTAAAGAAAATGCATCTCAACCTGACATCAAACCATGTACAAAAATTCACTCCAGATCACAATAGAGCCAAATGCAAAAATCAAAACTATAGAAGTTTTCATACTTGTTGTTGGCAAATATTTCTTAGAGAGGATACTGAAAACGCTAACCACAAAAGAAAAATCAACCAATTAGAGTTCATCAAAATAAAAGCACTGGTTTAACAAAAGACATAGTTAAAATAAACAGGCCACAGACTAAACTAAAATATTCATAAGCGATAAAATCTGACAAAGATCTTATATCCAAAATATATTTTGAAAGCTCCCACAAACCAGACAAACACACTTAAAGGGCAAACAACTTAAATTGACACCTTCCAAAAAAGGAGATATGTGAATGGCACAAGAAAATATGCTTGAATCATTAATCATAAGGGTAATGCCAGTTAAAGTCACAGAGAAGTCCACAAGAAAAGCTAAAACCCAGGAGAGTAGTAACATCAAATGCTGGTGAAGATTTGGGACAAATGGAACATTCATACATTTCTGGTTTGAGTTAAAGTGGAGCACAGACTCTGAAGCAATGTCGATTTGTTACAAGGTTAAGCTCTGTTGTAGTCAAGAATAGGATGAGACTCAAAAACATTGTATTGAATGAATAAAGCCAGAAGCAAAAATGGGACACACTGCATTTAAGGAGCTCTATTTAAATGAAGTGCAAGGATAAGTAAAACAAATCACTGTAGTAGAAATTAGAACAGTGGCTGTCTGTTGGGTAAGGCGCATGGGTCATTAGGGGTTGACACAATTTGTTATAGAAAAAACTCCTTGTTTTTCACACTGACACATATTAATAGTGGAATGGAATATATTCCAAGTAGCTATTTTGTAATTCCCAACATTTGAAAGAAGTGGAATATTGTTGAATTATATGTTTTAATACGAATTTTAATCTTCCAATTCAGTAAATGCTTTAAAACATCATATTCTTTACAATAAATAGAATCCCACTGAGTAGTTTTAAATATAACTTGATTAGGAAATATTACTTTGTTTTCCTTGTATATAAAATTCACATAATTAAAGATGATTGACTACAAGTTCAGGAATGTATTGGAGTGATGCAATATATAGAGAGGGCTGTGGGTCTCTAAAGTGGATTGTATCCTAAAATTTAGGAGCTAAGTCAAGAAGTTTCTCTGGGTAATAGATGAATAATAATGGACAAGATCAGATAAAATATTACCCTGTGATTTGCAGATCATTAACTACACTAGATGTAAAGAGATGATTTGGATAAAAGAAATTATTTTTAAGAAAGGCACCAATTATCTCAAAATGAAAATTAATAAAGTAGGGTAAGAAGTCATAACACTTAATAATAGTATAAAAGGAGTTGGGCAGCAACAATTATTTTGGAAATTGAGAATAAATAGAAACTCTAATATCTTTCTCCCCAGGATCTCGATCAATAAGATACTATCTGAATCATTAAGTTAGCATTTGAAGTGTAAGGGCTTAATTGCTATTTCTTGGGAAGATGCCTAAAAAATTAACAGAAATTAAGAAGCTCTTAGGCTTTCTCTGGAATAGATAACTGGAAAGACAGTTTCATCTTGAAATAAAGATTGTGATCTCTTTACTCATTTACTAAGCTAAATACAATAAAGCCTCTAACAAATGTGTTATTAAGCCTTACCTGATCTATGGGTACCCGTATCTATTTTCTTGGTTTGTTTGAGAAACCATGCAAAATTTTCATCTTATGTTAATTATCAATTTAATCAGTCAATGCTAAAAGAAAATCTTTTGCTCTAATTATAAAAGACAGTTGCTATAAACATTTGACATGATGAATATGTTTCCTGATCTTGGGCAGGCTATAATTTATTAAGCACAAAAATGAGGGGAAAAAAATCCAAGTCTAGTGCTTAATCAGCAGTGACCTCCAATTAAAACAGGTGATATTTTCTGGGTTTAAGAATACAAGCAATATGACTCCAATTAGCTGTCAAATTATCGGGCAAAACAGCTGTTACATAAATAGAACATCACTTGGTTTTCCTGTTCACTTTTCCAAATTTGTCTTTAGTTTAAAGCCATTTAAAAAGATAGTCCTTCCATTCACATAAAACGTGAAAGTAGGGGAAACTAATTTGTAGTTTTGAAGGTCATTGCTGTAACTGATACTGATGGGGTGGAAAAGGGTGATGGGGAGGGAGTGGACTAGATGGGTCACAGCGGTTGGGGGAATGAGTGGGGGGACTGGTAATACTTCGTTTCTTAACTGGGTCCTAGTTACAGAAGTGTGCTCACTCAGTGAAAACGCATTGAGCTCTGTGCAATTAAAACTTACACATTTTCCTGAATGTTATATTCAATAAAACATACACAAGATATAAATTCATTTCAGAAACGTATACAACTACCTCAGCATTGTGTCAAAAATTGAAAGGTTTCATGATAATGTCTATAAGAAATAATCATTTTCTTGAAAACTTCTTTCCATCTACTCCCTCTAATCTCTAAGAAAACATAATAGGACATCAAAAAAAATTATGAAATAGGGCTTGAAACAAAATGGAGACTTTTTGATTATAATCAGAGTTTAAAACGTACATGCAACTTACCAAAAAGCTGTCTTCTCCCTCAATTTTGTGGCAGTTTGTGCTTTAGCGTAGTCAAATGAAGCTATTGGTTGTGGTCCAAGCCTGGAGAAACAGTACAAAATAGAAAAATTGTTTTACAGTGAAATTTGTTTTATTGTATTTATTTTACTATAACTGTCTATATTCACTGTACTATGATGCATTTATCTACATAATTATAAAATGATAACATTCACTTAATTCTTCATATAACAAATGATTGCTAAGTATCCTTGCATCTACCAGGTGGTACAGGAGACAGGTAACGTATAATTCACTACATTTTCCCTAAGGAAATTAGGTAAGTAAAAAAGCGTAGTAAACATCTCAAATTGCTGAGTGCCATGGAGGAGCTGTAGATCAAATATTACGGGAATCGGGAGGTGGGTTACTTCGAACAAGAAGACTGGGTGAAGCTTTATGGGCAAGGTTGGACTTCAGGTGAGAATGAAGAGTATGATTTCTTAAAATTGGTGGGTGGGATGCAGAGGGTGATCCAAGTAAATGTGACAAGTAACCAAAGTACAAACATTGAACACAGTGGAAAAGGGGAGGGGGGCGATGGATACATTTCAGTTTCATTATAGAACAGTTTCAGAGGATTTGGAATTCTGGTGCAACCTGTGGACTAGAGGTTGAGTCACTTGCAAATTTTCCCAGCTCTATGCTAGACCCAGGGACTCAGCACAGAATACAGAAAACAGGAGCTCAGTCCTCGTGAAGTTCCAAGTTTATCAGGACAAACCAATACAAAAGGTCATCTTAATCCATGATAAGGAGCAGACTTTACTTTGGGGATCTGTAGCAGAAGAGCCCATCTGGTCCAAGGATCAAAGGCAAAAGAAGCTAGAGGCTGTGAGACATGATCATTTTAAAGCAACGGAGTCAGATGCGATGGCCAAGGGAGCAAGTGTGGAATATAAAGAGGGAGGGACAGGGGTCAGCCTCACAGTCACGGGAAAGGGAAAAGCAAGCGAGGGGGTAGGTCAGAGAGGAGGAAGGAGGCTCAGAAGTGTCTAGGGAAGACAAGAGATCAAAGGTATATGGAGGAGGCTGTGAATCACTCTGTGATTCAGAGTGGAATCCACTGAAACTCAAGTAGGGTTAGTAGAAAAGTGTTATTTGTTTGTTGACTTAGACACAAAGATGATGACAGAATAATTTGTGGGATGGTGGGGCTGACCTGAAATCTGCCCATCACACATGACCATCAGCATGGAGTTTTACAGCCAGCATCTGTATCTGTGCGTGTGCACAGACCAGCAGCTAGATATTTTGCAAGTCACCATGGATGAGGGTAATGGAAGCCCCGTTTGGTTGACTCTTGAGAAACATGCTTTCTGTACCAGACCACCATGCTGCCTCTTCAGAGACAAGAATTCTTGTCTGCAGCTCTGCACAAAATGTTTTGCAACTTTGAGTACTATTCTGTTACCTCTGTCAGTTTCCTTTCTCATCAAGATTCTTTCATAATTCCCAATGAGTATCACTGGGTCTTTATAATTAATGGCCAGCACCATCATATGGCCAAAGATGTCATTGGCTAATCGTGTTTGAAGAAGATTTTACTGTTTGTAGTTGCTATAACCTCTGGGGGATATGAACACGTATATTTTAATATTAATTATGATTGCCATTAAAGTTTTCAATTTGTTATTTTAATTAACCAAACACCATAATAAAGAATTATCAGTTCAGAGGCCTGCCAATATCAAAGTAAACACAATAGCTTTTGATTGTAATTGTTTAGCCCTGATATAATGATAACAACTGTCCTTCATTGGTTATAATTATATGCTTTTAGAGAATACACTAAATATTTGCTTAAAAATTCATAGCACTGAATGTCCCTGGTGAACTATATTTCTCTTTCCTAAAAAGCAGCCCTCTATCTAAGAGATCTTTAATATTAAGCAATGATTCAGGACTCAACCTTCCTGGGTGTCAAACATTAGAGTAAATTATTAGAACAATAATCCTTCCTAAAGTTATCAGTTGTAAATATGCATTGTCAGTGACTTCTCAATCTTTCAAAATTGTAGGACTTTTATTAAAGTGTAATTCTATGCCAACAAAACAACCCAAGGCAGCATCTAGAGAAGATAAACACCCCAAAAGTAAAGAGGTTTGTTTGTTCAGTCCATCCTAACTATGAATTAGACTGGCACACAGCTGATCACATTATAGTTAAACACAAGCATGTTAGAAACTTCTAGAATGACTGTGACTTGGGTGATCTAGCTATAGTTCATAGCTTGATTTCTCAAAAATTACAGAAGAGAGAAATAGCATGTTAATTTATAGAAAGTGATTACTTGAGGGGGCTACTGAGTTTAGCCATGCAATCAACATTATGTTTTCCAAATACTAAGTGAATTAAAATAATCATTTGCTATTAACTCCACTCTTGCAAAAACTATTTTCAGCTTGTGGTGATGTGATACTTCTTGGAAATATTTAGAAAATAACTAAGATTTACAGAAAATGGATACAGTGTATAACAGCAATTTATATTCTTTTCAGGTTTATGAACAGTGGTAACTGATCATCTAAAATGGCCTTACACTGAGGAATTTCTATGTTTATAGATAAATATATCTCTACAATTTTGAGGTTTCTCCAATCAAGTCTCCTTAAAGATGTATTTGGGAGGATTCTGATAAGAATCATAATACAAATGAAAGAAGAGTGAAGTGACTAGATTTCTAAAGCTCAACAAACCCAGGGACACATATCGTATCTGAAGATCAGAGGAAAAAAGCGTTTGATGGAAATAGAGTGGAAAAAAAGGAGTTATTTCTGTCAGTGCTAAAAAGCTTAGAGAGTCACTGATTAAGGTCACTGCCAATTTTATCAATGAGGAAAGTGCTTCAGCAAGGCTTCACCCTCTCATTTTTACCGTCCTCTGTGTAGGCATGTGGATGACCCTACTGTCAGGGTGTCCATGATCAAACACAAAGAGCATGGAAGGTCAACCAGACTAGAATTTTTATCAGAAAAACTAGTGTCTAAAACCCATGGTGAAAAATGCATTTTATGTCTTCCTGCCTGCTTGTCTCCTTCAGGATGACCAGCGTCATCAAAGAGAGCCACAAAAGAAAATAGGAAAGAAGGGAAGAGAAAAGAATCAGTAACCACATTCCCACCTGTCCTTGGCTTCCCTGGAAAGACCATCTAAATGGTTCAGGGCAAAGCTTTTCCTTGAAGTATTTATCAACGGAATAATGGTTAACTCCCCACAATAGCTAGTAAGATTTAAGTCCTGTGGTCCAAGCAGATACCTAAACAGCTCATCACTAGTCAACAGCCAGAAGAGTCCATCTCATTGCTGAGGTGAAGTTGATGTAATCATTCTTATCTATAAGCACCACTTATAGCACCACCATTCAAAGTCTTGGAAAAATGGTGGATGTCCTTTGGAAAATACTGACTGAGGTGGGTGAGAGCCATTTAATCACAGAAAGCTCCACTTAAGGGATTTCTGAGCATTGAGGATTCCCCAGTATTCCTCCTATTCCCCATGACTTTGAATTATCAGTGTCACATTAGTGGACAGCATCTTCCATTTATTTCTGTCACTTGCTCTGTAGCGAGTCAATTCTATGACTCAGTTAGGGCTCTGATGACATCTACTTGTCTGAACATGTCAAACCATCTGTGCAAAGTAATTGGAATATTGGACTTCCGTGGTGGCTCAGTCAGTAACGAATCCGCCTGCCATGCGGGAGACCTGGGTTCGATCCCTGGGCTGGGAAGATCCCCTGGAGGAGGGCATGGCAACCCACTCCAGTATTCTTGCCTGGAGAATACCATGGACAGAGGAGCCTGGTGGGCTTTACAGTCAAAAAGGTTGCAAAGAATCGCACAAGACTGAAGTGACTTAGCACGCACACATGCACACACAAGGGCCTGATTAAAAGGTGCTTTTTTGCAAGGTCAGACAGATCTCTGCAACTTACTGAGATATAACTCTCTCTTTTTCTTTTTTTCTTGCTAGCCTGTGGTTTTCAACTTTATAGTCATTAGCACCCAAAAGAACAAGGGTGAAAATGTAATTTCGATCTGGGAACAGCCTCAGACCCTATCAGCTCATTATCAGTGAGCTGTGCTGGGTCCCTACAGCTCAAAGCATGCCCTATGGACTTCTGTGGAACTTCAAAGTTCAGCCTGATGGACAGAAAACTCATCTTTGACTCTTACAGTTGAATAATATGCAATTTCTAGAGGTTAATGGATACTCACTAGTTTTGCTGAGTTGCTAGAAGGTGCTATTCATAAACTAATATTAGCATGTTACCAGAATTAACTGAAAACTCTAAATCCGTATTCTACAAAGACGTCTGACAGCTACGCAACACTTGGGAGCTTTGCAATGCTCCTGCTATTCAGATTCACATGGAAATTGTTAGAATTCCTGAAATCTGGGGAAGGGCACATGGTTATTATTGCCGCTTTGAATTGATCATGCTTGCAGACAAATGTATATGAATGAATGTATCTGTAACATTACTATTAGATTTTATAATTGTTCACTACTCGGCTTGGTGTATAATTGCTGTATTAGTAATACTTTAATTAGTATTTTGTTCTTCCTCAAGCACCTTTTATTAAATACCATGGGGTCTTTTTCAACTGGAAAGTAAAAATAGAATGGGATATATAAATCCTTAAGAGAAGCACTATAAAGTGGTTTGAGAACCTTTGCCATTAAAGAATGGAAGTCAGGAAAGAAAAGGTTTCATGAGTAGGAACCTAAAATAATAATTCTTGTCTGTGGCCAGGTATTCAGAGATGCCTGGATCCAGGAGAAAGGCTCTGGGGGGCTAGGTACCTAGGACACAAAGTCAAGAATAGGCAGTCACTTCACAGTCTTGCTCAGGGTCAGCCTTGTTTGTATATCACGGAGAATCCAAATTTGTTTCAATTTTGCCTTTTTATCCAGGTATCACGAGAACCATTCACTTTTTTTGCCCTTAATTTGCTTTTTGCCTAACATTACTAGAAATTCATTTTCTACTCAGACTGTAAATTACATTTCCTATTTGTCCTCAAACCAATGTAGCATTTCTTTATGCTTTTTATGCATGATATTTACTGTCTTTGACATTTTTATCTAGTAGTCAGTATTAATAAATCTTCATGAAAGTAACAAAGTCATTCTGATTTTGTTAAAAATGCATTGCTTAGAGTTCTTTGAAGAAGTATGAATGCTCAGCTAAAAAGAATCAAATAAAGGAACACTGTCATAGACACACTCTAATTCATCTTTGTATTGCTTAAATTAACATATTTAGCTGAACTGTTAATTTTTTTCTGACCTCCATTCTTTTCAGGTTCCTAAATTATGAAACTAGGCTCACAGTAGTATATTTTAAAAAGTCATGTAGGTGAGAATATATACAAATCAGCCCATAGATACACTTTTACAATTTTCTATAAAGATTTCAGAAACTTGCCAACATTTTTCATATTTCTGAAACACATTGTTCACATGAAATTCTTCCTAATGTCTGAGCTTAAATGTGTATTGATTGTACCTCTACTTAGTCCCAATGACAACTGCAGTGGGACCTGAGATCATCTTTACTTCTAATGGGATATACTATTTTACAGACAAAATAAATCTACTTGATGTTTTCATATATTTTACTTCTCTGGACACAGAGATCTATTGATCTAAACTGGATATGACTGTTCAGTCCTCAAAATCATCAAGTAACAAAAAGAAAGGAAACAGTACAGTTTTACATATAATATAATGAAGCAGCAATTAATAAAAAACATATTTTTTTATTCCATTTAAGCTGAGAAAACATGTAAAAAGGAAGCTATCTACTACTGTGCCTGGAACATAAGAAGTCCTGAAAAACTCATTTTGCCATCATTTTTACTGTGACAGGAGGCTTGGCATATATATATGGCACATAACATCTTCTGTAGAATGTTATGGAAAAGCCTGAATGAATATTTTGGCCAATCCAATATACACTTGTATGTATAGCATTTTTTCTTAAAGGAAGGCATTTATAAAGTTTAAAAAAAAACTTGGATTGAAATAAAAAGAAAACAGTGATATTGGTAAAAGGTGATAGACAAGGGGAATTGAAAATATGTTTTAGTACATCATCTGATAAATGGAAATGATACACTGTAAATTTAAATGTTTTCAGTTCAGTTCAGTTCAGCTCAGTCGCTCAGTCATGTCTGACTCGTTGCAACCCCATGAACCGCAGCACGCCAGGCCTCCCTGTCCATCACTGAGTCCCAGAGTCTACCCAAACCCATGTCCATCGAGTCGGTGATGCCATCCAGTCACCTCATCCTCTCTCGTCCCCTTCTCCTCCTGCCCCCAATTCTTCCCAGCATTAGGGTCTTTTTCAATGAGTCAACTCGTTGCATGAGGTGACCAAGTATTGGAGTTTCAGCTTTAACATCAGTCCTTCCAATGAGGACTTCATAAGAAATATAGTAAGTAAGTGTTAGTTGCTCAGTTGTGCCCGACTCTCTGCTACCCCATGGACCGCAGCCCATTAGGCTCCTCTGTCCATGAGATTTTCCAGGCAAGGATACTGGAGTGGGTTGCCATTTCCTTCTCCAGGGGATCTTCCCAACCCAGGGATCAAACCCGGGTCTCCTGCACTGCAGGCAGATTCTTTACTGACTGAGCCACCAGGGAAGCCAGTATAGGGCAAAATGGTATGTGTGTGGTCTTCTATGATTCTAAGCTCTTTTATTGTAGTAACATATATAGAAATTCCACTGAGAAAACTGTACAAATTTGTCATCTTACTGACAATGAAATTCATCTCTACTAATCAGATGTTAACAAAGAAACTCATAGAAAGGTTGATTTCTCAATAAAGCCTCTGCTTTATTAAACTGATGGGGGAGGCAGGCAAAAAGGAAGAGAGAAATAGAAGTAAAAGGAAATGATTCATGGCACAAATATATTCTTCAATTAAACTGTTGTTAAGCTAACCAAACGAAACTGTTTGTGATGTTAAATGCTATCAATAAATTTAGTCATGTAAGTATACTATAAAGGAAAGACATTTTGACAAGTCATAGACTTAGGAAGTATTAGCAATATGCGGGAAAAAGACAGAAAAACCTGAATAAATAAACAGTGACTGAAACACTCAGCAAGTTCCAGCTTTGCTTGGAATATTGTCCACATAATGAATATTTCAGGTGCATCTTGAGATCCTTATATTTTTCAAAGACAAGAAAGCAAGATGCATTTTACATCTGTTAAAGACTTCTGATTGGCATCTATGTTGAAAGCCTCAGGATTGAAAGGCAGAATGTTCCTCAAAAGCTGCAGGTATGAAATATTTATTCCACCTTCTCTCATAGACAAGAATGAGTTGACTCTGTGATATAAATCTTTACTAATAATACCAAAAAAATAACACTACTTCTGGTAAGTGATTATTCTTAGAAGGTGACCCAGACCTTGTTTGTTATAGTTGATCAGAGTAAAATAATGCAAGCATTGCTTACAGTATTCTTGGAAAACCTAATAATGTATTTTCAAGCATTATAGTACAGGAGACCTAAGGCTTGCTAAAATTTCCTTAAGAAAGATGATACCAGACGAATTTTTTCTGGGACTGTTTTGTTTATTTTTAATTTCAAAATTACATTTTTGTCAATATTAACCTCTGTTTGCAAGGACATTTTGTATATAAAAATGTTGTACCTATACCATTGAGTATTCTTTTTATTAAGCAAGGCAAAGACTTGTGTGTCTCCAAATATTGCTTAAATCTCCAAAGCCAGCTGAATAAATAAACATTATGCGATCTGTAGTCCAAAAGTCTGCAAATGACTCCATAGGATGTAAAAAAAAAAAAAGAAAACAAAAACTATAATTCCTTCTAAGTATTTCTTGGAGCCAATGATCAGCAGTTTTGTTTAAGTTCTGAGACCCCTGAGTTTCCATAAAAATAACTTTGAAATATTATATTATGTGTGAAAATTTTACACACATGCACATTTATAATGAGCAGACAAGTCCTCTGCCCTTCCTCAACCTGATAATCAACCATAGTGCCTACTCAAACATGGAAAAAATAAAAGATTCAGAATTCTAAAGCACATAATCTCAGTGCCATTTAGAACCATGTGCATTTCTAAAATCCTCTATTACTGCAAATCTCTCAGTTGTATTTTCTACTGAATTGTCTGTTTCTCATTATCAAAGTCTAAAAGAAATTTGATACAGTCATGTAACACTTAGAGAAGGAGCATTAGAAAAATGCATTCCAAAGTGTTCAGCTTATCTTTTCTTTCCCAAGCAGTAACTACTGTCTGACTTTCCTCCTCTAGAGCAGCCAGTTGGGAGAGTGAAGGAAAAAAATCAAACCAAAGTAAATTAAACAATGGCCCTATGCCTGAATCAATCACAGACATCAGCTTTTCAACAGTGAATTGTAGTTAACAGGCTAGGGCAACATTAACATGGAGAATTCTTACTCTGCAAAGCCACCTTTTGCTTGTAGAATGGAGACCACACCATGCTTCAAACCAGGTTTGCCAGAATAAGATGATGTGAGCAAAGCTGGAGATTGTCAATACTTGTAACTGTGATAGTCAGATCGCTACTATCCTCGATAAATCAGGATATGAACTCCTAGAGATGGACTATGGTACATTTTATTCTTAGCATGGCCAGAATTCAGGTATGACATGTCATCCTTCCTCAAGAGTGAAAATGTTAGAGAAAAGAAAATCTGGAGGAAAAATTGTAAAATATGAACCTTGAAGAAAGCATGTGTTATTCCAACAGGTGTTTCTGTCTGCTCCTGTAAGTCAGCTGGGTTATTCAGATATTATACAGATAGTGTTCAGACAACTCTCGATGCACATCTGATCAATTAAGATAGAATTTTGTTTTTGCAATTCAAGCTTTTAAGAAGCATTATAGTTAAAATACATAGCACAGGCATGCTGGGATAATCGGTTGTCAAAGTACATTGGTACCACTGAGTAGTCTTAAAATAGCAGGAAATACAACTGAATACTGGAAAGGAAAACACTATTTCACTTTTTCAAATAAAACATATTGCACCTCTGAGTTCACAATGGGATATTTGCTGAGAGCCTGTAATTAACTCATAATGATGAGAACCACAGTAATAAACATTTCCTTAGCAAAACACTCACTTGTTTTCATTATTTCCTACTTTTTCTCTATTTCCCTGTCACTTTTTAAGTTAGCTTGTCACTATTAATCTGGAAGGGAATGGAGAAAAGGGCAAATAATTTTTCAAGAAGTGGAATATTCATTTTAATGACCCAGAAAGCACACTTCCGGATAAAACCAGCACATCATCAGAGAGTGCAGACATCTAAGCAAAAATGAGGGGGCTTTATGACCCATTAGTAAAGTTATTTTAGTTTGAAAACTCAGAACCAAGGAAACCAAAATGTGGTTCAATAGCAGATCACCTATATCAGCTGCTTCTAGACTGACCTCCCTCCCCACTCACAGCTGTCAAATTAATCTTCCCAAATACCTTTTTATCATGTCACTCCTTTGCTCAAAACCCTTCAATAGCTGCTCAATACCAATAGCACAGAGTCCACATTCCTTGGCCCAGGCATTAAGCCCTCTCTACAATCTGGTTGCAATTTTCTTCTCTTGATTCATTTCCCACTCTTCTCTTACAACACAGTGGTCCCTGTGAATTCTCTACTCCAGTCTACACAACGCCTTTGAAAAGACTCCCTGCTTTCTTCTTTTCTTGTTCTTTTCTCGAGCTGTTCACTGGCCCAGGTGCTCCGCCATTCCTTTGCTCTACTCAGCCACATCCTGAAACACTTCTTTGGATCACAGCATATACGGCCAGGTAGGGCTACCTGTTCAGCAAATGCAACTCGGCTCTGTGTGAGAGTGCAAGCTCCATGCAAGCAGTGCATGCATGCTCATTTGCCTCAGTCGTGTCTGACTCTTTGGGACCCCATGAACTGCAGCCCACCAGGCTCCTCTGTCCATGGGATTCTCCTTGCAAGAACACTGGAGTGGGTTGCCATGCCCTCCTCCAGGGGATCTTCTCAACCCAGGGATCAAACCTGTGTCTCCTGCATTGGCAGGTGGGTTCTTTACCACTAACGCCAGCTGGGAAGGCCAGGCAGGTGTATATTACACTACTGTGTCTCTCCTTTGCATCTCCCACTATTGTTAGCACAGGATGGAGACACGGGATAAAGAGGTACTGATTGATAGAACAATTGTTACTACAATACACAAGGCAATAGCCTAGTATCTGTCTCACCAGTGTCATTTAGAAATAGCTGGTCCATTACCAAAAAAAAAGATGTCCCTCCCACTTCAAATTTCTCTGTAACTATCCCCAAGGTGAGAGTAAGGCAGAGAGTAAAACACATACATTTTTCAAAGTATTTGGGTTGACTTTGTAAAAAATTCAAATCTATAATCTAACTTATATTTTCAAATGTGTGGCAAAATTAAATAATTCTCATATATGTAAATAATAACTGCTTTAGATATGCAAACACAGCTGAATGTAGGATGCAGTCAGAATTATTGGATCCAGTTGTGGCTCTTGGTGTGATGGCTTGGCTGAAGGAAAGGACTCTAGTTACACCTACCTAACTGGGTTCATTGCTTCCTCTTCTGTTCTGCCAGCAATTCTTCTCCCAGCAGACTGAGCCATAGTTCTCTAATGAAAATCAGATCAGGTCCCTACCCTGCTTCAACCTTGCCTATGGCTTCCCCATCACATCTGAATAAAGTGCACTATCTTTTCATGAGTTATAAGGTCTATTGCTTAAATTCATCCTCCATAGTCTCCCCTCACTCACCACCCTCCAGCTGCCCTGGTCTTCCTCCTGGTCCTCTATTTTTGCATTCACTGTTTCTCCAGCCCAAACACTCCACCTTTGATCTGTGCCTGGCAGGCTTCTTACAACCATTCTCAAATACCGGTCCTCAGTTAGATCTTTCTTGTGACCACATCTAAATTCAGTAGCTTCCCCTCCCTCACCATAATCTCTATTACATCACTTTATTAAAAAACAAAACACAACAGCCCCTACTAGGATCTGAAATAATCTTCTTTATTTAGTTGTTTACTTGCCTTATGTCTATCTCTTTTCCCTAGAAGTAAATACCATTCAGCTGAGGATCTTGTCTGTTTTGATCACTGTTGTATTATTGTCATCAGAAAACTGCTTGGTATAGAGCATGTGATCAATAATATTTGTCAGATTAATAAACTTGCCTGGAGTTATATAGCTAGGAAGGGACAGAACTAGCCCTGAGACTGAAGTACATCCATCTCTGTGACCAGTTGGTGCCGCCACCCACCCTGTCCAGGGCTGATGGTGCCACAAGCTTCCGCGTTCACCATCCTGGGGCTGAGTGCTAGCTGATCCAGCAGTTACAGACACGGAATCTTAGATCCAAGATGAAGACACCACAGACAGTCAATAGACCTGTCTATCCAGGGAGTGTAGCCTGTCACTCAGACCTCATCCTACATGGGGAAATGTATTGCCGAAGAATCAGCTGGAGGGAAAATCACATCTTATTGATGGGGACACTTATACATTTGTTAGATGCAACTCAGCATTTATGCCCAATGTGTAAGGCATGGAAAATGAAGGGAATGTCTGGAAAGGGAAACAGCTACATGTGGTTCACTATAAAAACGGATTAACAACATACACTCATTTGTTAGATATTGAGGAAAGCAAGAAAGGAAACAGTAAAGTCATAAAGCTGGTTGATTTGGGAATGGTGGAGTAGGTCTTTGGGGTTAGTAGATGCAAACTATTATATATAGATCAGATAACAAGATCCTACTGTATAGCACAGGGAACTATATTCAATACCCTATGACAAACCATAATGGAAATGAATATAAGAAAAAAAGAATGCTTATATACGTATAACTGAATCACTTTGCAGTACAGTAGAAGTTAACACATTGTAAAGCAACTATACTTCAACTGAAAAATAAATTTAAAATATCCAGTCTTGTCTATGAAAGTGAAAGTGAGAGTCAGTAGTGTCTGACTCTTTGCGACCCCATGGACTATATAGCCCATGGAATTTTCCAGGCCAAAATACTGGAGTGGGTAGCCTTTCCCTTCTCCAGGGGATCTTCCTAACCCAGGGATCAAAGCCAGGTCTCCTGTATTGCTCACAGATTCCTCACCAGCTGAGCCACCAGGGAAACCCAAGAATACCAGAAAGGGCAGCCCATCCCTTCTCCAGCGGATCTTCCCGACCCAGGAATCGAACCAGGGTTTCCTACACTGCAGGCGGATTCTTTACTGACCGAGCTATCAGTGAAGTCCTGTCTATGGTCAAATCAAACCTCCATTCTAATAAAAGTATAGTCTATAGCCTATGTCTATCTGAGAAAGCAGTCTTTTGGGGACAAAGTTTTCCTTGTGTAAGTTCATCATCAACTAGCATTGACATTTAACCATCTTGTAATCCTTGATGAATGATGACTAACCTAAAAATTAGAGAAATATTATAAGACAACAGGAATTGATTCATTGTGTCCCACTGACATAAAATTACTTGAAATGCTAAATGTATTGGAAAAAGAATAACAGAAAAATACTGACTCAGACAAAGGCATGCAAATGATGTTTCCTGTTACAAAGTTGTTTTAAAAGATGCAAATGCCTATTGTGTCATGAATCTGCAACAATTTATTTGCAATTTAACAGCATAGTAAAGTCAAACGTTACCATTTATTGCCAATTGGAAAGAAGGAAAAAAATGGAAAGCTCTGTGTCTGGGGAGGGATTCTGTAGTTTGGCACATTTGCTGGTTCTTAAATTAAACTGCTTTTCTGAACAAGTTTGTCTCTGAGTATGTGGTGGCCCAATGTTCTCCTGACTAATTTGGATTGCTTGTGGCCATGGAACCAGTGAGGGGGCTCCATTCATGAACAGCCCACGATGCATGACAAAGCTGTAAGGCTCATAGGAGGAAGTTAGCTGAGAAGAACTGTAGTATACCAGAGGGGGTTTGGAGAAAATTTCCATCCAGACTACAAATTGTAGACATTGATTTGAAATAAATTGTGACTGATGATCAGTCGATGATGATTTCCATAATCATTATGCTGTCTGTAATTTATCAAGGTAATGATATTTGTGTCCCCGATGTCACATTCATCCTATACTGAGGGACTGAAAAGCATGCTGTGATTTTTAAAAGCCCTTATTAAGAACCGACTGGTTTTGTTATACTTCCAGCCGTAATCAGTGGGATGGCTGAAAGTGAATAAAACATTGAAACAATCCTGCTAGGTTTGTAATAAAATTCTTTTGACAAAATCTTCTATAGCATGAAGGCAAAGATTTTATGCTTACAGCATTTTAATTAAATCCTTCTTATCAAGATTGTTCAGTGTAGTTTGCCAATATGCTTTGGAAAGAGATATTACAGCACACTGGGCAAAGAAATCTGCCAAAGAACCTCCCCTTAACCCTTCTGGACCATTTTCCCCTGGCATACTTGCTTTCCCTTTTAGATCACACTTACTTATTTATGACCATGATTTTCAGCTCATGTATGGTCAACAGGTACATTCACATCCTGCCCTTACTCCTATTAGACACAAAATTGATGAACAATATTCTCATCCTAAGTCAGAAAAAAAGCTAATGACATTAAACACTAAATGTCATAAGTATCTCTTCACCAAAAGTGAAAGTGAGCTGAGAAAGTCAACAACAGTGATATACTTAACAAAATTAACAAATGTGTTTTGAGATTGCCATTATAAAATGAATTACGATTAGATTGCAAATGCTATAGCATCACTTATATTTTCTTAGAATAAGGTTTAAATACATACAACCAAATACAGTTGAAAGAATTTCACAAATAATTCTAGCTTGGCATCTTGAGAGTTTAACAAAGTTAACATAAAGCAAAGTACTTTGATTAGAATCAGAAATAGAATATTTCAGATATTTGTTTCATGTAGCTAAAACTATAATTGTTATCTACAAACTTCCATTTCTTTCTGAAGTAATACTATCTTACTAGTCTACACTACCATTCAATTATCTCAACTTGTGCTGTATTTGTACTGTCTAATCTGGGTTCCTGGCTTCATTACCTTATTATTGATTTCTTTTTACTGTGAACATAAAATACACTGTGTTGACCATTTTTAAGTGTATAATAGCATTCAGTGAATTCATAATGTTCTTCAACCCTCACCATTATGTCCAGTTTCATTACTTTTAAGCTGTTTCTTATTTACTATCTGTCACCTATAAAAGAAAAAAGGTGATAATTATAGTAGCAACTTCATATTGTTTTTGTTAGAAATAAATTAGATGCTATGATATTTGTAAAGCCTGCCTGGTGTATTTGAAATGCTAAGCTACATACTCCAAGCTTGGACTGTTTTATTCTAACGTTGACATTAACTCTTTTGAGGGCAAAAATCCGTACCAGAACTTCACAATAGAATAACTTAAATTGATTTTCTAACAAATTCTAGTGTTACAAATGCTTCCACAAATATCACCCTAGAACCTCACCATAAAATCTCAGGTAACAAATAAAACACGGTTCTGTTTTCTGATTGTACAGATGAGAAAAGTGAATCTCTGAAAGCTTGTTAAGTCACTTATCCCAGGTCCCACAGTCAAAAAGCAGAGTTAGAAACTGAACATAGTGCTTAGCACTCAGGAGGTATGAAATTATAAATGTCTGTAAATAAATGGATGAATTAAAATACTAGAATTTTGACCTCAAGTTCTCCACTACTCCAAACACAGAACAGGGACTGCTTTGTCACCTGACTTGCTTATCTGAAGCCTTTATTCAGCATTCCGGTTTGCTAAGATCCTCCAGGACTGACTGCGGGCTCTTGCTTCTTTTAATTCTTTGAGATTCACTCTTTCTCTTTGGGAAAGGGAAACGCCCCATCCCATCCTCTCAAGGCACATTTCCAGATGGGATAACTTGGGCTTTGGGACATGACCACTGTGGTTGATGGTGTTCTGTGGGTTGCGCTGCTGGGTGTTGGGAGGGTGTAGAGCATGAATGTTAAAATAAATTAGACTCACTGGATAGCAGGGGGCATTAGAATGTCACATTACGGTAGTTTGTAAAAGGAAGTACTTAAAAAAAAAAAGTTAATCTATTTATTTTAATTGGAGGCTAATTACAATATTGTGGTGGTTGTTGCCATACATTGAGAGGAGAGCTGATCTAAGGGAACCCTTGAAGTGGGGAAGGAGGCTGACACTTGGGTCTCACCTGTGTCTCTTTAAGGGGTCCAGGAACATCTCAGTGGTCCATGGATCACTGGCACCAGAATGAGGCAAGACTGGAAATACAGTTTGCCTTACTCCTAGTGGTGGTTCTGAATTTGGGTTCAGCCTGTCTCTCCTCTCCAGCTAACCAGGCCATTTGAAATGAAACTCTTTCACTGCCAGTGGCAATATAATTTGGAAACTAAATAATTTTGGCTGTGTGGAATGGAGTGAAGGAGAAAATAGAAAATAACAGGCAATGAATTTAATATACTCAAAAATTGTATCAAAAGAAAGGTAACCTGGGCCATTCTGACACACATTAAAAAACAAAGGATTTTTTTAGGGTAATAGGGAAAATGTTCCAAGAAAAATATTTCACCTGTTGTATTTTTGAATATTTTGATACTAACATTTAAGATGTAGAATATATAATACATTTCACAAAAGCAGCAATAACTTACCTATTGAAAATTAGGTAGAGTATATGCATTCATGCAAATAATATATAAAAAATAACAGTAATATGATTTACAGATTGGTAAGCATTATAATTTTTAAAAATCTCTTAATATAACAAGTATTACTAAACTGGAGAAATATGGATTTTTGTTAAACTTTGAAAACAAATTTTGAGAAATGTAAGCTTCCTATGTAGCTTTTCAAACAAATGCCATTTAAAAATATTTTAAATGTCACTTGAAAAAAGTAAATATCAAAATTTATTTCTAGACACATTTGATGCAAAAATGTATCAAGTTTCTATCAAAAGCATGTAAGATGATTTAGTCTGTGCTATTAAAAAAATTCTCTTTTTAATCAAGCCATACTGACTAACATAATACAGTTAAAGCTGTTAGAAACATTTGTAATTTCTACTTAGATGAGGAAAGGATTGCTGAGGAGAAAGATACAATGAGAATCAGGACTAAGAGGGGAATGCAAAAGAGTAAGCTAAAAATAAAGATGAGAAGAGGTCATAAAGGCAGGGGGAAAAAAGCCAAAAAAGGGAAATATGGAAAGGAGAAGGCAGGGGAGGGGGAAGGAAGAGGGAGGGAGAGAAAAAGGCATGAAAGGAGAAATGGAAGTGAAATTTGAGAACACACACTTCATTAATGAAATGATGAGAGGGAGAAGGACAGGTACTTTTAATTTCAAAATGCAAGCAAACCAAAACCAGCAGCTATGTCTTGCTAATATACCTTCTTCTTAAATAGGCGTAACATTATTTCAGTTTCCTGCAAGTCAAGGCAAAATTTAGAGGGATTATCTTTGTGTCTGTCAACAGATCATAATGGGTATTTCAGAATTTTCAAAGATAATTCAGAAAAATTCCAATAATGTCCACATAATGTCACACAAAAGGACCTGGGTAAACTCAACAGATGTCAACTTGAAGGATGACACCATATTCCATTAGCTTGCTTTTGCTTTGACTTTTTAAGTGGCTTTTAAAAACATTTTTGAATTTTTAAACACATTAAAGAAACACTATAATGCTTTTTAGTGTGTTGAGTATGTAAAGTACAGTTTTTTCCTGCAGCATAATTGAAATCTAATTAATCATTTTCTCTAGAGATTTATTTTTTTTAAAGACAACTATTGTGACAACAATAGAGACATGACTTTGCTTGTCACACTGAAAATATTTCAGTTGAGGCAACAGTATAATTTTGTGAAAATGTGTACACACTTTAATTAGTTCTGTTCTCAAAATTTACAAAAGAAATTAACAGCCTAACAGATACGGTTGTGAACTCTCACATCTTTAAGATAGTCATTGTGGTTTCATCTTTTAAAATAAGATTTTGATTTATCAGGAATTTTGATTACATTCATTTCTTTTCCATTCATGGATTAGGGGAATAATGTGTCCCCTTTAGTTATGGACTCAGATATTAACCTATTTTTCCCCCTCATGATAGTTTTAGTGCTGATTTATTAATAATTAGCTCGGAGGCCTCCCCTTGCTGTAGCTGAAATGTGAATGCCTGGTTGCACAGTTTAGGAGTGAAATGTAAATTTTAGTGCCAAAGGGTTATTTTCCGCTTCTCCATCTGGAGCTCACACAACTAGATGTGTGCGTTGTTCTATATGTTCCAATCTGTTGGCTATAGGGAATCTGCAGGCATACTCTTGGAATTGTCTCATTAGCTCACAGTTTCCCTAATGACAGCCCTACTCTCCACTGACATTCTTGTATCCAAGACGGTCAGGATCCCTTGTATTATTTAAGGTCCTAGAAGTCATTGTTTTGCATATGTAAATATCATCTCTCTCTCTATATATATATATATATATGACCATATATATATATATATGACCAACCTAGACAGCATATTAAATAGCAGAGACATTACTTTGCCAACAAAGGTCCATCTAGTCAAAGCTATAGCTTTTCCAGTAGTCACATACGGATATGAGAGTTGGACTAAAGAAAGCTGAGCGCCGAAGAACTGATGCTTTTGAACTGTGGTGTTGGAGAAGACTCTTGAGAGTCCCTTGGACTGCAAGGAGATCAAACCAGTCCATCCTAAAGGAGATCAGTCCTGAATATTCATTGGAAGGACTGATGCTGAAGCTGAAGCTCCAATGCTTTGACACCTGATGCATAGAGCTGACTCATTGGAAAAAACCTTGATGCTGGGAAAGATTGAGGGCAGAAAGAGAAGGGGATGACAGAGGATGAGATGGTTGGATGGCATCACTGACTCAATAGATATGAATTTGAGCAAGCTCTGGGAGTTGGTGATGAACAGGGAAGCCTGGCGTACTGCAGTCCATGGGGTTGCAAAGAGTCACGAATGAGTGACTGAACTGAACCGATATATATATGTATGAAAGTGAGAGTGATAGTTGTTCAGTCATGTCCAACTCTTTATGACCCCATGGACTGTGGCCCACTATGCCCCTCTGTCCATGGGATTCTCCAGGCAAGAATACTGGAGTGGTTTGCCATGCCCTCTTCATATATATGTATGTAAAATATATCTATAGTATAATATCAATATATCTATCAAAAATACTTATCTTATTAGTATATGTTATACAGTCAGCATATAACCATATATACAACTTGTTTACATGTTTATCTTCTATATATGCATAGGCATACCATATTTTATTGTGATTTTCTTTATTACACTTCACAGATACTATGTTTTTTACAGACTGGAGGCTTGTGTCAGCTCTGCATCAAGCCAGTCTATTGGTGCCATTTTTCCAATAGAGTATGTTGACTTTGTGTCTGTGATCTTTGAGGTTACTACTGCAAAAAGATTAAGACTTGCTGAAGGCTCAAATGATGATTATCATTTTTCACCAATAAAGTAATTAAATACATTTTAAAATTAAGGTATATACTTTTTTCAGACATAATGCTATTGCACACTCAACAGACTGTAGTGTAGCGTAAGCATAACTTCTATATGCACTGGGAAAGCAAAAAAGCCATGTGATTTGCTTTTTTGTGATATTTGCTTTATTAATATGGTCTTTAAGAATTGAACCTGTGATATCTTTAAGGTCTGCCTATAATACATTAATGTATATGCCATAATCAATACTAATGAATTAATTCAACCAAAAAAGAGGTGAAAAGATAAGAAACAAATACAAAGATGTTGGTTACTAAGGATATTTAGCTTTTTCTTTAAAAAAAAGTATGGGTCACATAATGCCAATGTGAAGGTTAGGGTTGGGGACAGATTGAAGAGAAACTGGTGCAAATAATACCTACTCAGATTATCCCTTAACCTTTCATTTGATTATGGCACAATGCCTATTTTTGCTTAAAAGGAGATATTGAACCTCAATAACAAGGCAGGTTTACTTTTTTCTAAATGTAACCAGTGAAAATTACCTTAATGCTAAAGGTTTAGGTATGTAAAGCTGTGAAATTACTAATGCACTTGTAGTCTCTGTTATAATGCCTTCCATATGGATAGGATTTTCATATCTAAAAGAGATCCATATGGAGATTCTGGAGCCATGACTTTCCTCCCAATGTAGCCACTAAGCTTCCAGCTGCTGGTGTTCTGAAAGCAGCCTTGTCTCACCACAGGATAGCAAGGACCCTGCAAACCCCACCTGGGCTGCACCCTGGGACACAGGACGTGCGGGCGGGGAGAGCAGCGGTTATTTATACTGCTGTGAACAAAACAGTTTTCATCTTAGCTGTCATTTTGGTTCATATAGTGACTGTTCTTTAAAGGATTCATTCATTCATTGCACAACTGACCAGTTCTATACATAACTGGGATTGTACACTATCATATTGTTTGCTAATATGTGGTCCATGTTCCATAAGCATCACTGTCACCTGTGGTGGTGGTTGTAAAGAGATTCCTGGGCTCTAAGCTATGCTGAAAGCAGAGACCTTGTGTGAGGTTTTCCCTCGTCATGTCCATAGCATCTGGTCTGAGTCTTAAACACAGTGGTCAGTCAATAGATATTTGTTCAGAAGAAAAATTAATGAACACTAGAAAATAAGATCCATTACTCTGGAATAAAAGGGAAACACTACCGAAAAAATGAAAGCCCAGGTAAAATGGTCCTTCTATTATTAGTCATCTTCAAAAAATTGGACTAAAATAATTCAAAGGAAATTCCTAATAAATCTTTAAGCTGAGTCAATGGGAAAATTAAATTTATTTGATAGTAATGTGTCTGGGAGACAGTCTTACAAAGATATATTCTATTAAACAATCTAGAAGTTTTTCTACAATGTTCCCACAGAGAAGTTTAAATTTTTAGCCATATTCTATAACTTCCCAAAGCTAGATTAAAAAAAAAAAAGTTGAAAGCATTTAAATTTTTAAAAAATTTTTGGATATATGGTTATTTTTTAATTGTTTATAGACGAGCTCCAAGTGACTCAGGAATTTTGTACAATAAGTAGTTTACTCACTGGAAAAGACCCTGATGCTGGAAGGGATTGGGGGCAGGAGGAGAAGGGGATGACAGAGGATGAGATGGCTGGATGGCATCACTGACTTGATGGAAATGAGTTTGGGTAAACTCCAGGAGTTGGTGATGGACAGGGAGGCCTGGCGTGCTGCAGTCCATGGGGTTGCAAAGAGTCAGACATGACTGAGCCACTGAACTGAACTGAACTGAAGCAGTTATAACATGTTAAAATTATCTATAGAAAATCACATAGGCAAACAGTAAAAACAGGAAAGAAAAACTGAAATGTAGTAAAAATAATATAGAAAAGTGATGTTAAATGCCCAAAAATAAAAAGCACAGTGGTAAAAGAGAGTGTGCATATAAGGTAGAGAGTTTATGAGGATTTTTCAGAAATGATAGGAAGGCTTACTATGAATAGCAACCAGCAGACTCTGAAAGTTTGTAAGCAAGGAAAGGAAGAAAGCAACAGTATGCCAGGAGGACAGACCAAGAGGCTCCGGCCACTAAATAATTCTTCCCTGAGTGAAGATTTGTCCTTTTCTAGTGATTAAGGATGGAGAAGGCAATGGCACCCCACTCCAGTACTCTTGCCTGGAAAATCCCATGAACAGAGGAGCCTGGTAGGCTGCAGTCCATGGGATCACTAAGAGTTGGACACGACTGAGTGACTTCACTTTCACTTTTCACTTTCATGCACTGGAGAAGGAAATGGCAGTCCACTCCAGTGCTCTTGCCTGGAGAACCCCAGGGACGGGGGAGCCTGGTGGGCTGCCGTCTATGGGGTCGCACAGAGTCGGACATGACTGAAGGGACTTAGCAGCAGCAGCAGCAGTGATTAGGGATCAAGAACACAAAATGAAACCTGTAGTAATGATTAATGTTCTTTGCAGTAAACTCAGGGAATGGCTTATCATTAATGTGGTACTAACACAATTTCTTGCTGAAACAAGTCCTATTTTTAGGGATAGAGTATTAATAAATGCATAAATCTTGGTCCTAAGACCAAGTTACAGTTACAGATTCTATAACTAGATCTATGTACCCTTCCACATACTTGATACAGAAGAAAGGCAAGTTAAGTTTGCTAGACAGGAATGTTTCTCAAACACTTGGTTTTATGTTAAAACATTGTGTTTATTTCTATATTAATATATATATGTGTGTATATAAATATTTATATATATATATAGCAAGTAGCAATATATGATCGATATTCCCTTCTCTATCCACTGCATTGTAGTCTAAAAAATACAGAGATCTATCTAGCCAATTTTACATTCCAACATTTAAGACAAGCACTAGCATGATAAGGAAATATAAAGTACATGTGTTCTATAGATTTCCTGATTAATAGCAAAATTTGGACCAAATTAGCTCACTCTCATCACTAGCATTTCATAATTCAAAAGCAAATTATATTTTATTACTAAGAGCTTAAATGCAGCCATCCAAATACTTGTGTTAATATATTTAAAAATTCTGCTACTCAAAAAAATAGTCATAAGTTTTGAAAAGGATAGGCTACATTTCTTAGAAAACAACTCTTAAAACGGATTCAGTGCAATAATATATTTAATTGATTTACTCCTTCATCATACAAATTTATAAACTGTCTAAAAGACTCATTGATCCCCAATACTTAAGTATCACATTGCATGAATAACAAATGATATAAAATATGCAAAATAATAGCACATTAGCCTAAATAACACTAATAAATTGCAAAGCTTAGCATGAAATGGAAAATCACTAATGGAGCACAATGCAGTTTGTGCAACAAGCAAAACTCATACATAATGTAAGAGCACAAATATGAGCAGCAGGCTCAGAGAGGGCAATTTAAATGTGTTTTTATGGACAGGACGGATTGATCTGGAAAGTGGTTCCTGAGAAGATTCCACTTACTCTGAAGAGCATCTTGGGAGATGGTCATGATTTTTCATCTGCTTCTGAAACTTACATTGTTTAGATAACCTGTATTCTTTACACCAGTTTTATGAGTTGAAAAAAATAAAATTATTTTGAGGAGTTTCCATGAAATCACCAGAACAATGGTCATTTGATCTGGAATTTTCCTGTGTGGCATACTTCTATTTGGTATTCAAGCTCTAAGTGCTATAATTAAAAATCCCTTCCTTCACTCTATAGATAGCACCTGTAATGTAATGAAAGCTGAAAATATTCTAAAAGACGAGACTTAAGTTCTTAGTATACTGGAGCTCCATCCTGACAAGATTCAATATCATCAAGAAGCTAGTATATGGAAGGGGCATCTTGGATTCCATTCAAGGGAAATAAGTTATGAACACATTAGAAGGAACTTGTTAGGACTATGTTCCAACCAAAAGTTGGTCCCCAGGCATAGAGATTGATGATAACATTATTAAGTAAAGCTCAGGTGTTTTCTACTTTCATTTTTACCTTAATATCACCTCTAGATTTAATTGGTATTTCAAAAGAGAAAATAGTTTGAATTTGAACATTTTGTATCTAAAGGTGAGTGTAAAGATGAGAGTTTGAAGGTGATATGAAGTTGTCAAAAGTCATAAAGCTGCTACTAATTTTGAGATAAAAATAAATTTTGCTACTGAAGGAGAAGCTTAGCTAATACAATAGGGAATAGAATAACGAGTTCATCTAATATAGTCCCTAAAAGTGAAGAGAAGATTTTAGTCAAAGGAACGTCGAGAAGATGGAATCTGTTTGTAACAGAACACTCTGGGGATGTAGAGTGAGTAAAAATAGAGCTTTGTCCTTCACTCATTTCTATCCTCATTGGTTCATCTATGAGCTTCCTTTTGAATTCTGATCCCATCGGCTCACTCAGGAAAAATACAACCAGTATTCTGTGTCCATCCATCATATTGTTCGTGATACATTAGTGATCAATACCATCAATATAAACAATTTTAATGTTAACATTTCCTCAAAAAAGAGAATTTGAAGAATACTTAATACTATATACCATGTGATTCACCTTGGAGATGTCTGGACATGGTGTGTCATAAAACAATTGTGATAATGCTCAGGTGACCTCTTAATACCTTAGACTAATTGAACAAACTATGGGATGCTCAGTCAGAGCACACCTGCTTCATGCATATGATTTGCTACTGAGCATTAAACGGTAAATGGATTAGCCAAGAGGGAGATGCAGAGAAATATTTATGATGTGGTACAAATATTTTGTTTCAGAGATTATTATAAAATTCACATATGAGGAATTGGTTAATTATGCACTTAAGTCCTATTGATCAGAAAACTTATTATAAAAATAAAACAAGAGAATGGGTTAAACAGATTGATGGAGAATTAGATGCTTAAAATAGAATTGAGGCTTAGGATAAAATAGAAATTAATGAAATAAAAGTATAATATGACCACTGATAAACAGGTAAAAGTAGCTTGTTTCTGACTTGATTTTTATAGGTAATAAACAGAAAAATGATACTTAAAATTCATTTCCGTTGTCTTTCTATTGTAGTAGATAACAGATTTTACCAATCTTATTATCTACTATCTGATTACTTTCGCAATTTTTAAATTATTACAAGGTTTATTGTTGACAAGGTTTTTTATTTATTTAGTAACAAATTTTTATAAAGGTTATCAGCAGAACATATTCTCTTAATGTTGCTTGTGATCAATAGTCTCCAACTCAGAAAAAAAAAAGTTACAGAGATTAGTAAACATATATTTAGATATGAAAAATGAAGAAAAAATTCACATATATCACTAAATTTGTATTTAATGCATTGAAAGTCAACATTACTTTATAGAAATTCTCTTAAAGTTGATTTTGAACCTTAGATTTCAACAGTTAATAAACTCTGATTGCTGCTAACATTCAAGAACCCTTATTTTTATAGATGTCAACTTTTTTATTTTTTTCTTTGGTGAGTGGTGTATAAACTTAACTGATATATTAATAGAGTTTTTTGGCTCTCTAAAGAAGGAAGTCTCCAAATTAGCTTTATGCTACATTTTCTGTATATACAAAACAAATGGACAGAGGAAATGTCAGGAGTATATTATTATTGCTTTAAATAACACTTAAGAACTCAATTTCAGATGAAATAGTATTAAAGAATACTTAAAAAACAAAAAATATAAAAGAATTGAAACAGCAGAGAAATGCTCTACAGTGTGGGATGAATGTAAGTGCTAGAAAAACAAATATATAAAACCAAATCTGTCTTTCTAAAACAAACTTTAGCATGTGATTTTCAAACTCTTTGATATATGAGAATTATGAGCACTCTTTATTTGAAAATGGAGATTATTGGTATTACTAAAGGGATTCTGATTCAACAGGTCTGAGGAGATACCTAAAAATACCTATTTTCAATTACCTTTCTTAGATGCCCTGTTGCAGCTGACCCTTGAACGCACTTTGAGAAGTGCAATTTCAGAATGTGAATTTATACAGTTTTTTAAAAGTTATTGCACGCTCCTGTCTCTTGAATTTTAACTTGTTTTTAAGGTGCACAATATTCTTGCTCACTAATAGCAAAAAGAGTCTCCCTTTTTAAGACATACAGTGTCAAATAGCTGAAAGTAATTATAGAGACAAAGACACTAAACTGAAAATACATAGACTTCAGCTGCTAAGTAAACATGTCTACATAACATAAAAACAATCTAATTCTAGTCTTGTTTAAAGGTTCTCCACATTTATATAAAAATAGTTTGCAATTCAGAAAGTAAAAACAATAAAAAAATACAAAACATACAAGGAAAATAAGATATCACAAGCAAGAGTCAGTAGAAGCAACAGCAGTAAGTCTATCAAATGTTCAGATACTAGAATTATCAGCCTCAGAATATAAAATATGTATGCCTAAAATGTCTCAAGAAATAAAAAAGAAAACTATGAAGAACTCAATATCAAACATATAATAACTGAAATGAAAAATTCAGTTGATGAGTTTAACAATTGTAAATGAAGATTTCCAAATGTATGTACATTTTAAAACTTCATCTCTGAAACACATCAGTGAAAATATGAAAAAAAAAGTATAATATCATAACAGTTTCACTAATGAACATAGCTGCAAAAGAAATCCAGTAATGCAGAGAAATATAACTCTTAGGACAGAGTTATGTTGCTTTAGAAATGCAAGTGTAGCAGAGGCTCCTAATGTACCCCCATTTCAGAATCTCCACTTCTGTTGGGCACATGGCAGAGTTTCATCTCTCCACATCCATATAAGTAGTTCAGGCAAAAGGGCTGTGGACAGAGGAGACATGAGCCACTTCTGGGTTAGAGCATTTCACTGCCAAAGAAAGGCCTTTTGATGCTCTGCTCCTGTGTTACAGTGATCATGAAAGCATGCATTTAGATGGTTCATCCATTAGCTCAGGTCCTAGAGTGACTAAAATAAGCATAAGTCTCTTGCTGGACATGTAACAATTATTGGTTTTAACTGAGATTTGAGGGCATGCTTATTAATTCAGCACAGCTTAACCTACACTGACTAATAACATGGTTTTAAAATTAGAAAAATCTTTAAATGAAGTTTGCCGCGTTCACAGATTAAGGAGAAAAATAAACTAAATAGATGTGAAAATAGATGTGATAAAATATACATTCATGATAAAAACTCTTAAAATTTGAAATATTAATTGAAGTACATTTTAAAAAGGATATTATCATACAAAATAGTGAAACATTGAAGATACTTTTTTTAAGATCACTCTTTAAGGGTGGCTGCTAATATGACCTCTATTCAACATTATTTTAGAAGCTGTAGACAGTCCAATAAGACAAGAGAAAAACTAGTTTAAAAATTGGAAAGCAACAAACAAAACTGTTCCTATTAATAAATATTATGCCAGTCTACATATTTTCCAATATAAAGATAAACTGTTAGAATGAGCAAGAGATTTTGGTAAGGTTCTCAGAAAGTTAATTATTATGTAAGATAATTTGCTTTTTTATGTTACAGTAAACAGAAGATAAATTTAAAATATGCCAGTCACAGCAGCATCCAAAACCTCCTGTTATAAACAAAATGTGTGCAAGATTGTTATGAAAAAATTATAAAACTTTGTTGACATTGAAATCGTCCTCAATGAAGGTACAGATAGACCATATTTAAAGATTAGTAAAATCGGTGACTTAAAGATGTCAATTTTCCTTCAAGTTGGACTATGGATTTAGTTTAAACTCCCCTTTCCCAAAGAAAGACATTTTTAAAAAAAATGTTATAACTCAATGGACCAAATCCAAATGTACATGGAATAACAAATTCCAAGAATAGCTAAGAAATCTTACAAAAAAACAGGCAGGGCACTGGCTTTACCAGGTATTAGATATCATGAGCTGGAGTATTGATATATTTTGATATTTGCACACACTGGACAATGGAACACAATTATATCCAAGAATCAGAGCCACGTATAGATGAACACCTGATAAATGTCAAGGTGATATTGGAAATGAATGAGACAAGGATGGACTTTCAATAAGTGATGCCATGATGAAGCATTCATATGATTCTTATGGAAAAAAGAATTGAACTCCTTCCTTAGACACAGCAGACACCCATCCCAGATTGTTGAAAGACCGAAATGCATAAATGACATATATTATTTTAAAAATTTAAATTCCTGTGGTGCATAATAACAGACCTTGAACTATGGAAGAAGTGAGGAGTGGTATATATGTTTAAAATATAAATGGCTATTTCACTTTATAAATAGATAAATATTTCAAGTTAACAACAACATATCAAGTCAGCCAATAAGAATATGAGTACTGTAGACTAGAATTAACATTAAAGGAATTTATAAATTTATTTGTTTATTTATTTTTAACTGGAGAATAATTGCATTATAATATTCTGTTGGTTTCTGCCACAAACAAGATGAATCAGCCATAAGCATACATGTGTCTCCTCCCTCTTACTCAGATAATTTTTAAAGAGGAGGTAGGGTATGTGTGTATGAAAACAGTGTAACAAACGTTACTTGGAAAAGACTCTGGGAAGAAAAAGATGAATGAGAAGCAATTTTGTCCTCAAGGAGTTCACCGTCCATCAGATAATATTCATGGGACTTAATTGCTTATTTTTGCCATCACTGCTTTCCTACAGTCGAAAGCTATATAGAAAGGACTCCAGAGAAAGTGCACTACAGATACAAAGGTCAAAAAGACAAAGGATTTGGGATCACCTAGAATGTATCCCTGAAGATATAACTTCACATGGCATAATTTTTGAAGCAAATAATAGTATCCATTGTTCTGAATTTTTAATCAGACAATTAACCAAGTCTGGCTACTTAATAAGATAACTTGTGGCATTTATATTAATTACATACACATCCTTTTAATTCTTTTAATTATGTACCTTAATGGTTTTGCTACTGATAACTAGAAAATAACAAGGTTTAGTAAACATGCAAGCCTCATCACGTTCTTCATTAAATAAGTGGAGTATTAGATCTGTCAAATTTTAGGTGAATAAACAATATACTTGCCTGAATTACAGCAAAACATCTTTAAACTCATGCTAAGCAACCTGGAGTTGATTACACTGGTCGCCAATAACGGTTGACTTTGTCCATCATGTACAGTAAGTCATCTCTCTCTGATCACTTGAGCTTCATTATTCACATAATTACTGTAATCATTATGACACTAATGACTGCTGAAGTCTAAATATGTGAAATTAATTCACTAACAAGTGTAAATATGCATCCATGAAAGGACAGTATAGAAAATGGAAAATGAGACTCGTTCTCTGTTAAAAGTAGGAAATTAGTACCTAGATTAGAATATCAGTACAGCACACATGAGCAGTGACTGTAACCATACTGTGACCATGGTTAGATAAATTTAGTTATAATTAACCATATAGAAGTGAATATGTAGACTACATGTAAATTTTCTCTTATGAACTAAATTGGAAAATCTAGTTCAGTTTCTTGAGTCCAAAATAAATTAATTCATAAAGGTGACCTAATGGTTGACACATTTTAGAATTTGAGGGTGACCCTGATCACCAGTGTTTTTTTTTAACTGATCTTACTGGCTTGCTGGGTGTCCCCTTTCTCCCTTGCAGTTCTGTATCTGTCCTTCCCAAAGCAGAGTGCTCGGTCAAAAAGGACGCTTTTTTTTTTTTTAAGTTAAAGAACTTTCTACATTGATTTCTGTATAGGTACATGCCAAATTTTAGTTTATCTGAACATCCTAGAATTGAAAAGTGACACTGGAAAAGTAATAAAAGGAATAAGAAATCCTTTGTTTTAGATATCTTGTTTTGAAAAACAATCCAGTTGAAACCAGCCTCCCAAATCTGTCCCCAACAGGCTACCTGAGGGAGGGCATGCGCCTTTTTTCTCTGATGGAAAGATAACCACCTGCCTGATACTTAGTCCACCTCACAAAGAGTGGTTGGTACCTGAATGCCTGACAAGATCACTCACAAGTTGGCTACGAGGCCAGCTTTCCCCGACCCGTGACAAGGCCAAGGGCAGGAACTTGAGCTTGTCTTGGGGAGCCTGCATCCCAGGTGCAGGTGCAGGCCAGCTGGAGGCTGCTCGAAAGCCAGTTGGTGCCACCGAGTCCAGATCCACACTTGCTGAGATTCTGAACCTTCCTGCATCCCAACTCCCTGTTGTGGCAAGCCCCCTGGAATACCGGTGATGAGGCCCATATTTAAAACGGTCTGTGACTGACAGGACAGGAAAAAATACGTTTGAAATAGCAGCAGATTTAGTTGAATGAGTTGGGCATCTCTTTTTATTCTACAACAAATAAACATGACACAGGGATATGTTATTGAAAATGCCATATGTCTGAGTCAGAGAATAAAAGGTTTGATTCAATAAGAATTTGTCGAGCAGTGACCAGGAATGAGGCAGTAGGGGCAGATGCTATGGGCAATCAAAATCCCCTTCCCTTCTTCCTCCGTTTGTTTTAGCAAATTTATTTTTTCTTACAAGTTTAGTTTTGTTCCTCCAGCCTGCATGACTCTAAGTGCAATTGGCTTGCAGACTTCAAAGCAGACTTTCAAAAAAGTTCCTGTACTTGAATACTCTCCAAGTTGGAGTTGCCTTAATTAATGAGTTAACTTTAAAACCAAGATTTAATAAGTTCTCAACCAGGTGCCAAGTGTGTTTGGAGTCAGATAGAGAGGGATGCCCCTTGCTCTTGAGAAGCAACAGCCTAGACATGAAGGAGGCATCTAACCAAGTGATTCCAATCTAATTTAATCCACAGGTCACTGCTAGTTGTTAAGAATGTCACTGAATGTGTCATGGTGAAGAAGAAAGTTTCCAGAAGCAGTAGAGGGGCAAGGAAGAACAGCAAGGAGAGAAAAATGAAATGCGTGGAGTGTAAAAGCAAAGATTTCCCCTCCCTGTTCAAAGTGTGAATGCATCACACTTGAATGTGAAAGAGACGAGAGAGCAGGGGAAGCTGGGGCCATCCTGAAGGACCTGGCAAGCGTGCCCATGAGTTCGGATTTGATCCTGAAGAACAGTGAGAAATGGATCCAAGGTTCAGATCTGGTTTTTCTTCCAATAAGATAACTCCACATTTTAGGGTGATGTGGGGAGCTTGGAGGCAGAGTCAGCAGCCCCAGCTGAACAAGAATACATGGAAACCTGAGTGAAAACAGCAGCCGTGGAGATGAAGAACCACCAGGGGAGGGAGAGGAAAGGGACTTAGCATTTGAATGGACAGAGCTAGTGATGCAGGGCTCAGAGCATAAGGGGCAAGGGGAGTCGGGAGAAAACGGCAGTCAACGGATCACTTCCCTGTTGCCATTTTGGTGAACCAACTCATCTTCTCATGCTTCAGACTTAGACTTACACTTTCTGTCACGAAGGAACCACATCCTTGCATACTGTATTCTCATGAACACAATGATGTCAGGCTTCTTTTTTTATTTTTTTTAAAGCAAAGACCATATTTTAAGTCTCCTATTTCATTACTTCAGGTTCTTTACAGATACATTTTAGTCTGCCATACACTCAGCACTCTGACACCCACTCCTGAGAACATAAATGAAGGAGAAACGCATTGGTCTACTCTGAATTCATAGTGTAGTTTGGAAGACAAGAAGCACACACAATATACCCTCTAGACTTTGCAAACAACGTAGGACAGTTCATGGCTGTTCAGAGAGGGACAGGGTTAGCAAAGTTGGACTGACCTTGGGATGCTGGGTGCGACTGACCTGGGAGTGGGACTGACCTTGGAGACACTGGTCAGCAAAGTGGGACTGACCTTGGAGATACCGGATAACATTTCCAGTGGAGGAAATGTTACTGACACTAATCAGTACTAGGGAATGTTACTGAGGCTAATCAGAATGTTACTGAGGCTAATCAGTCCCACTGGTTAGCGAAGTGGGACTGACCTTGGAGACACTGGAAAACATTTACAGTGGAGGGAGGGAGGGAAACAAGAGGCATATTATGCTTTTGAGGCAGTTAGAAGGTGGGCTTATCTGAAGCAGCGTCTACCACCTGGGGGTGGGAGGATGCATCAGAAATAAGATTGAGGGTCCTGAAAGCCAGGCAGAGAGGTTCAGGCATTGTGTATCCAGAGAGTATAGGAAAGGTACACAAAGTCTTCTGCAAAATTGTCAATTATTTCCTATTATTTCACCAAAGTCCTCCATACCATGAATGACCCAAGAGCAGGTATGTGTCGGTCACCTTTATTTATATCTGAACATTAATATATATCACTCATACTTCATACAGAGTCAGCATAGAACATGCTGAATCCACCCTGGAAATCCTTTGACCTCTTAGTTTCTTGCTTCCAGTGAGTAACTTCTCACTCACTGCACTATCCTCTGAGTAGCCCCTATTGTGGGTATCCCAGGTGGTGCAGCAGTAAAGGCCTGCCTGCCAAAGCAGGAGCTGCAGGACATACGGGCTTGAGACCTGGGTCAGGAAGCCTAAGCCTGGAGAAGGAAAGGGCAGCCCACTCCCATATTCTTCACTGGAGAATTCCACGGACATAGGAGCCTGGCAGGATACAGTCCATGGGGTCACAGAGAGTCAGACTGGACTGAGCTCACACACACAACCTCTATTTTATCCCTTGTGTAACTGATTAAATATTGGCTGGTTTCAAGACAAACAAACTTCCTTGATAAATTTAACCAACATCTCAGATTCTGTTCTCTACAAGTTTTGTTCTTTCTTCCCCAATATTCTGTGATTGATGTACTTGAAAGCAGATTTTATGACATTTCCACATATTTTGAAAAAATATGGAAATTAAGTTCAGTGATCTTTGAAAATGGGCTATCTTATTTTAGTTTTTTTTTTTTTTTAATTTTACAGTAGAGGCAATATTCCTTTATATCTGGTCTTTTTCAAATCTCAAAAATCAGCTTTACTGCACATTAAATATATGTAATTAAAATTATGGGTTAATGCTTTGAGGGTCAAATAACTGATGTAACAATATTAAATAATATACCATTTGTCTTTTCTCACTTGCATAGCAGAAAATCAAATGGCAGAAATAACTATCAAAAATGGACTTACTAGAGTTACACCTACAGATTACAAAATGACCTTTCAATTTTTGCCACCCTTTAGTTAAGTTGGAAAAAAAGTAGAGACTTTTAATCATAAATATTTTAAATTTGTGGAGAGCAAAGGATAAGAAAGAGAGTTATCTTTAGGCCACAATCTATTTTTAAATATGAAAAAGGAAAATGTTTATTGTTTATCTTTATGGCATATATATTGGGTTGGTCAAAAATTTCGTTCGGATTTTTCTGTAACATGGAAAAAGTGAGTGAACTTTTTGGCCAACGTAATATTTAATCAGAAAAACAAATGTTTTCATAGATTATGAAAAATGAGTTTGGGGGAGGAAGAGGAATTAAAAAAAATTTTTTTAAGTCTTTATTGAAAGTGTTACAATATTACTTCTGTTGTTTATGTTCTGTTTTTTGGCCATGAAGCATGTGCGATCCCTGACCAGGGGTTGAACCCACACCCTCAGCACTGGAAGGCAATCTTAACCCCTGGGCCACCAGGGAAGTCCAGAGGAACATTTTTAAGATGATTTTTAAGAATAGTTTTTATTCCCAGGAGGCTGATGTCTAATTGAGATTATATGTATATGAGAAGTTAAACAAAATAGTCCCCCAGTATTTAGGTAATTAGGAAACTGTCATTCTGAAACTGAAAATAGTAACAATTCCAATTAGTGAACTATCCAAGCTTAACATCTGCAGGAGTGGCCTTGCCTGGGGCAAGGTTATAGGGTCACATTTCCCAGGAATCTTTCCAGGACTATAAAATATTTAGAGATTTGCGTCTATTTGGGAAGGGTATAGTTATTAAACATTTGCTATGTGTTTACTATGTGCAAGGTGCTATGCAAGGCAATTTATACAACATGATCTAATCCCATCCTCAGTCTTCCCAGGTGGCTCAGTGGTAAAGAATCTACCTGTAATGCATGAGATGTGGGTTCAATTCATGGGTTGGGAAGATCCCCTGGAGAGGAAATGACAACCCACTCCAATATTCTTGCCTGGGAAATCCCATGGACAGAGGAGCCTGGCAGGCGACAGTCTATGGGGTCACAAAGAGTTGGACATGATTTAGTGACTTAACAACAATCCCATTCTTATCTCTTTTCTCTAAGGTAATGTTATTTTCCATAATTTATAGGTGAAAGAACTGAGGTTAGAGAGAATGAGAGAACAGGATGTAAGCTAGATGCCTCTGTTCCTATAGAAAATATCTATAATGAAGAAACCCACTATGTAAGCGTAGACTCTTGGAAAGTTCATATAAATAGCATTCTCTGAAGACCAAGATGCTATTTAACATCAAATAGGACCCTCTGCTCACATGTGTGAGATCTTGTCCCTGGCATCTAAATTATCTTGGTGCTTTTCTCTTTCCCACTAGGTCCCTGAAGGAAATGACTCTGTCTTGGCCCTCTTAAAGCACACCTTAAGACAACAATTCAAGTTTAAGTGCTTTACATGGGAGATGAAAGAATCATCAGAAAGAAAGGAACAGAATACAAACATTACAGGCATGTTAACAATGCACCACAAATGCCCAGAGCTTACCAACGCTGGGGAAACTCTGGGAGCCAAAGTCTTCATTGGGATCTCTTGATGGTTCACACAACATTCAAACTAAGATCATGGCATCTGATCTGATCACTTCATGCCTAATAGATGGGAAAAAGTGGAAACAGTGGTAGACTTGATTTTCTTGGGCTCCAAAATCACTGTAAATGGTGACTGCAGCCATGAAATTAAAAGACACTTGCTCCTTGGAAGAAAAGCTATGACAAACCTAGACAGCATGTTAACAAGCAGAAATATAACTTTTCTGACAAAGGTCTGTCCAGTCAAAGCTATGGTTTCTTCAGTAAATCCGTCTAGTCAAAGTTATGGTTTCTCCAGTAGTCATGTTTGAAAGTGAAAATTAGACCATAAAGAAAGCTGAGTGCCAAAGAAATGATGCTTTCAAATCGTGGTGTTGGAGAAGACTGTTGAGAGTTCCTTGGACAGCAAGGAGATCAAACCAGTCAATCCTAAAGAAACCAACCCTGAATATTCATTGGAAGGACTGATGCTGAAGCTGAAACTCCAATTGTTTGGCCACCTGATGTGAAGAGCTGACTCATAGGAAAAGACCCTAATGCTGGGAAAGATTGAAGGCAGAGGACGAGAGAGGATGAGATGGTTGGATGGCATCACTGACTCAATGGACATGAGTTTGAGCAAACTCTGGGAGGTGGTGATGGACAAGGAAGTCTGCTGTGCTACAGTCCATGGGGTCACAAAGAATCATACATGACTTAGTGACTGAACAACAACAACACAAAAGTGCTATTCAAATACCATTAGTATTGGAAGACATAGTATGGATGCCATTGAATATCCTCAGGATACCAAAACCAAATGGGCTTCCCTGGTGCAGGAGCCTCTGGCCTGGACCATCCAGGAAGTCCCTTCATCACGATGGGTGGACAGGACTGCAAATCAGGGATTTATTAAAAGAGCACATCAAAGGCATGTGACGTCAGGAGCAGCCTACCTTTCACTTTCTCTCTGGAAATCAAGGAGACTGTAAACATTCAGTTTACTGAGACAAATGGCCCTGTCCCTTTTCCTTCATAGAAAGGTTTAAGGCAGAGACCTAGGTTCCTAAAAGCAAGTGGTACTCTCCTTCTGGAGGCCTAATTGGAGGCATCAAGACCACAGCAAATCTTTTTTCCAGGGAAGTCAGAGGAAGAGGTCTCATCATTATTTCAGAACAAGTAGGTTCTAATTACTGTTCCAGATGTCAGCTCCATCTTTCTGTTTTCCCTGTGTTTGTGCCTGAGAAAAAGCAACGTGAAAACAGCTGGTCTTCTTTGTGACCACTCTCACATTTCCTCTCTCTGCAGAAGACTTTATTGCCTTGTCCTGCTCTTGAATTGTTTTATTGGGGTTGCTCTCATTTCATGGATGGGATTTCCCCACCCCTGGGGTGATGCACTGGACCTCGGCGGTCCCTCCTTCAGCCGCAGAGCCCAGCCTGGTATGGGTCACCCTGGAAGTCCTCTCTAAATAGCTGAGAATGGAATTGACCTTCTGTGTGTGGTAGTGACTGTTAGAGACACAAGAGCTTTGGGAAGCATTGCTTGATCTGCTGGAGTCTTCTCTGTGGAGGAGGGAGCATCAGCAGAGCTTGGTTGTGCTAAGTGAACATCTTACAGGGAAAAAGTGCTAGTCCAGGGCCAGAGACGCCTCTGGGCGGGATACTTTTTGACACCTCTAGACGTTCAGGAGCAGTGTTTGCTTCTGTCTCTGCTGAGACCTCCCAGCTGTTTGCAGAGAAGGCTGGAGCTGAACTTGAACTCAACACACTTTCTTTCTCTTTTGCAAACAAGTGTGCCCTGAATTAATAGGCAGAGGGTGCGACGATGTGACAAAATACTGTATTTCAAGAGTCACTAACTACTGACTTTCCAAGGTTATCCTGGTCTCCCCGGGTCCTAATACATACACCTGCCAATTAGAGCCAGTGATGGCTGAAGTGATATTCTATTTGCAAGGACCGACTAGGCATGGCCAGCCTGGTACGCTAATCACAGCTGTGCCATTTCCTCAGGCTTTCTTCGACATGACCTTGCTTGTCTTGTTTAATTCTGCCCCAAATCCTAGAAGGTAAGGCAGAGAGGCATCACTATGATTCCTCTCTTTATAGGACTCGTCTGTCCAATGTTAATTACTCAGCCAGGAAATGACAGACACGAGATCAGAGCCAGGTCTCCTGATTCCCAATTTTATGCCATTTTGACATCACACTTCCGTCCTGGGAGAGATGAAGATTGTCTGAGTGGCTGGAGTCCTCCCTTTCCCGTTGGGGTGAACACGGGAATTTGTGAATTTTATCTTCCTTTAGGGCAGTGGTTCTTAACCCTGGTTGCACATTAAAATCATCTGGGGAGCTTTTAAACAATATCTTTTCTGGGACTTTACCCCAAGCCAATTAAATCTAAGTCTCTTGGAGTGGACCTAGGCATCTGTATTTTTCAAAAGCTCCCTGGATGATTCTAATGTGTGGCTAGGGTTAAAATTCACTGCCTTAGAGTAATAATCCACAGAACACTGATTGCATTTTTCCACTTTTAAACCACTTTGGGAGTGTAACAATGAAAAATCCTAATAGCAACTTGGCTGGCAGCTTTGGAAGAGAGGCCCTGGCCTTGGTCCTTGGTGGAAATTCGTGTTTATGTAGAGATTGACTGGCAGATGAGATGGTAAAGAAACACCTCTACTGCCTGCGGAGAACGCTTCTACCAACAGCAGAGCTATCAATCCAGACATTGTGTAAGGTAAAGAAATTGCAGGCTGATCCCTTCACACCTTTTAATTATGTTACCTTAATCATTTTACTATTGATGACCAGCAAATTAACATGTATCTTTGCTATCAACACGTAGTCACTGATTTCCTTTGTTAAGTAGCTATGGTTGGTTTTCCCCTGCTTATATTTTTCTTCAAACAATTATGGATAGCTTTATTCATTTCAAGGTTAACTTAGTAATTAGCTTTTGTATATATCCCATTCATTGGGGGAATTATTTAGTTACACTTTGATAGGAATAAGTATACATAAGTGGAATGCTTTTATATTTCTTTAAAAATTAACCTACTATTGACAAATCTGTGCTTAGTATTTAAAAATTATCTTACAATACCTTGTTTTTCTTGTATGAAACTCTTTAAAGTATGTGTTAATTGGCAAGCTTACCTCTGTGCCAATCTTTGTGCTTGGTTTTGGAATCACAGAGAGGCATATGCTGTGGACCCTTCTTTATGAGAAAAACTATGGTACAGATATAAAAAAGTAGGAGAGAAGAAGACAGACTTCAAGGAGGAAATTGATTTTTTTTTAATTGAGTCTGTGTAAAACATTTCTTAGTAAAAAATACATTGGTCTTGAGTTCCCAAATCACCATATTCACTGAGTTCTAAGGCATATGTTTTCCACATTTCATGCAAAAAAATAAAATGTAATTTCATGAATCATTTTGGATTTTTTTGAAAACACTTATTATGTTAACTGTATGTTTTGTAATTGGGGATATTTTACTATCAATAAAATATGATATTACATTTGCTGAATTAGATTTCTTTTCTGAAGTTTACCAAATATCTCAACTCTAATAATCCCTCTTCCAGTTTTTTCACTTGATTATTACTACAACTTCAAATGCCTTTTTACAACACTGTATATCCATTTGTGTACCAATGAAACGGTAGACAGATAGCTGATAGAGTTTTTCCCACTATATTCTGAAGGAAAAGTGTAAGTATTAACTACCCTGAATCTGTTTTTTTTTTTTTTTTTTTGATAGTATCTTCCTATTGCTAGTAGAAACCACAGGTTCTTATGCTGCTAACACACAGGAACATATACTATTCAGGCCTTTAGAGTCATTTCTGAGAATTAAATTAAAAATGTGACAGGTAACCCATAACTTTACATAATTATCAATCAAATGGACTCTATATGCTAAGTGACTCAGTTCGTCCTCAAATGTCAATTAACGCCCAGTGGTCTTAGCGTGTTGTAACCTCATAGCCTGAAATAACTAATGTACCTCTCTTATCCATCTACTTCCTGTCAGAGCATGGTTAGGGCACTGAGCATAAGTGAGTTCAGTGAGTTAGAGGATCGCTTTTCAGTAATTTTGATTCATTTCCACTTGTTACAAGTGCCTTGAATATTAAGACTTGCCCTGATCAGCAACTCATGCTGTTATGATATAACTACTTTTCACTTTTCCCCTCATGACATAAAAATGGAAAGCCGGTATGCAGAAGTATATATCCTTTTCTAGTTTTAGAAACAGACTGTTAGGGTTGTTATTTTACATTGTGTTATATGGTACCCCAAAAATGTTGGCTGAGAGAACTCTCTTAGCAGTGTGTATATTGGGCTAATAAATTTGCAGCACTATTAATAGATTATGTTATCAGGAAAAAAAAAAAAAGGAGAAAAAGTCCCAGACAGAAGTCCCTTTGTAAGAAAGGCTAAGCAGCACACTCAGCAGGAACTCTGTTTAAATGTCCTCATACATCTGTATCTTAAAATGTCCTCATACATCTGCATCCTTTTAAGATGCAACTGTCTTCACAGTGAGGTGGCTTCCCCCATACGCAGAAGCCGTCTCTTCAAAAGCCTTTGATTAATTTGAACACAATGAAGGGCAGACGAGATCCCTGCCATTTAGTGAGCCAAAACAATCCAATGCCAACTGCAATAAACTCTGAAGCTGTCATCGAGTCAAGCTGTGAGGGAGACAACTGCGATTACAAGCAATAGTTTCCTTCAGTGGTTTCATAATTTCAATTTTTTTGTTATATTTCCAGATTTCCAATAGTTACAGTAAGAATGCTTTCATAGAGAAATCTTTTCCCCAGGGGTTACTCTCAACAACTTAGTGTATTGGTTTTTTTCCCCATCATTGATTCAAAGATAGAAGCTCATCAGGCAAGAAATATTGTGATTACAAGTCGTATATAAATTATTTAGAGGGGTTCAGCCAATCAAAACAGAGATCTAAGTGACTATTTTCCTCTTGATGCCTTTGTAACTCCTACTCAAAAAGCAAATTTCTCATTGATAGAATATTTCTGAAGTTATTTTAAAAAGGCCATGCTTTTGGATGGGAGGAGGATCTCAATATGAATGGTTCACATACTTGAACAATAACTCTCTCATGACAACTTTACAGAGGAGAGGCAGAGAAAAACACCAAAATAGCAACAAACAGAGGAGTAAGGAAGCTGACGAGAGAGAAGGCAAGACAGGTAATTAGGTCTGTCCTGGAAAGGAGATTCATAAATTTGATGCTTCCTACTTATTCCAGCTCTGGCTAAAGAGAATGATCACTGTTTTTCGTTACCCAAACACTCTCATTTCATAGACAGTTTGCTCATGCCTTCCAATGGGAACATTTAGCTCCCTGTCAAGGAGACAGAGTTGCCATCTCGCTTGGATTCAGACTTTGAATATCACATGTAAGAAACAAAATGTGAATCCCTTCTCATGTGCTTCAGAGAATCCTTACACTGCATTTTGAAAATTTTATTTTTTTTCTATTTTCTTAGATGGTATGCCATTTACTTACTCTTTACATATATATCATCCTTTAATGAAAGCTAATAATCATAGAATAACTCATTTTAGATAGAATACTGGAAAATATATTTTCTTGAATTACATAGGACTGCTATAACTCAGTTGCTCAGATGTGTTCGACTCTTTGCGACCCCATGGACTGTAGACTGCCAGGCTCCTCTGGCCCTGGAAGTTTCCATGCAAGAATACTGGAGTGGGTGCCAGGACAGCTAGTTCAGTTCAGTTTAGTCACTCAGTCGTGTCTGACTCTTTGTGATACCATGGGCTGCAGCACACCAGGCCTCCCTATCCATAACCAACTCCCGGAGCTTGCTCAAACTCATGTCTATTGAGTTGGTGATGCCATCCAACCATCTCATCCTCTGTCATCCCCTTCTCCTCCTGCCTTCAATCTTTCCCAGCATCAGGGTCTCTTCCAATGAGTTGGTTCTTTGCATCAAGTGGCCAAAGTATGGGAGTTTCAGCTTCAGCATCAGTCCATCCAATGAATATTCAGGATTGATTTCCCTTAGGATTGATTGGTTGGATCTCCTTGCAGTCCAAGGGACTCTCAAGAATCTTCTCCAACACCACAGGTCAAAAGCATCAGTTCTTTGGTACTCAGCTTTCTTCGTGGTTCAGTTCTCACACCCATACATGACTACTGGTAAAACCATAGCTTTGACTAACCAGACCTTTGTTGGCAAAGTAATGTCTCTGCCTTTTAATACGCTGTCTAGGTTGGTCGTAACTTTTCTTGCAAGGAGCAAGCGACTTTTAATTTCATGGCTGCAGTCACCATCTGCAGTGATTTTGGAGTCCCCCCAAAATATGGGCTCTTATTGTTTCCATTGTTTCCCCATCTATTTCCATGAAGTGATGAGACTGGATGCCATGATCTTAGTTTTCTGAATGTTGAGTTTTAAGCCAGCTCTTTCACTCTCCTCTTTCACTTTCATCAAGAGGCTCTTTAGTTCCTCTTTGCTTTCTACCATAAGGGTGGTGTCATCTGCATAGCTGAGGTTATTGATATTTCTCCCAGCAATCTTGATTCCAGCTTGTGCTTCATCCAGCCCGGCATTTCACATGATGTACTCTGCATGTAAGTTAAATAAGCAGGGTGACAATTATACAGTCTTGATATACTCCTTTCCCAATTTGGAACCAGTCCATTATTCCATGTCTGGTTCTAACTGCTGCTTCTTGAACTGCATACAGATTTTTGCATGTCAGGTGATCTGGTATTCCCATCTCTTTAATGATTTTCCACAGTTTGTTGTGACCCATACAGTCAAAGACTTTGACATAGTCAATAAATGATAAATAGAAATCCCCTTTTATTTCCTGAAATCAGACTTGGATAACCTAGAACTTTCTAAGAGCTACCACAGTTAACTTTCAAAATTGCCAAAAGTAGATGCCTTAAATTCAAAAGTGCATTGAAAAAAAAAAATTACTCCCTTCTCCTCAAAGGGCATTCTGCAAGTGTTATACATGCTTCTTATACATTAAGCTGTGTGGTCAAGACTGGAAGCTGGATTTCGTGACTTACACAGCATCAGTGGAAAACTGAAAACATATATTAAACTACCATTCTGAACAATATGGATAATGAATAGACTAATTGGATACAAAAAGCTTTTACTTATGTCTTAGATTAGTTTTTGGAGGAGCCCAATTCAAGAAATGCACTGTGCTTTGAAATTACAAAAATATAAAGATTACAAATATTAGTGATGATCTCTTCTGTTAATAAATCTCTTCCCTTTAAAATTTAAGAGTGCAAAATCCTCCATTTTTTGGTCTCTAAATTAAAATACTTTTTCAAAAAAAAGAGAAAGAAGTCCAATCAATTATGCAGTCTCTATTGCAAAGTTTGAGAATTTTTAAGGTATTAAAGAAAACCAAGAGGTAATAAACTCACTATTAAGGCATTTAGCTTGGCAAGTGATTTATCTCTTTTTCTTTATCTGCTTAGGGTTTTTATTTCACTGTGTGAGCAAATTTTCACTGACAAGTCATTTTTGGAGAACAGCCAGAAGTAAGGGCTGTGGGGAAGGGAGAAAGATCTCCTAAGATATCAAAGACCTGGAAAAAAAACCTAATGGAGTGACATTTGTGGTTTCAAAAATAATACACCTTCTCTAGTTTCCTGTTCATTTACCAAAGTAAAGTTCTCTTGGTTTTCAGCTCTCATTATATAAGGAGATGTATAGAAGAATTCTAACCAAAATAATTTTCATTAAAATGTATAAAAAGAATTCTGAACAAACATTTCACTTCAATGGTAAAAACATTATCTATTGTTACCCTCTGCTTTCAAAAATACTCCTGATCATACCACTGCTGTGTAACTGAGTATGCAGAGCATCGGAAAAGATCTGCAGGTCTGAGTAACCTCTGTAGAAACTGGGACGGGCTATCAACGTGAGTTACTATCATTATCTGTTGGTGCTTGGACCAAATCTTCTGAGTAATCTACACCTAGTAGGCCCTCAAGAGATTCATTTCATTAAGTTGATTGCTTCCTGCAGTCTCTATGAGTTATTTTTATGGCAACATACATCTGCTACTCCATCTAAGCTCCTCGTGCAGCAGCTGTATAAACATCTCTCATGCCTAACCAGTTCTTGGCAAATTTAACAAGACTGCTGCAAACAGGTAAGTGGAGCTTACAAATGTATTTATTCATTCGATTTGTAAATATTTACTCCGTGTTCCTTGGTACTGAGCACCGGGCTAGGTGCTATGGCATTTTAAGGACTAATTAAGACAGAGTTGTGTCTTCAAGGAATCTAATTACAGACAGAGGGTTCTAAGGTAGAATATAAAGTGAGAACTGGGCCAAGATGCCAGAGTGTATTCAAAGGGAGGGGAGATGATTTCTTCCTTGGGGAACTTGAAGAGTTCTGAGGAGTGAGTGGCATTTCAGCCAGGCTGGAAGGATGGAAGAGGAAGGGGAATCCTCAAATATCAGCTAGTTGAGATGTGCTGAGTAAATACACTGAAGGGAGAAAGCACAGAACTTGCTCAAAGAATAGAAGGATGCCCAGTGAGGCCCACCTGTGAAATGAGAAAAAGGAAGTTGTCAGACGAGGCTCTCTCCAGCACCCTGAACACTGCCACCTCTAAGTGGCTGGAGTGGGTCTATCCTAGCGTCCTCCAGGAATATTCTACATATACTGAGCAGAGAACAGTTTATTACAAAGCCAGGCAAGATGGGTAGTTTGTATCCTAAAAAGCCCTGAGCTCCCCAAAGGGTTTCAGCAAAGCATTTTAAAAAGCCAGGTGAGGGAGGGAGGGTCACAGGGTACATGATCAGATCATGAACAATTCTCTGGTTGCCCAATAATGAAGGAACAAGGTGGTGAACTAGCAGTTAACTTTATCAATCCTTGGGTTCTAGGACTACAAGGAGATCAAACCAGTCAATCCTAAAGGAAAATCAACCCTGAATATTCATTGGAAGAACTGAGGCTGAAGTGCCAATACCTTGACCACCTGATGTGAAGAGCCAACTCACTGGAAAAGACTCTGAGGCTGGGAAAGATTGAAGGCAAAAGGAGAAAGGGGTGGCAGAGGATGAGATGGTTAGATAGCATCACCAACTCAAAGGCCATGAACTTGAGCAAACTCCTGGAGATAGTGAAGGGCAGGGAGTCTGGCATGCTGCAGTCCACAGGGTCACAAAGAGTGGACACACCTTAGCAACTGAACAACAAGGTTCCAGGAAGCCTGGGGCTATGTGCTCATGGTAATCAAATAGTTACCATCTTCCACGGGTGGAGGTTTTCAGCTCTGCAAAACAACTCAGCAAATTTGCATCAAATACTTTTATCCAGGTACTTCAGAGAGAATATGGGGGAAGGCCTGTCTATTCTATATGATTGACAGTACTGCCCAAGCAGGAAACCTGAAACAAGATGACAGTGCAATGGCTATTTATATTCCATTTTTCTTGAAAGTTTTAACATATGCACTTATATCTGACCACCTTTGAAATTTAGGTTGTGTTGAATAGGTATAAAATTCGACAGGAGGGGAGAGTCAAAAAAAAAAGCAATGATATAAAATACTTAAGGGAAAAACATGATCCACTGAAACACATGTGCTGACACTGGCATTCAAGAAAAAGCTAAACCAATAAAAAAGGTCCAAACCCCCTGTTTTCTATCTCTGGTACATAACAAAGGGATATTGTTTTGTTGAACAAGACCCCAAGGTCCCCATTAGACATGAAAATATTTATAGCAGTGGTGTTTTCACTATGGGATTGCTAGATTTTTCTTGCAAATATTTAACTTATGCTTTTGTGAGCAATGACATCTGGTTTAAAGAAAACAGTATGATTAAGGCTGATATTGAGGGGTACATTGTCCCAAACTACTGTTTTTAGAACATTTACAGTTAAATGTGCCTATTACCCCTAGTTATGGTGATAAAGGAGAATTTTCTTTTTTTAATACTTAGTCTAGTGTGAAAGTGTATGATGAAATAAAAATATCCCAAATTATTGGAGTTTTTTGCTTCTTAAGAAGAGTAAAATTTGTTTTTCCTGTTAGTTAAAAGAAAAAAAAGAAAAGAAAATGTTGAATTGTTCTAGGACATAAATTACTTGACCAGTGTGGGAGACTCTGCCCTAACTATTCTATCAAGAAAGCATAGTTAAGGGTAGTGATTTCAGACTTAGGAGCTGTTTCAGCCTTCTTTACTAGATGGCTCTCACTCATACAACTCAGCAACAAACCCAAACAACCCAATCAAAAAATGGGCAAAAGACCTAAACAGACATTTCTCCAAAGAAGAAATACAAAGGGCCAATAGGAATATGAAAAGATGCTCAATACTGCTAATTATTAGTGACATGTAAATCAAAACTACAATGAGATTACACCTCACAGTGGTCAGAATGGCATCATTAAAAGCTCTTCAGTCATGCCCATCTCTTTGCAACCACATGGACTGTAGCCCCCTAGGCTCCTCTGTCTATGGGATTCTCCAGGCAAGAAGAATGAAGTGGGTTGCTGTTTCCTCCTCCAGGGGATCTTCCCCACTCAGGGATCAAACCCACATCTCTTGAGTCTCCTGCATTGGCAGGCGGGTGCTTTACCACTGGCACCACCTGGGAAACCCTTAAAAATGCTACAAATAACACATGCTGGAGAGGACATGGAGAAAAGGGAACTCTCCTGCACTGTTGGTGGGCATGTAAGTTGGTGCAGCCACTATGGAAAAGAGGATGAAAGTTCCTCAGAAAACTAAAAGTAGAATTATCATATGATATAGTAATCACACTCCTGGGCATATATCCAAACAAAACTTAACCTAAAAAGACACATGCACCCCTATGTTCATAGCAGTACTATTCACAATAGCCAAGATATGAAAAAAATCTAAATGTTCATCGACAGATGAATGGATAAAGAAGATGTGGTACATACACACAATAGAATAGTACTCAGACATAAGAAGGATGAAATAATGCCATCTACAGCAATATGGATGGACCTAGAGATTACCATACTAAGTGAAGTCAGACAAAGACAAATACATATGGTATCACTTATATGTGAAATCTAAAATAAGACACAAATGAACCTATCTATGAAACAAGAAACAGTCACAGACACAGAGAATAGACTTGTGGTTGCCAAGGGGAAGGGGGTTGGGGGAGGGAAGGAGTGGGAGGTTGGGGTTAGCAGATGCAAGCTTTTATACAAAGAATGAATAAACAAGATTCTACTTCATAGCACAGAAACTATATTCAGTATCCTACAATAAACCACAATGGAAAAGAATATAAAAGAGAATATATACAACTGAATCACTTTGCTGTATAGCAGAAATTAACATAGCATTGTAAATCAACTATATTTCAATAAAAATATTTCTGATAAAATGTTATCTCATTTTATCTGGTGAGGGACAGGCTTCATAATCCATATTTCTTAGATGAGGAAACTGAGACTCAGAGAGGCTAAGTGGATTATTCAAGAGCACAAAGACATACACAGCGGAGGTTTGCTTTGACTCCAAATCTAAATAAAAGAGGATTTAAACAAAGAAAATGCCAGTGTGGCAAGTGGCAAATGAGTGGAGGAATAAGGGTTTGCTTTTGGTGATTTATCTGTGTAGGGTTTGACCCGCTGTTGGGAAGGGTGGAGCTTCCAGCAGGGCTCTGAGGATGGGACCAACCAACTGCTTTGAAAAGTCAGGGCATACAATAGATCAGCAAGTCTCCTGCCAGTGGAAATGTTTTATAGATTGTTACCCACATGAACAAAGGGGCTGAGAGAAACTTGAAACAAAAATATTAACAGGCCTTGCCAATTAAAAAAAAAAAATTTGCAATGAAAATAAGTCATCTGTGAAACGATAATGCAAATCAATGGAAAGATATGAATGAACAAATTTTGATTTACCCATAACTTTTTAGGAACACATTTACTGAGACACATTTTATCTCGGAACATTGATGTTATTTCCTTCCAATAGCAACGTGAAGCATGCTGTTCTGAGGAAGAGCTCTGAAAAGGCTGGGTTTTCACAGGTTTGTTTTTCACAGTTGTAATGTTTCTCAAGACTTAATTTTGGCCGTGAGACACATATTCAAAAGTGCACTCAAGAGACAAATTTGGTTTTCAATGTAGATGTTCTAAATCTGAATTTCTGAAATTTTCATTTAAGCATCCCCTACTATATCTGCAGTTTCTGGGAGAAAAACAGCCTTTGGTATCTCAGGCGTGGGGTCAGAGAAGCTCTCTGTCCTGGAGAGAGCTGGAGTTTTAAGACTTCAAGTCCATCTTCAAAGAAGAGGTGGATTATCTTTCTAATAATCTTCTGTATTCTTCTAATATCTTCACTTTTCAAGTGGACTGCATTTTGGGGAGGTCATATAAGTAACTTTCATTTTGCTAGTATATTATTCATTTCCCCTATGTTTTCGTATTACTGCCGTAGTAGAATTTACATTCCTTTAATATTATTTGAGGGGTTCCTGGTGGCTCAGTGGTAAAGAATCTGCCTGCCAATGTAGGAGATGCAGGTTTGATCTCTGGATATGGATGATCCCCTGGAGAAGGAAATGGCAACCTGCTCCAGTATTCCTGCCTGGGAAATCCTGTGGACAGAGGAACCTCGTGGGCTACAGTCCATGGGATCGCCAAATAGTCAGACACAACTTAGTGACTAAACAACAACAACAAAACAATGATATTATTTTAATCCCATCCCTTTTGCATCCCTGGTTGTGCCTCAATAATATTTAACCTTTAACAGGTATGTTTCTCTTTCTTTCCTTATTTTCTTTAATCAGATTCTTGAGGAATGTCTCTATTTTATGCATATTCTTAAGATGCTTTTTTATTCCTTTTTTTTTCATATTTCTAGAATCAGTTTTTAACTTTGCCAAATTTTCTTAGATTTTTTTTTTTCTTTGTACTTTGGTCCTTTCTAAATTTTTGTATTCTGTCTATTTTTAAATTCCTCCTCTCTACCTTCTTTCTTTTCTGTCCCTTCCTTTCTGCATTTATCCTCCCCCACTCTTTCTTTCCTTTTTTCTTTCTTTCCTTTCCTTTTTTTCTCTCTGATTATCAATGCTACTGAATCTCAAATGTTTTATATGGGAAAAGGGCCAATTTTTTTGGGGGGGGTGTCATCTTTTATAAATCATCTTATAATTTTATTTATGACCAAAGAAAATATCCTGCAAAATTCTCAACTCTAAAATAAGTATTAAGGTATTTTTTGCTATTTGTATTTTTTCTCAAATAAAGTATGCATGTTTGGAATTGTTTTATGTATACACATATACCCACTTAAAATGTATATGTAAAAATCTGTGTATATATATTTCATAGTTCTCTCTCACACTGATTTCCTTTTCCTTTTTTGGAACACTGGCATTTGATACTCGGGATCTCACATTCTACTCTTTTAACTTTCTCCTCATGTTTCCATGTATGTATGTTGGATTTGCACTCATTTCACACATTAGCAAAGTAATGCTCAAAATTCTCCAAGCCAGGCTTCAACAGTATGTGAACCGTGAACTTCCAGATGTTCAAGCTGGATTTAGAAAAGGCAGAGGAACCAGAGATCAAATTGCCAACATCCCTTGGATCATCAAAAAAGCAAGAGAGTTCCAGAAAAACATCTATTTCTGCTTTATGGACTATGCCAATACCTTTGACTGTGTGGATCACAACAAACTGTGGAAAATTCTTAAAGAGATGGGAATACCAGACCACTTTACCTTCCTCCTGAGAAATCTGTATGCAGGTCAAGAAGCAGCAGTTAAAACTGGCCATGGAAGAACAGACCGGTTCCAAATCAGGAAAGAAGTACGTCAAGGCTGTATATTGTCACCCTGCTTATTTACCTTATATGCAGAGTACATCAAGCAAAATGCCAGGCTGGATGAAGCACAAGCTGGAATCAAAATTGCTAGGAGAAGTATCAATAACCTTAGATATGCAGATGATACCACCCTTATGGTAGAAAGCAAAGAAGAACTAAAGAGCCTCTTGATGAAAGTGAAAGAGGAGAGTGAAAGAGCTGGCTTAAAACAACATTCAGAAAACTAAGATCATGGCATCCAGCCCCGTACTTCATGGAAATAGATGGGAAACAATGGAAACAATGAGAGATTTTATTTTGGGGGGCTCCAAAATCATTGCAGATGGTGACTGCAGCCATGAAATTAAAAGACGCTTGCTCCTTGGAAGAAAAGTATGACCAACCTAGACAGCGTATTAAAAGGCAGAGACATTACTTTGCCAACAAAGGTCTGGTTAGTCAAAGCTATGGTTTTACCAGTAGTCATGTATGGGTGTGAGAGTTGGACTATAAAGAAAGCTGAGTGCCAAAGAAATGATGCTTTTGATCTGTGGTGTTGGAGAAGACTCTTGAGAGTCCCTTGGACTGCAAGGAGATCCAACCAGTCAATCCTGAAGGAAATCAATCCTGAATATTCATTGGAAGGACTGATGCTGAAGTTGAAACTCCCATACTTTGGCCACTTGATGCAAAGAACTGACTCATTGGAAAAGACCCTGATGCTGGGAAAGATTGAATGCAGGAGGAGAAGGGGATGACAGAGGATGAGATGGTTGGATGGCATCACCGACTCGATGGACATGAATTTGAGCAAACTCCAGGAGTTGGTGATGAACAAGGAAGCCTGGTGTGCTGCAGTCCATGGGGTCGCAAAGAGTCAGGCACTACTGAGAGACTGAACTGAACTGATGTTGGATTTGGGTTTCAAATAAAAAAAACTTGAGATCTAGTTTAGACCTCAAAGCTGCCTATCTTCAATCAATCTACTAGATTTGTAAGGCACAAAATTCATGTGTGTTTACTGTTTAGTTTTGTTGTCAGTTTGTCTGGTGTTTGGGTACTGTGCTTGATTTTGTGATTATTCATATTTTTCTTACGTTCTTAAGTTGTGGTCTGTCTCCTCCAAGAGCTTTGTTTTCCTAGACAGTTGTGGAGGCTTGTTGCTTTCTTTGGCTGCATGTGCCCCACTGTCTCTAATAGACAGAGTACATGACTGATATTTTAATTTGTCAGTTTGATGTGACTTGGTAGTGCCTGTCTTGCAAGAGAAGGAAGTTGGAACATTCTCTATCATGGTGGGCTTGGAGCAGTGGTCACTTCCTTGGTTTGTTGGGATCAGGAAGACTATTTAATGTGGCTTGTCTATGTAGGCTCATCATGGTGAGTCAAGCTCCTCTGCTTGCCCCTGTTCTGATCTGTGCTAAAGGCACACCGACAGTGGTCTCCAGCCTCTGACCTGACCTTTTTGGACAAAGACCCCAGCTGCACCCTCATCTGGAGAAACAAGCCTCAATGAGACCCATGTGTCTACAAGCCCAGAATCCGCTGGACACAGCAAAGACAGATAAGTTGGCATTCAGAGTGGAAAGAAAGTGAAAAGCCACTACCTCCAAGAGTCCATTCTATTTCTTGTGCTTTTTAAAACATGCACAAGAGTTTCATCTTTCCAAAGGAACTTATTTTAGGTTCATCTCTCTGCTATGCTTTAGCATGTATGTCCTGAAGCAGTCTTAGGCAGCTATAAATTATGACAATTTTTTTCCTGGAGTTAAAAGCAGCAATTATTAAAAAAAAAAAAAAACCTCATAATATTGTATTCATGTTAGTTTTCTCATTTCTAGAACAATGACCTGAAATTCTCTATAAATATTGAAAAGATGTTGGTAAAAAAAAGGTTAGCATTTCTAGTTTTTATATCTCAAAGAAACAGTTCTATGAAGAAATTTTTAGGATACTTATTTAGCCAAACTGGCTGGTCTGTTTTGTATCATTTTGACTTAGGTCTCTTAGTTCCTAGGGGCTAGAATGAATAGGAAAAAAGAAACAAACAAATAATATGTTCACTCAGCAGAATATAAATAAATATTTTTAAGGGTAGAGGAATCAACCATCATTTAAAGATAATGTTTGCCTTCAACATTAAACATTCGTATGCAACCACTCTCAATCTAATTTTCTGAGGATCAGGAAATCCACAGTTCAGATGTTCAGGACAATAAAATCCACACTATTTTGCAGGTCTACTTAACTCATAACTCATTTTCTTGATGTGGAAAGTACTTTCATAATTCTTGCATAAGTTCATTCCAAAAGAGCTTTTTGGCCAAAATGTTGGAACCAGTGTATCTAGAAAGAGCCTTAATTATCACTTTTGTGGGGCATAATTGAGAACTATATGATGAATTTTTCAATGCTGAAACAGGTATGTACACCAAATGTAATAGTAAAAGCTTGTGAAATATTCACAAGAGACATAAATAAGAATAGTTACAGAAGAAGGTATTCAACTCTTTGGGTAGAAAAATAGCCTGTCAAGTGATTCTTTCAATTTTGAAGGCTGTTATCTTAAAATATTCTGTAGTGCATATTCATATGGTTATAGGAAGGACATTTGGTTTGGCAGACAAATAGCTTGAGTCAAAATAATTCAACCTACTCCAGATTCTTCACTGCTTGCTGCATATCCCCATATGGTGTTTCTGCCAGCCTCCCAAAATCCAATCATCCAAATTTGGACACATTTTCTTCTATCCTCTCTTTCCTCATAACTCATCCCTCCTCTAGCAGTCTCTCTGGTGATATTTCTATCTGGTCATTCTAGCTGAGAAAACTGGAGCTGTACCTTGACTTCCTAAATTTCTTAATTCCTACCACACGGGACTATTTGCCTGCTCCTGAATATCCTAGGTTCCTAGATTTACATATTCTCTTCCTTTAATCTAAGACCTTTCCAAATACATTTTACTTGAGGAAATACTGCTCCTTCTTCAAAGCTTACTTCCAATGCCACTGCTTCTGGGTTGGTATCCTTGAGTTCCCTAATCAGAATCGATAATTTTGCCCTCTGTGCTTTCATGGATTCTCAGTTACATGTTATATCACTTTATTACTATGTCTTGTTCATTTACATGTACATGTTTGTCTTATGGGTTCATAAGCTGGGAGTTTTCCTCTCAATGATCTCATTATTGTCAAGGTCCAAGTGCAGGGTCTTCTATGACTAATATAATAATCAACAAAAATATGTATTGATTATAAATCTACTGTAATAGCATAGTTTTTTTCCTCCTGAAATCCAGAATCTTTGAGTGAGAAGGCTGATAGTTCTGGATTTTTAAAACAGAGTGGTGGTCCTGTTGCTAAGACTCCACACTTCCAATGCAGGGGGCCTGGGTTTGATCCCTAGTCAAGGAATTAGATTCCACATGCCACAACTAAAGATCCCTGTGTGCCACAACTAAGACCCAGAAAAGCCAAAAATATATAGAGTGGGAAGATGACTTAGATTTGCTCATGTTTACAAAGTGCCAGTTGTGCCAGAAATCGCCTTTGCTGTTGTTTTGCAATACTCTTGCATAGCTTCCATTGTTGTTGCCACTTCATAGTTGCAGATACTGAGTTTCGGAGGTTAACTCTGCAAAGGTCAAATAACTAGTAACCAAGGAAAGTGATTTTTGAACTTGCTTCTGTTCGATTTTAAAGCACATTGCTTTTCTCCCATGGATCCTGTGTTCGTTTCCTTGTATATGAATTACCCTATTATTTCTCTCCTTAGAGGGGGTTAGGAATCCCTGTGACTCACTTATTAACATTTTCTTCATCCCCCTTTGTATTAGTTTTCTATTGCTGCTGTAACCAACTACCACTACTTTAGTGGCTGAAAATAACACGCATATTTGCCCTCTTATAGCACGAAAGGTCAGAAGCCCAAATGGAGTTCTAAGGGGCTAAAATCAAGGCGTCAGCAAGGCTGGCTTCTTCTGGAGGCTCCAGGGGATATTCTGTTCCTTCAGCCTCCAGGTCCGGGAGGCTCGTGGCCACATCACTGTAGTCACTTCTCTGTCATCATAGGGCCTCCCTGTCCTCGACTTTCTTGTCCCCGTCTTGTAAGAATCCTTGTGATTACATTGTGCCCACCCAGATAATCCAGGAAAGTCTCCTCATCTCTATATTCTTAGTTGAACCATGTCTGCAAAGGTCCTTTTTCCATATAAGATAACAGTTATAGATCCCAGGGAATGAAAGAATCAACACCTCTGGGGGTCATTTTTCACTCTGCCAGATCTTTATAACTGAAATAGGTATTAGTAAAATAAGATCTTTCTTCAGTGTAGCAGCGCAGGAAGCTAATTGGTCAACGATGGGGTTGAACCAGGAATTTCTAACTCTGTAAGGAGCACAGTGCAGCACAATTGAGCCAATTGGCCACAAATACAGACACAAGCAGATTCCTGAACACTAACAGACACCTGAACCCTGGATAACTGTGAAACATATCTAAGTACTATGGACTGTACAAAATCAAAACCAACCTGAGGTTACATGTGGCAAATAATTGGTAAAAAAAAAAAAAAAAAAAAAAAAAGAAAAGAAAAGAAAAAAGTTGTTTTGCTTTAGGAAGTAAAACGTATGTTATTTAATCCACTTTGGGGCTTCCCTGGTGGCTCAGTAGTAAAGAGTCCACTGGCCAGTGCACAATACATGGGTTTGATCCCTGGATTGGGAGGATTCCCCATGCGGGGGAGCAACTAAGCCCATGCGTCCCAACTACTGAAGCCTGTGCGCTCTAGAGCCTGTGCTATGCAACGAGAGAGGCCACTGCGATGGGAAACCTATGCACAGAAACTAGAGAGTAGTCCCCGCTCACCGCAACTAGAGAAAAGCCTGTGTAGCAGTGAAGACCCAGCATAGCCAAAAGAAAAAAAAAAAATAATCCACTTTGCTGTGTAGTGGTGGTTTTGAATTTAAATAAATGTTCTATGGTCAAAATTCCCCACTTAAAAGCTCACCTTTCTTCTAAGTACATGTATTGTGTTTCTAACTTTGTCTCTGAGCCATGTGAATGGTAAAATGGCTCTTTAACTTTACTTGCTAGCTTCTTCAAGTGAACTAATCACTAGAGCCATCCTGTGATAGACGGGCAGTTAAAAGACTCAAATGTCAAGATGTTTTTGTCAGTCACATCAACAGTAACTTTCAGATTGAATAGTTCTCCGCTGTATGTCAAATCTTTGGCGTGGATTCTTTCTCCCCCTCCATAACGTAGAAATTGCTTACATGCTCGTACAAACTCCCTGGTCTGTGTTCACACATCTCATCTAGAAGATCCTTCCCCTGTTAGTGAAGAAAGATGATGGGGCATGTTACCCTGTTGCTGATGAACAATCATCAGCCTTGAGAAGCAAATACACACACTTGTGCATATCCGGTAGGTGACTATAATAGAATTCCATTTTGCGGTTTGTGGAAAAAGAAGTGCTCTTGAGCCCATCTACGTGTGTTTTCAAATTTCATACCAATATACATTCAGCTTCCTAGCTGCTCACTTGCTTGCTGATATGTATCCCATTTCCACATGCAATTTCTGTATGAATTGAAGGGAAGATGTAGGCAGGCATCTAGCTGTTTAAGAAAATAAATTTATATATTTTGAGCACATACCTTGCTGTGGACACAGGGCAAAATGTATAGGTAGGCATTTCAGACTACCAGTGAAGCATTATTGCTAAAGATAGATTATAGGAAGCAATATTCTGCACTATGCCTCCCAATCTGAATACTTCTATTATTTATTTATTTATTTATTTTTTACTATTTAAATACAGCTCTGCTCCATAATTGGCAATATCTATCTAAATGTCATATATCTAAAATGTCATATATCATCAAACTATTGGGCAGTGCAAACTTATTTGAGACCCATTATTTATTGGCAGCCGTTTATACCTGAATGAATACACTTCATTATCTACATGCTCAGACCCATGTGAATGAAGAGATGGAGCCTATTGATTTTTGCTCTGTTCCTTTGCTGCCATGTAGGTGGCATTATAGCAGCTTACAATTTCAATGGCCTGCTGCAGTTTAGAAATTAAAAAATTGTTATCTGGAAACCTCTCAAACCAACAAAAATGTAATCAATTTTTTATCTGTGGTTAGGCCCTGGAAGTCAGTGTTGGATTTTCTGTCCTCAGTGTTCCAGTTCTCTTGTTAAAATAGTTAGGGAGCTCCCATGGGAAATAACTATACCTGGATTGCACCTGTTTACATTCGGAAGTGAAAAATCGGCTCTTTGCATCCTGCTAGCCACAGCGCATCCTGTCTCATAGAGTTGCGCTTGGGGGATTACGGTATATAGCTCCTCTCTCTTTCCCGGACATCCTTCTCCCACATGACTCAATTCATAGGGACCTATGACTTCAAACTTGAATAGTACTTGAATTCTAATTTGATATCAATCAGTAATCCCAACAATGCTCTTTGGATGATTAAGAACAGAAACATTTCTTTACTGGAACATATGATAGGAGTGTTCCCAGGATTGATGACATGCCTTAGGTAAGGAACTGTTACATTTGACAAGTTATTTATTTTTCATTTTGCTTACTCAATGATCCACATTTATTGAGAACATGCTATTGTTTAAACATAGTTGAAGCAGTGTGAAGACAAAGGAGTGACATTCTGTCCTGATGGGGACTTCATGGTTTATCAAGTAAGAGGGAGGGACACGCCACAGATAACTATAATGCTAATGCAGAGCAGAAAATAGCAAATCGTTAATAAAGAACTATCAGTTATCTGAGATGGGACAACATCAGTGAAAGACAGGTAATCAGAGAAGGTGTCATAAAGGAGGGCTGTTTGTGATGAAATAAGTAAACACTCAATAATTGTTGACTAAATCCCTATACCATGTGTTTTGCAGTAATGGATAAAAGAGTCCAGCAGGGTAGAAAGGATTTTATACTAAAATCAGTGAATTATAGGTATGAGGGCTTCCCTGGTGGCTCAGTGGTAAAGAACCTGCCTGGCAATGCAGGAGATTTGAGTTTGATCAGGAAGATCCCCTGGAGAAGGAAATGGCAACCCACTCCAGTATTCTTGGCTGGGAAATCTCATGGACAGAGGAGCCTGGCAGGCTACAGTCCACGGGGCCTCAAAAGAGTTGGACACAACTTAGCAACTAAACAACAACAACAAATGGTGTCTATGAGGAAGCACAGGGTTGATGAACCCTAATAGAAGGATTCTCTAAGTATGTATTAGTATTGGGTGCCAAGATAGCCATAGGAAAAAGAGGTTGGTGGTGAAGGAGGGGAGGAAAAGATGGGCAGATTTGGGTCCAGTTTGTCCCAAGACACATGGACAGATATGACTGCCATGATCACCGTAAACCCAGCTCTCTGGAGCTTTGCTGAATCATGGGATTCATGACTAGCCACAGTAGTGCACGCATCTGGAAGGTTAGGCAGAAAAGGGGAAAATGGACTGGTTACCAGCTACAGGCTAAGTCTTATATCAGGTTCTTGACACACATTACCTCATTTAATATGCAATGGTCTTACTTTACAGATGAGAGAGTAAGGATTTAAAAGGTTGAATGATGTCCTTAAAATTATACTGTAGGTATGCAGTGGTTCCACTGGAAACATTAGAGGTGCATTGTGGGAGGAATCTAAATCTGGGTGGAGTCTGAAAAAAGAGCTGTAAAGAGATTAGGCTATTTTTTTCCCCCCAAAGATGAAGAGCTGGATAGGTATAGAGTCAGGATTAGAAACTTTATTCATATAATTTTACATCATTGCAAATGTCATCAGTGAAAACTGGAGAAGGGAAACCAGATGTGAGAGGATTTAAAAATGGAAAGCTCTGACTCCATATTGCTTGAGAATTAAGCCCCGATTCCATCAACCTCCATAGCAGGGCTTCCCCAAGGGTCTGCTTTGATGGATTACATCTGCACAATGAGATATTTATCCTTGCAGCCCTCAGAGTGGGAAGTTCACACACACACACACACACACACACACACGGAAAGTGTTTCTTTGTTTGCAAGGATCAATTAAACCCTCAGAGTACAGAACCTCTGAAGGGAACCATACCCCCAGAGCCAGTCTGGGGATCAGAGAAATCTTCCATGTGGACGTGACCTTTCAGTCGACATTTGAATGAAAGCAGAGGAATGGAAGGTTGTGGGGAAGGGCTACAGAGGAGACTTCCAGGCTGGGGACTATAAGTAGGGTAAAATCTGTGGCAAGAGGCTTCCATTTCAGGGAAGTAAAGCAGCCAGTGTGGTCTGCCCTTTAAGAGTAGAACACAGCATGTTGAGTCGAGGGTGGTAGTGGTAAGGTGGGGAGAAGATTTATGTGGAGGATGAATGGATTTAGGTCTTTATCTTAAGAGCAAGGGAAAACCATTGAGTCAATGATGGTTTTTATGGGGTGGGAGAAGAGGAGTTGATATGATCAGTAGTCTGTTTGCAGATAATTGTGGAGAAGGGGTCCTCCCAGGTGACTCAGTGGTAAAGAATCCACCTGCCAATGCAGGAGACATGGATTTGATCCCTGGGTCGGGAAGATCCCTTGGAGGTAGAAATGGCAACCTACTCCAGAATTCTTGCCTGGAGAATTCCAAGGATAGAGGAGCCTGGTGGGCTGCAATCCATGGGGTCACAAAGTCTGACACAACTCAGCACACACACACACATATGAACATGGAGAAAGTAGGGACACAGGAAGAGCCTGTAGGAGGCTCCTGCAGGTCCAGGTTTAGGCTGAATGATAGCAGCAGAATTAGAAGCATCCTTTGGATGTTACATAAGAGACTGGGTGGAAGAGTGTAAGCTCATAATTAAAGGACAAAATTCTAGCCAAGGGTAATGGTGACTGGGGAGGGGTGAGAAAAATCTTTCCAGAAGCATTGTCACCAGCTCCCCAAATACTGCCTGGAATTCATTTTTTACTTCTCTTTACCCCAAAGAGCAGTTAATCTGGTCTTAATTTGTTACAACTACACCCAACATTCTCCATGTCTCCACCTTTCCTGTATTTGTTTCAACTCCCCTGGAATTGCCTTCCCCTTGATATCTGCATTTAAAATTTTATTAAGTCTCAGATCAAGTGTCACTTCCACCATGATATCTCATGTAATTTGAAGTAATTTCTCCCTTCCTCTGTTCATTACACCTACTTCAGTTTTCATTAGTTTGGGACACTGGCCTATGAAATCTCTTCTGAATTTAACAAAGTCTAATCAACAACATAGTGCTAAATTACTTAACCCAGGACTGATTGGTTATGTGTCTGAAGTAAAGTTTGTCAAATATTCACTTTAAGATCATTATGTGAATGGTGGTGTCTTTTAGGAAAGAGAGGGAGGCACAAGGGCAGAAATCTTATAGGACATCTTTGTCCTTAGTCTAAATGTCAATTTCCAATGTAAAGAAATATGTGAGGAAGAACAGAGGCTGGAGACGTCTTTGATTCAATTAGCACAGGTTGCTTTGTAACTTTTTGGATATCTGCAGTAAGCCTGGAGGAGACAGTTGGATTCTGACTGGCGGAGCCTGTCTTACAGACAATTTGGTTGCGTAGAGTTAGCATGGATTGCCCACCTGGTGTTGTTTAGCAGTTGGAATCTGGTGCCAGAGCATACATTCACTGGTTTTAGTGATGGGAACTTGACGGTTTGGAGTTTTTCCTAACACATATCTGTAACGAGGAAATAAGAACAGAACACTCTTAATTTCTTGTGTGCCAGTGTTATAAAAGCACCTCACTTTCAATGATATGCTCATCCAAATGGCTGGAATGTAACACCAACCATTGTTGGATGAGAAAAGTAAAAATAAAACTCCCCAAAATGAAGTAAACTACCAGAAAGTATTAAAGTCATTTATTTGACATTGCTATGTATTAAGCACATTTGCTTCTGTTAAAAGATAAACTGAAGCATCAAAATTTTAAGAGTTAACTTGGACAAAAATAGATTCAGATCAGGCGGGGCCAAATTGGAAGTGGTTAGGAGGGCTCTGTCCACAGGAGATGGCGGGGGGCAGAATCTTTTAAAGAGCAGATTTGAAAGTAAAGCAGGGAAATTACTTGACTGGCTGTGGATGAAGTGTTTGTCTTATTTGGAAAAGCCGAGTTGGCTCTTTGTGATGAGTTATCCTTAGGCTTTGATTTCTTAACCTTGAGGCATCGGGGCCTGAGGTTTAGATTTGATTACTAGGCTGCTAAAGTATTTGAACCACCTCCATCCAATGACCTCCTTGTTTAATTAACTTAATACCATATGATCCTGTAATGCCATTCACTCCTGGGCATATACCTGGAGAAAAGTCTAATTCGAAAAGATATATGTACGCCAATGTTCATTGCAGCACTAGTAGCCAAGACATGGAAGCAACATAAGTGTCCATCAACAGATGAATGGATAAGAAGGTGTGATATATACATACACACACACATATATATACAAGGGAACATTATTCAATCTTAGAAACAATGAAATAATGTGATTTGCAGCAATATGGGTAAACCCAGGGATTATCATCCTAAGTGAAGCAAGCCATACAGAGAAAGACAAATTTCCTATGATATCATTTATATGTGGAATCTAAAAAAAAAGATACCAATGAACATACTTAGAAAACAGAAATAGACTCACAGACAAAACAAATTTGTGTTTATGGAAGGGGAAGAGGAGAGGGACAAATTAAGAATTTGGGGTTAAAATACACATACTACTATTCTCTGGTGGCTCAGATGGTAAAGAGTCTGCCTGCCATGATCCCTGGATTGGGAAGATTCCCTGGAGGAGGGCATGGAAACACAGTCCAGTTTTCTTGCTGGAGAATTGCCACAGACAGAGGAGCCTGGCGGGCTACAGTCCATGGGGTTGCAAAGAGTCAGACATGACTGAGTGACTAAGCACACATATATGAATAGATAACCTGCATGCAACTACTATATAGCACAGAGAAATATGTTCAATATATTGTAATAACCTGCAATGGAAGAAAATGCAAGAAGAAGAATACATACACATATGCTTTTATATATGTAAAACTGTACACCTGAAACAAATACATCATAAATCAATCATATTTCAATAAAAATTAAAAAAGTAATACCTGAATGCTCCCTGCATATGGAATGTGAGGTTTATATATTATATTTTTGAATCCTCAGGGAACTTGGCGTTCTCTCCCAACAGAACTGTTGAGAGTTCAAATGATAAAAACAGATAACTAAATCACTTGACTACTCACAAAGGTAGAAACGGACGGTTAAATCTGAAAGATGAAAAGGATCAACAAAGTGTCAGTGCTTAACTAACAATGCAGACTCCTGGGGGAAAAATGCATCAAGATGGGGTCTCAAAAAATGTCCAGAGTTAGTTTCATGGTTTTAATCATGGAAAAGTTGAAATGCACTTTCGAACTCAAACCTAGTTATTCAAAAATAAACCATTCCAACTTCTAATCTCACGACCTCATTTTCTCCCTTTTCTCAGACTTTATTTCTTGGCTCTGAAAACTAGGATCATGATAAGAAGTATTCTGTTACAAAGAGTCTTCTGTGGGTACAACAGGTTTTATGAGCTAGAGGGGATTCCAGGCAGTGCAAAGTTATGGAAAATCTTTATATCCTGTGAGGTTATATAATTCTTTCCGTAACGTCCTAGCTGCAGACGTTTATATAACTTGTCCAGCTTCAGCTTCGTCCCAGAGTTCATCTGGAAGAAACACAATGGCCATAATAGTACCCATTATAGTCGCTATTCTTCTCAATTGTAAAGGCACAGTGAAATCATGGGGATAAAGCTGTGCCTTGATTGGCTGTTAAATTGCGATCAATGAAAAGTATTTGTGCTATAATTTTACAGCCAAGCAAGAACTGGCCATCCTGGTGGCAAGTCAGCATGTACATACCATCAAAACTAAAGTGTCTCACTTGGATAACTGAACTGAATTTTCTTTAAGACAACAGGGTACAATAGAAGTTATGTTAAAAAACAAACAAAAAAAAAAAAAAAACTGGGCATTTTTCTCCCACCTGGTTAAAGAGAAATAACATATGAACAAGGAGAAAGTCCAGATAAGAAGGGTGACTTGTTTGTAAATTACAGCTTTCGTAATTCAAATTATAAAGGAAAACCAACACTCCTCTTCCCTTTTTCATCTAATAGTAGGTGGAAATGACTAAGAGCCAGATAGTAAATATTTTAGGTTTTATGGGCCTTCTATGGTTACTGTTGCATATTTCTTTTTTCTTTTACAACGTTTAAAAATGGAAAAACCAGTCCCACAGAAACAGGCCGTGGGCTGGCCTCCTGGCTTCAGGCTGCAGGCCCCTGGTTTATATGAATGCTTACGATTGGGAATTTTAATAAAAGTCTCTCTGAGCTCCTGTACGCCAGCTTCCCCATCCACCTGGAGCAGCGATCTGAAGGGGATCACTAGTTTGTAGACCAATGCTTGAGAACAGTAGCCAGAGCTCTATGTGTAAAGCATGGCTGGAAAGTGAATAGAAGCAAGAGAACTTTTCCTTTTGTGCACAACCACAGACTTCATGGCTTAGCAGCATCTGTCTCTGTTTATCTCTGTCTCTTAGTCTCATAAAGGGTCTTAGAGAAAACAAACAGAAAAAAAAGATATTTTCCCAAAAGCTCAGAGAAAAACTGAAGACACTTCCAGACACACACACACACATACACAACTTGATCATTTCCCATGATTGCAAGCCAAGTCAGCCTACTATGATAATTACCTCCGTGTCCAAAAAAAGATTATTAGAAGCTGTGCTTCATTGTAACCTTGAAATAGTTCTTCTACCCTCTGAACTGCCTCCTAACTTTCCATAACACAATGACTAGGATATCTTGCTATTATTTTCCCTTTGGGAACAGTTACATTGCAAGAGACTTCTCAGTGAATCCACATTCTGGAAACGCCATCTTGCATTTAGCATTCCAGAACACACCTCCATTCTATGCATAATGGTAAGAGCATTCACAAGTAGCATGTATTGAGAACCTACTATATGTCAGGCATTGTTCTAAGCACTTGATAGAAATAACTCACTTAATCCTCACAATGGCCTGAGGTAGGTGCTACAAGTATTTCCTTTTGACAGGAAAAAAAAAAAAAGAACGATCATAGTAGTTACCTGAATTGTTCCCTGTATGCCATATTATAGTTAACCAATTCTAAGTTCAAAGAAATATCTTATTTCATCCAAGTCCAAACCCAACTATGGATGGGCTGGTGTTTTTGTCTGATTGCTTCCAAAATGGTTTTGGCCATAAATTGTTCAACAGTGATCATGGTACAGGCTACATGGAATGTATAGATACCCTGTGTCTATAACTAATGTAGGGTTCTGCAAACGGGTGGTTCTGCACAGGTATTATTGCTGTTTTGTGGTTTTTAATAACTTAGTTGTCAGCAATGAAAAATATGTGTATCTCACAGGGAAATCTTAATCTCTAGCTCCTCTGGGGACATTAGCTCTGGCATTCCTGCACTTGCGTTCTAGCACAACAATAATTGACTCCATCAGCTGACCCCCGCTTTTTCCCTTTTGCTGCACTGCTCAGCGTATGGGATCTTAGTTCCGCCACCAGGGATAGAACCCCCTGCACCCCCTGCGTTGGAAGCGCAGAGTCTTAACCCCTGGACCACTAGGGAAGCCCTCCATCAGCTGTCTTTAAAATCCTGGGCAAGTGCTTCCCAGTTTGCCTGTCCCTACAGCCCACTCCACTCAGTGGCCTTATCTGCCAGCTCCTGAGGGCTTGCAAATTTTCAAACTCCTGATAGACATGCTGCTTCTGAGTCATTCACCCAAATAGAGTGCATTCAGTTTTCCTCTGGAAAATCTATAGACCTAGTCAAAGCATGCCATGTTAGAGACTTATATCCTAGTAGTAAAATTTAATAACCTCCCAAGCTTTTCTTTGTACTCATCTGTGATTATCCCAGGCATTTACCAGCTAAGGAACCATTTGGCAGTGTCTTAATGTGCTAAACTCTATCCGTTCCTTTGCTGCTCTGAATAGCTGTGTCAGCTTTTCTTTACTGCTTACATGACTTAAGTAATATGTGTCTGCAGATATTTCCTGGTATATTTCATGAAAGTTTATAAAAGTAATTGTCAGAAATGATCATGCTTTGATTAAATAAATATGCTATTGAGGAGTTAGGTACACAATTTAAATACTGCATGAATAATTTGTGAGCGTATCTGTCAACCTATTTCAATCGTTTTAAATTGTAGATACATTTGTGGAAGCACCATCCTATTTTGCAAACTTGACAGCAATAGCTGTTTCCTGAATGCATTCGACATTAGTTTCTACATTGTTTTATGCCAATCACATTTACTGCAAACTGCTTATTACTTTATTGCTGAAAATGGCAACATATATTTATTTAGCTTTTTATTTGAGAATCAGCAGGCTATCACTCGCTTTATTAATCAGATCCAACCTTGAGGATTATAGCCACTGGTTTCAAGTTTATTTAATTGCTGCTGCTCTAAAACTGAGAAATAAGTAATGCAGTTATACAGTCTCCCTTGAGGAATTATTGTTCCTAAGGATGTTACACTTGCTACTGTGAAAAGAGTCTTCCAACATATATATTTCTATTGAAAATAGTGCCTGGGTGGCTTTCTAAATTGGTTTAGGGGGTTGGAAAAAGTGAAAGTGAAAGTGTTAGTCACTCAGTCGTGTCTGACTCTTTGCAACCCCATGGATTGTAGACCGCCAGGTTCCTCAGTCCATGGGATCTTCTAGGCAAGAACACTAGAGTGAGGAGCCATTCGCTCCTCCAGGGGATCTTCTCGAACCAGGGATTGAACCAGGTCTCATGCATTGCAGGCAGATTCTTTACTGTCTAAGACATTAAGGGAGACCTTCTAGGGGTTTACCCTGTGCAAAGAAACAAGCTGATCTTTCTGCATCCTATCTTTTTTTGATTCTTACAATTTAGAAAGGTTTTCTTTTCTTATATTTCCAGGGATCTTCCCAGCATGCACTGCTACATTTGTTATAAAATTAAAATTACATGTATTAACTCACACACCATAGTTTTTATTAGCCCAACAGAAAAGTCAATATTTCTAATCTGTTGCTTCTGGATTTATGCCAGTTTTGATGTATAATAACAGTCCAACAAAGCAACATAATACACACTAACCCGAATCTATAAGAAGGGAAATAAAAGTCAAAATAATAATAATAATAAAAAAAATCGTCTTGGGATCCAGAATGTGAAGCAATCAAACAACAGAGCTGCATCAGCCTGAATTGATTCTTGACCTTCAGAAAGGATTGCACCTCAAAACGTTCAGAATTCAGAAGAGAAGGTAGGTGTTTGAGTCTGCTTTCCCCGTGCAACTCACAAGGGTCTTTTCCCAAACCCCATGGCACTATTCAGTCCTGGGGGAAGCCCAGTACACAGCCACCATGGGCTTCCAACTCAGTCTCAGCTCTGATCAGACGCAAGTTCCTTCTCTTTGCTGTGTCTCAGTTTCCTCTTTTGTAAAATGAGGGATTGGTTAAATCTTTGCTCTTGTACTATCCCCACCTAAGTTCTAGAATTCTGATTCCTAAGATAAAACAAAATTCTATACAGACTCCTAGCTGGATACATGCTTTAACATATTCATTTCAAGACGGGAAGGAAAATGAAAAAGAAAGAGAATAAATAGCAGTAAAAGATGAAACAATGAGAATTGCTGAAAAAAAAAGAGAGATTATCATTTATTTCCCCTATTTTCTCTGTGAACCATAAAAGTCTCCCAGAGAAAATACAGAGAGAATGCTGGTTCCAAATTTATCCTCACGGTCACAAAACATAGATAGCGTTATTGCCTCATAGTTTTGCTTCTTATCAAAATATTATCAAGGCTACCCTATGGTTACGCCAGAGAGAAGCTCTGACATTAGCAAACAATGTATGGCAATAGCAGAACATTCACTTGCATTTTCACTTGTACTAGTGCTACTTCATTAAAAATAAATGGTCACTGCAAAGCCTACGGCTATGAGTTGAAAACAGACATTCAGACACTTCAGATACAGCATGTCTTCTTTCTTGTTCCCAGTTTCTTTTGCAGAGTTTACTTGTGAATGCCTAGGAACTAAATTCAAGGCCACAACTTGTTGTATACACTATGATGGGAGAAACTCAGGTAGTGAGTGTCAGGGTTAAACACATACACATATATGTATACATGTGTATATACACATACACTCACACACATACACACACATATGTATATGCCACATCTTTATCCATTCATACGTCATTGGACTTCTAGGTCGTTTCCATGACCTGGCTATTGTAAAGAGTGCTGTGATGAACTGAATCATTTGAAGATATGTGGATGAACCTAGAGTCTGTCATACAGAGTGAAGTCAGTCAGAAAGAGAAAAGCAAACATCATCTATTAACCCAAGTATATGCAATCTAAAAAAGTGGTCCAGATGAGCCTATTTCCAGGGCAGGAATAGAGACTCATTTGCAGAGAACAGACTTGTGGACAAGAGCAGGGAAGAGGAAGGTGAAACAAATCGGGAGATTGGGATGAACACATATAAACACTCATGTGTAAAATAGACAGCTAGTGGGACCTGCTCTAAAACACAGGAGTCTCAGCTTGAGGCTCTCTGGTGAGTAGATGAGTGGGATGGAGGCGGAAGGCTCAAGAGGAAGGGGATATATGTATGCATAGAGCCGATTCACACTGTTGTATGGCACAAACAAACACAATATTGTGAAGCAATTATACACCAGTAAAAAATTAAAAGAAAAACATATATCCTTATATGTATTTATTTTACTGAAGGGCTGAATTGGTCAGGTCAATTCCGAGTCTAACGCACTGAGTCAGAAATCACAAACAATGGGAGGAAAGGAGAGGAAGGACAGGTGGGCTGGCTTGGACGAGAGGGCAGGAGACACTGGCTTTCAGAGCAGGGTCTGGAGTCTGGACGCCTGTTCCCCTGGGGCGTCCTTGTCTCCCCAGGTGCTCAGCCCTTTCGTCTTTCCTGCAGTTCTGCACTGTGAAAGGAACATTTACCATGGAGAGCATGGGGTCACCTCCGCAGCCAGCAAGCTCCATAGAATTCTTTTAGGATTAGGAGGAAGGGAGTAGCAAAAAAAAAAAAAAAAAGATAAAAACGGAATCTTACAAAGAACGGGGGGAGGGGACGGAATTTGAGATCATGAAAGCCTGTTGTCCTGGGCGCTCTGTGGGGCCTGGGAGGGCGGGGCTCACACAGGCAGACAGCCGTGAGGTGGCAGGGCCCCAGCGATGCCCAGGATGGAGCAGTGGCCCCGCGGGACTCCTTCTTTCAACATCTCCCCAAAATAAACCAACCCCCCAAGTACGACAGTCACTTCCAAAATGACTCAGCAAGAATACAAAGGGCGGTATGTGTATTGCATTATATCCATTCTTGCCCTTATATGATGTGAAAGTGTCTTAAGATTTAAAAGTGATCCCTCTCTCTAGCTAAGACTTGATGGAAAGGTTCTGCAACAATGAAGGATAAACACTGCAAGTCCCCTACACGCAAGCCTTCAAGTTGCAAACTTTCAAAGATGCAAACAACTTCAGGTGTGAGTGAAACTGCAGCTCCTCTGTCCCCTATTGCTGTCGATCCTTCAGCTCCACCATCTCCCGCCACCTCTGCCCCCTCCGGTCGCTAACTCTCCTTGCCTGTTCACGTGATGCCAGCCCCAGTACGCCAGCTGTTGTGTGTAGTACTATACTTTTCAGGGTACTGCACTGTAAGATTAAAACTGTCTTTTTTGTTGTTTTGCTGTATTTTTCATGTCCCAGGTGGCTCAGATGGTAAAAAAAATCTGCCTCCCAATGCAGGATAGAAGCACAGGTTTGATCCCTGGGTCAGGAAGTTTCTCTGGAGAAAGAAATGGCAACCCACTCCAGCATTCTTGCTTGGAAAATTCCAGGGATCTTGGAGGGCTACACAGTCTATGAGGTTGCAAAGAGTTGGACATGACTTAGTGACTAAACAACAATTATTTTGTCTGAAAAGTATTATAAACGTCTTATAGTACTTTACTATATAGCTAGTTATTAGCCTAGGCTAACTTTGTTGGACTTACGAACAAATTGGATCCACAAACACTCTCTCAGATGGAACTTGTTTGTATGAATGGGACTTACTGCATCTGCATCGCAGCTGTGGTTGTCAACTTACACCCAACATCACTGGTCTAGAAAGATCCCAAACTGCTCCCAGTCTTGTTTTCAAACGTGCTCCCACTGTGCATCCAGGTTGCATCCTACTTCTTGCCCCTCCTGGGCAAGTATAAGAATTAGGTAATCCTATTGATTTACTGCTACTTATGTCACCCCACACTTCTAATGTGTGAGCCCATTTCCTTCCTCCTGGCTCATTACAATAGCCATCTGCACTGTCCTCTCTGCCCAGAAGTCACTCAGGCTCATCTTCACTTGTCAAAGTTCTGTATAAGCTCTGAGGGCCTCCTCAAATACCATCTTATCCATTATTCCTGCTGAACTTGCAGTGGGATGTAAGCAGGCTTCCTCTGACCCCTCCGCATCTTCCTTTGTGTCTTTCCTGCAGTGTTTATTTCTTTCTACCTTGCACTGTGGTATGCATGAAAGTGCCCTCTAGTGAGGAGAAGACACTTATCTATTTCAGGTGTTGTATCTCCTTTGCTTGAGTCCTGGACCTTGTGACTGTCTAACCCATTTTTGATGCATTCAGAAAGGTATAAATTTCTATGAGGCATAATTATAGAAATGATTGACTATAAGGAGCATATGTGACAATAAGAACTTGGAACTAACTCCTGTTTTTAATAGTAACACATTTGTACTTCTTGATTCTTTCTCTGTTGCTGGCATCTGCATCTCTCTGTCACCCATGATGACAGTAAACCATTTCTGATGCCTCTGTCTCTTTCACAGACTTAGCTGCTGCTAAGTCAATTCAGTCGTGTCCGACTCTGTGTGACCCCATAGATGGCAGTCCATCAGGCTCCCCTGTCCCTGGGATTCTCCAGGCAAGAATACTGGAGTGGGTTGCCATTTCCTTCTCCAATGCATAAAAGTGAAAAATGAAAGTGAAGTCATTCAGTCGTGTCCAACTCTTGGCAACCCCATGGACTGCAGCCTACCAGGCTCCTCTGTTCATGGGATTTTCCAGGCAAGAGTACTGGAGTGGGGTGCCATTGCCTTCTCCGCTTTCACAGACTGTATCTAGTCAGATGCCTAATAGTCCCAGTTACACTTTACTCCCTTTTCTCCCCACATTTAGACCTCTATTGTCTCTTGTCTCAGTACTACAATGGCCTCCTGCTGGGTCTTCTAGCTTCTATGCTTTCTTCATTGGAACCACCCTCAGCACAGGTACCAAAGTGATCTATCTTCTGAAACAGACACTTAACCTATGTCATATCCAGGTTATGTTTTTCTGTGATTTCTTATCATCTAAAGTTATTTTTTTACATGGCATTTAATACCTCTTCAACAGGGATCTTATCTGTCTCTCCAGGTTCACTTCAATTTCTATTCTTTTTCTGTGTGCTATGTAGTTTATTACCTTGACACTTTCTCACATGTTCCTCTCTGTTTTGAATACCTGAAACGACACATGGCCTACTTGTGGCTAACTTCTATCCACTCCTTAAGATTCTTCCCTTCTATAAGGCTATTCCTGCATATTTTCTCTTCTCTACCGTTTCAGATTCTAAACTCTCATAAGGTCCCCCCAGAAGGACCTCCCTATACCTGTCTCCATTTGGCCCATTTGTTATAATCACCTGCCTAGAAGTCTGTCTCTGGGATCTTTGAGGATACACTCATGCCTTCAAGACTTTGTGCAGTGCCTATTACATGAGGAGTGCTCATAAAGCTTTGCTGCATGATTGTTAATACAACAGTAGATGAATATAAGCTATCTAAATGGAAGAAGGAAATAACAACTCACTCCAGCCTGGAAAATCCCATGGACAGAGGAACCTGGAGGGCTACAGTCCATGGGGTCACAAAGAGTTGGTCCATGACTTAGCGACTTAAACAAACAAAACACAGTGGCGACAAAACCTGATTTTCACTGCTAGGAGCCAGCAAAAGTGAATAAGCCTAATCTACTTACTTTGGGTCATATCAGACTCCTTGAGGTTGTTCGAATTTAAAGTATGTGTAGAGTGGCAGGTGGAAAGGGAGAGTGAAGACGGAAAAGGTAGATGGGGAATAGGTTGTGGTCACCAAAGGAGTTAAACAGGAAATGACCTGGTAGGTTGGCATTATATTCAGATTGTTCTGGTGCCAATTTGGAAGATGAATCTAAAGGGGAAAGAGAACTTCCCTGGTGGTACACTGGTTATGACGCTGTCCTTCCACTGCAGGGGGCAGGGGTTCAAACCCTGGTTGTAGAACTAAGATAGTGAAAGCTGCACAGCCAAATAAATTAAAAAAGAAAGAAAGAAAGGGGAAAGACTAGGCACATAAAGATGGGAGATGGAAGCAGCATCAAGCAGTGATGAATGCCTTGATGAGAGTAGTGATGGTCAGGTTTGAGAAATATTCAGGAGTAAACGTGAAAGGAATTTGATGATTAGAAAAATGTCATATTTATTTAGTTGTCTATCTCTTCATTTATTATTTGTCTTCTGACTTATCAGTTGATGCAACATTGGTTTTCAACATTGACATGACCAAGATGCATCAACAACTTGGGGATGACTCAATAACTCAGTCCCTTGCATCAGCTGCCACCCTCCCACTCCAACCCCCCTGAGAGTCTGGACCCAACACATCACACATATTCTCATTTGGGCCAAAGTAAACAATAAAAGATAAGAAACCAACAGAGAAAATTCAAGTGATGATTCTCTGCCTACAGAAACTACCAGAGTAACCAATTATACAAGGACTTACAGGTTACTGTTTGTTTAGGTATTAACTTTAGAACAGTTTGCCAACCCCAATTCTTTTGCAAACTGGTGACTGAGTTTCTTCTGTGAATCCCTGTGTGATGAACTTGAGATTGGGGGAGGGGCTAAGAATCACAGCTTGTGAAGAGATGTTCTGAAAAACCTTGAATTGCCACTTGCAAACCACTGGGCACGATTTTAGGTTTCAGTTCCTAAATGGAACTTTCTTATATCAACTAAGCTTTCTTTATTTTTCCACTATCCTAAATAGAACAAGAACATCCTTCAAAATAACACACCAATAAGGAAGGAAAGTCCCGCTTTGGCATTTATTTGGAGGACAGCTAAACACATTGACTCACAGTGTGTCATATACAGAGGTAAGAGGGTGTGGGATGCTAAAGATGTTGCTAAATTTATTTCTGATGCTGTTTCTGCACTTCCACAAAAATAAAATCAAAACATTTTGGATGTTGCCAGGTGCTATTAGTGTAGAATACTAAAACAATAGGAGGTACATAAAGTAATAAAAAAAGGACATGGGACCAGTCCTAATCATAATCTAAATAATGGGAAATACAATAAAACAAATGAATTGAAAACGTGGAAGATACTCGACAGCATTTCAATTGAAAGAGGCAAGTATTACATTTTCTGAAATGATGTGCGCTTTCTCTGATTCAGATCCTAATGCAAGCACAGCATTTTCTTCTTTGTATGTATGGGAAAGCCAGCCCTTTTGAGAGTTAGAATAGCTTTCAAGACTCCTGATTTAAATTTCAAACTCTTGATCATAGCTGGGGAGCAAAGGTTTTTATATTGGAATTGGAAATTGAGTTCTTTAGCTCTATACCAAGTGATAATATTAAGCATTTTGTTGTATCCACCATGCCGGCCAAGTTCCCCACTGTGCCTTCAAAGCCACAGTGAATGAACCATATTTGGATTTGCTTATCAGGAAGAGACATTTAGAAAGACAATGCACTTGTCCTGCAAGGCTGAGATTCCTGATGCTTTTAGATAGGCCTGTGGAGAGCTGCAAAATGGGCCCTAAAATCAGGCTGACATGGTTGCTTAACAAGCTTCAGCGGGCTCTGTGGGCTCAGCGAGTTTGTGGTGTCCCCCACAGGGCTGCTGATGGCAGCCATCATAATTAGGACACATGAATCAAAAACACCAGGTGAAGATTTCGCCTCAGAAGAAAGAAAAGGCAGATGGAGGGAATTACCATGCCCTTTGACTGTTAAGCTCTTTCATGCAGCTGGATGGCTGGCCGGCCCTGGCTATGAATGGGTCTGTAGGGCAGTTGACAGAAGACTAGCCCTTCCTACAGCAAGCATCAAAAAATATCTCTTGTCCTTTCACCGTGAAACCTTCATCTTTCTCTCAATATTTGGTAAAACAGGTAACAGTGTTGTCTTCCTTCTTTTTTTTTTAAGTGGGAAAAAGGAACTTGGCAATCTTTTCAACAGGAAGAAAACCTCCATAACCTTTAGGGACATGACCTTGAAAGAGATTTGCTGAACTTTAATATGACTGGATTTTTTCCAACCTTGATGGGCTCTTGATTTTAAAATCTGCCTAACAAAAGCTCTGCCAGGAAAGCTGTTATTATAGAGATGCTTCTCAATAGAGAGAAGTGGGTTAATTGCAAGCTCTCCAGTCAAATAAAGGAGGATTTTGAAAACAAGTGCAAAATTAACAAAATGTAGCACATTGCTCTTATGGAAAAAAACGATGAGGGAGAAACATTTGAAATGGCAAAATGTCTCACATAAATTGATGTTATAAAACTTGTTGGAAGAGACTATAAGAGATTTCAGATTACTCATAAACAATTGCCCATATGACCCTGATATGAATACAGAAATCCATTAGCGATCAAATTTTCAAACATAATCGTACACACATAAAAAATATGTATTTTCCCCCATCAATTTATGTTGACAGGATCTAGTTTAATAACACAATCTAGCCTTATTTATGTTTTTATCTTCTTTTTCACTGTATTGCTTCTGAGATTTAGTAAACATAATTTACAATGAAAAGCTGAACACTAAACTGTGAATTTGTTGGGAGGATTTCATTTTGGCATTACATGTTTTCAGTGGAAATTTAAGTTCCATTTGGGGTCCAAAATAAAAGCCCCCAAATACACAAGAATTTTTGTTTCCCTATTTATAAGCAGTGGCAATATTTTTCTTCTAACAAAAGGTCAATCTTAAGGGCAGTCCCCTGACCTTCACAATTTTAAGAGAAAACTCACATTATAGTGTTGTATCTATGACTTATGTGATAACATCATTTAATGTAAAATTGTGTGAATGATTTCAGATTATTTTGAAAGCATGATTTTACCTGTGAATGTGTTTAATATTTGTAAATCACAGTGCAATAGGCAACACTGCCCAGAAACACAGTTGTCATGTAGACTAACAAAGATCTTTACTAAATCCATCTAAGAAATTACAGATAAAATTGCATTTCTGTTCACATGCCCTAAGATTGGCAGTCCCTGAAGGACACATGCCTTAATTTGGCCTATTAAGTAAATGAATATTCTTGAGAATCCACGGAGTCAAGCAAAAACACAATGCTGCCCATTGCCCACTTTTATTTTAATACTAGTCGGACTAGACATTTCTCTGTCTGATTTGAGCTTCATTTGGAAGCAATTAACTATTTTGTATTAGATATAATAAGGGTCTCTAGTGCATGGACCACATTTGCCTGCATCAGTTGTTTAAGGCTTAATTGAGTAAAATTGCATTCGCACTCAACGCAGCTCCAAAAGATAACTAATTCCTTACTTCTTCTCTCATTTCTTAAAGTGCACTGGGCAGGACAAAGAGTGTTGGGGGTAAAAGATAGGCCAAAGTTCTTTTTTTTTTTTTTTAATTAATTAATTAATTTATTTATTTTTAAAAATTTTTTTATTAGTTGGAGGCTAATTACTTCACAACATTTCAGTGGGTTTTGTCATACATTGATATGAATCAGCCATAGATTTACACTTATTCCCCATCCCGATCCCCCCTCCCACCTCCCTCTCCACCCGATTCCTCTGGGTCTTCCCAGTGCACCAGGCCGGAGCACTTGTCTCATGCATCCCACCTGGGCTGGTGATCTGTTTCACCATAGATAGTATACATGCTGTTCTTTTGAAACATCCCACCCTCACCTTCTCCCACAGAGTTCAAAAGTCTGTTCTGTATTTCTGTGTCTCTTTTTCTGTTTTGCATATAGGGTTATCGTTACCATCTTTCTAAATTCCATATATATGTGTTAGTATGCTGTAATGTTCTTTATCTTTCTGGCTTACTTCACTCTGTATAAGGGGCTCCAGTTTCATCCATCTCATTAGGACTGGTTCAAATGAATTCTTTTTAACGGCTGAGTAATATTCCATGGTGTATATGTACCACAGCTTCCTTATCCATTCATCTGCTGATGGGCATCTAGGTTGCTTCCATGTCCTGGCTATTATAAACAGTGCTGCGATGAACATTGGGGTGCACGTGTCTCTTTCAGATCTGGTTTCCTCAGTGTGTATGCCCAGAAGTGGGATTGCTGGGTCATATGGCAGTTCTATTTCCAGTTTTTTAAGAAATCTCCACACTGTTTTCCATAGCGGCTGTACTAGTTTGCATTCCCACCAACAGTGTAAGAGGGTTCCCTTTTCTCCACACCCTCTCCAGCATTTATTGCTTGTAGACTTTTGGATAGCAGCCATCCTGACTGGCGTGTAATGGTACCTCATTGTGGTTTTGATTTGCATTTCTCTAATAATGAGTGATGTTGAGCATCTTTTCATGTGTTTGTTAGCCATCTGTATGTCTTCTTTGGAGAAATGTCTGTTTAGTTCTTTGGCCCATTTTTTGATTGGGTCATTTATTTTTCTGGAATTGAGCTGCAGGAGTTGCTTGTATATTTTTGAGATTAATCCTTTGTCTGTTTCTTCATTTGCTATTATTTTCTCCCAATCTGACGGCTGTCTTTTCACCTTACTTATAGTTTCCTTTGTAGTGCAAAAGCTTTTAAGTTTCATTAGATCCCATTTGTTTAGTTTTGCTTTTATTTCCAATATTCTGGGAGGTGGGTCATAGAGGATCTTGCTGTGATTTATGTCGGAGAGTGTTTTGCCTATGTTCTCCTCTAGGAGTTTTATAGTTTCTGGTCTTACATTTAGATCTTTAATCCATTTTGAGTTTATTTTTGTGTATGGTGTTAGAAAGTGTTCTAGTTTCATTCTTTTGCAAGTGGTTGACCAGTTTTCCCAGCACCACTTGTTAAAGAGGTTGTCTTTTTTCCATTGTATATCCTTGCCTCCTTTGTCAAAGATAAGGTGTCCATAGGTTCGTGGATTTATCTCTGGGCTTTCTATTCTGTTCCATTGGTCTATATTTCTGTCTTTGTGCCAGTACCACACTGTCTTGATGACTGTGGCTTTGTAGTAGAGTCTGAAGTCAGGCAGGTTGATTCCTCCAGTTCCATTCTTCTTTCTCAAGATTACTTTGGCTATTCGAGGTTTTTTGTATTTCCATACAAATTGTGAAATTCTTTGGTCTAGTTCTGTGAAAAATACCGTTGGTAGCTTGATAGGGATTGCATTGAATCTATAGATTGCTTTGGGTAGAATAGAAGATAGGCCAAAGTTCTTAATTACTCTTATTTTTATTTTACTTTCCTGATATTTATATTTGAGCACCAAAATAGCCAAGAGTCATGTAAGTAAAATACTCAACACACCATTTAAAATACCAGCTCAGATGCCCAAATTTACCTTCATGGTTTTAATTTTTTAAAAAAATCATGTTTCTAACTTACTGTTTGTAATTTAATTTTTGTTATTATAAACACAATTTTTTTTTCCACTTGCAGCTTATTTATCTAATGCCAAAGATTTAAAATCTGGTCATTTTAGGTTGACTCTCTTCCTGGGCAAACTGACTCACTCCCTTATCAGGGGTTCCAGGTATTCTGTACGTAGCCCTCTTAAAGCAGTTATCATGTGGCTATGCAAGCATCTTTTACATAGTTGTACTCACAATTAGTCTTTTAGTTGCTGGAGGATAGGAACCTGTTTTTAGTTTTCTTTTTAGTCACTTATTTATTTTAGGAGGCTATAACTGACATATAATATTGTGTACATATAAGGTGTCCAACATAATGATTTAATACATTTATGTATTACAACATGATTAACATTTGCTAACACTTCTATCACAAAGGAGTCTGGCTTTATTCATAGTTGAACCTCAGGACTGACTAAAGAATCTGATACAAGGAAGCAGAAAAAGGTAACTTGCCTCTAAATATTACAAGAAACTTCCATTGAGGAATATTCTCAACGAGGGCTGAAGATGGCTTCCTTTTTCCCACTCCTTGAGCATAGATTAAGAAGGGTACAGTCTGGTCTAGGACCCTGTCTTGATTCTGGAAGCCTCTGAATGTTTAACTGTCTTTGCCTAAAAATGTTAAGAATGAATTCAGAAATTAGAATGGTCTCCTGAATCTATTCTGAAATGTCTGTGATGGGATGATGAGATTACTTTCATTGGCTTTGCTTCACTGTTAAGAGATTTCTTGTTTGTTCCTACTCATAAGCTGTGGATTTTTCCTTTATGTTTTCTTACTTATCCTTGAAGACAGGAGTCATACTTTATAACTTCCACTGTCTTGACTCCAACCACGGAAGAAACTAATATATAACAGTAATTGATAAAACATATGGTGTAATTAATTATTGTAAGAATTTGCTTCTAAAAAGCACCATATTAAAGATACAATCTTGAGAGACTTCCTTGGTGGTCCAGTGGTTGTGACTTTGCCTCCCAGTGCATGGGGTACAGGTTCGATCCCTGGTCAGGGAGCTAAAATCCCACATGTCTTGTGGACAAAAAACCAAGACATAAAACAGAAGCAATGTTGCAACCAATTCAATAGAGTCTTAAAAAAATGGTTCATATTAAAAAAAAAAAAATCTTAAAAGAAAAAAAGATGCAATCTTGAAAACATTCTTAGGAAAAACTTTTCATTTAATGCTTAGCAAATCAGACTGTTTTCTGAGTGGAGAAGAGTGAGCCATATTATAGATCACCCCGGCCACATCCCAACAGTGTTCAGGCCTTGCCTAAACACTGACATTAATAACAACTGGAATTTGCCAGAGGTGGAGCTAGTAGCTTTCATTTTGCTGTGTGGCAAGCCGATATGTGTGTGTGCTCAGTTGTGTCTGACTCTTTGTGACCCCGCGGACTGTAGCCCACCAGACTCCTCTGTCCACAGGATTTTCCAGGTAGGAATCCTGGAGTGAGTTGCCATTTCCTCCTCCAAGGATTGAACGTGTGTCTCCTGTGTTGCAGGTGGATTGGTTACTGCTAAGCCACCAGAGAAGCCCAGCAAGAAGACATGGTATGGTCAAATGAAAGGCTCAGAGACATGTTCTACATGGTACCAAGAGATAGTGATGTAGCCAAGAAGTATCCTTTTGGGTCCTGGCTCTTCCTCTTCCTCAGTGTGTTTCCTTGGGGAAATTTCCTATTCATAAAATTGGTATATTACATAAGGAGACATGTAAAGTGCTTGGGCTGGTCCTTGGCATCTAGCAAGTGCTCCTTAAGTGGTTGCTTTAATGATAGTAAAGAAAACAAAAGATCTACCATTCAACATGAATGTACCTGCCAACACCATGCTAACTACTTAACATACTAACAAAAATAATTGCCCAAGATCAAAGGAGACTAAGGCAACAGTGAAGATTCAGATTCAGATCTATACAAACCCCTCATCAGGTCTTTCTTTAAAGGTGATGCAAGAGCTTCCCATGTGGTAAAGGTAATTCTTATTTGTCATATGTTCCTCAATACCTAGGAAGCTCTTCTTGGTCAACGGGCAGCTGAAAGCAGGTTTATCTGTATGCACTATTGTGTTAGTTTATGGTTCTCACAAAGCACAGTGGCTATTGGTATTGCATGACTGTGCAAAGCAGGCAATTCTGTAGATAATTGCTTAAAGTCTGTTCAGTTCAGTTGCTCAGTCATGTCTGACTCTTTGTGACCCATGGACTGCAGCACACCAGGACTCCCTGTCCATCACCAACTCCCGGAGTTTACTCGAACTCATATCCACCGAGTTGGTGATGCCATCCATCCATCTCATCCTCTGTCATCCCCTTCTCCTCTTGCCTTCAATCTTTCCCAGTATCAAGGTCTTTTCCAATGAGTCAGCTCTTCGCATGAGGTGGCCAAAGTATTGGAGTTTCAGCTTCAGCATCAGTCCTTCCAATGAACACCCAGGACTGAACTCCTTTAGGATGGGCTGGTTGGATCTCCTTGCAGTCCAAAGGACTCTCAAGAGTCTTCTCCAACACCACAGTTCAAAAGCATCAATTCTTCTGTGCTCAGCTTTATTTATAATCTGACTCTCACATCCATACATAACTACTGGAAAAACCATAGCCTTGACTAGATGGACCTTTGTTGGCAAAGTAATGTAGGTATCAACATTAATAATTATTACCAGATTTTTTTTCTTTCAGAATGGAGATTTCTCTGAGAATTCAATGGGTGTATGAGTTTTACTCTCATGCTTCTCATGCTTTGTTCTAAGTGTAGAACCACAAAAATGATGTGATAATATCAGGTCAAGTTTTTCTTTTCCCTTTTCTTCCTTTTTAATGACCATTTCTTAAGGTTTGACTTAAGCATGGACTCACAAAGGGGATATAATGATCTCAGACATAGTATTTTTCCTGATACTGAGGAGGGCTTCATAACATTCATGGCATCAGTTTGCATTCCTGCATTGTTCTATTTCTATATAATGACTCTTAAGTCAAGCTTGTTAATGCAAATTGCTCCCCTACCCCCACAGTAAGAGACTGTGAGACTTATTCCACTTGCCTCAAAAACAGAACATGTGTGCATGTGTGTTACACGTGCACATATTTGTACATATTCATTATGATAATATATGTAAATTGAAGACCACATTTGAGCCAAGCTGCGTAGGTATGCCACAGTTGGCTTACCTCTTTCTGGATCCTGAACAAAGCCCAGGGAACATCGGGAGACTGAAAATAGCTGTGACACGTGGGGATCTCGACGATGGCCACTGTCATAGGATTGCCGTAGCATGCTTTCTGGTTTCACTAATTGAGTTTTTAAAAATGCCTCCTTTAGCTTCAGATGTACTAATTTATATATTATCATCCACCCATGGATCTGTTTATTGTTTACCTGCCTATTCACATACCATTCTAAATACTATCTCACTTTGTGTGTATTTCCTAATTCAATATTCAGCTCAGAGCTCTTCTACTCTTAGGCATTTTCTGACTAATTCCTTTTAACTTTTGTCACTCAGCACTTGGGCACATCCTCTGTGCATTTCCATACTCATTTTATGCTTAATCATGAAGTGTTATGAATACATTTATTTGTGCTTTCATTAGATTATTTCAGGAGTACATGCTGTTACTCCAAATTTTAAGTTTCTAAAGGCCAGATGATGTCTTTCACATCTATCTTAAAACAATTTATTTCCTGCACCTTCGATCCCATTATGATACTCCTTGCATACTCAGCAGTTAAGTGCTAGCTGAATCAACTTAAAAATGGCTAAGAGGCAATGAAATAGCATATATATGTTTTCTGATCATGGTTTATCACATTGGGATGGTTGTCTCTTGGCCTGATGATAAAATCCCACATGAGAAATCAGCAGGAATATTACCCAGAATTTAAAAAAGAAAGGAAAAATCCTTCTCATAAAAAAAATTATTTTGAGAGACTGAAAATTCAAAAACAACTAATTTGATGCCGTGGAATTCACAGGAGAAAACATTGGGAAGGGACAAAACATAAATAATTGGAAAGCTTTCCAATTCATTTGACAAGGCTAGAATAACTGTAAAACAAAAACATGACAGAAAAATAAACCTAAAAACATTCACCAGTGTCACCTATGAATGTAACACTGAGAAACTGTAAACAAAATATTAGCAAATCGAATCTAACAATATAAGGAAAAAAAGGTTATGGTAGTATACGTGTTATTGTGAGAATGCAGAAAAATGTGAATTAAGGTATTTGATTAATTTAACTTATTGAGGAGTTAATAAGGATGAAATTTTGCCATTGGCAAGAACATGGAGGACCTGGAGGGTAATATGCGAAGTCAGACAGAGAAAGACAAAAGCTATGATATATCATACACATAAATCATACAAAAGTATGATATCACTTATATGTAGAATCTAAAAAATACAACAAATCAGTGCATATGACAAAAAAGAAACATACACACAGATATAAAGAACAGAGTAGCGGTTACCAGTGGATGTGCCTGGCTTCAGCGCTGGCTATTCCTCAAGTACCCCTCCCTCTCTCAACTAGTAAGCACAGAAGTCCTATAGTAATCCGTTTTACCGTCACACTTGTAGTTGTTCATCCTCCCTGACTGAACCCTGTCTCATGCGCCTAGTAAAAACATCCACCAACCTAAGGGTGGGAAGCCTGTGAAGAACTCTTGAATGAAAACAGAAAAAGCTACAGAAACAGAGGTAATTTTATTCAGTGAATTGGATGTCGCTTACATGAATGGGCTTTCTTTTTACATTTCTTTTTGAAAGGAGAAGAGGGAGCTAAAACCTCAAGATCCAACTCAGAGCAAAGATTCTGAGGATGCTTTCTTGCCTTTTGCCAAGGATGTCTGAGCAGAGGATGAAAAGACTTATTCCTGGATCAAATTCTGACTTTCAAGTCAAAACTGACTAGTGAAGTGGAAGCAATGAAAGTCTGACCAGCCCATCATAAAGCCCCTGAGCCATGCCAAAGGAAACAGGGCAGGATCAGATACGGAGTCTAAATTGCAGGAACACATTTTATTTTTAATCAGGTAAAGGTCGATAAGCTTTTTTGTTCTAAGTTTGAAAGGGAAGACAGATCAAAGAAGAGGAAATTTTCCAAAAAGGGAAATCTTATAATAAAATCACCCAATACTATACATTTCTTATCATAAAATTACTAATGCAAATATGTGTGTCTATAAATTAGTGAATATTGACTTAAACTAAGAATAAGAAAAATGCATTAGGGGTGATATGATTTTCGAAGAAAGCACTAAATTTGAGGTCATTCTTTTTTTTTTTTCCCCTGCCTTTGAGGTATCATGGAATTTTTAGAAGATTTTTACTTAATTACAAGGAACCTTAGCGTCTACATCTATGAATAAGGAGATGTCTGTGTAGTCAAAATTTTATCAGCATTGAGTTAGGTAATTTATGTGAAAACACTTTAAAATTGTGTGGTAAGCTCTATCAACAGGTACTATTAAAGGAGATACTATGCTAAACAGGGGATATGAGTTGTAACAAGAGATATTTTTGTGGGTTTTTATCAGTTTCTATGAAAAAAAATGAAATGCAGTTCCCAAAATAGTACCTGATATATAATAAAATTGTAATATATATTATGAGTAAATGTTTTTTCTCTTTTGGTTTGGCTTCTGTGGCAGAAAAGCATTGCTTTAGAGTGAACTTAGTTCCAGCTTAAGTGAAGATAAAGTAAAAGGAAGTTTAAATGTGTTATATGATAAGCAAAGTCTTCTGTCCCAAGTAAGCTGTGTTTTAGAGTATAAAGATAAATTGCCATAAAAAAATGAAATTCTGCCGTTTGCAACAATGTAGTGTGGAGAAGGCAATGGCACCCCACTCCAGTACTCATACCTGGAAAAATCCCATGGACGGAGGAGCCTGGTGGGCTGCAGTCCATGGGGTCGTGAAGAGTCGGACATGACTGAGCGACTTCACTTTTACATTTCACTTTCATGCATTGGAGAAGGAAATGGCAACCCACTCCAGTGTTCTTGCCTGGAGAATCCCAGGGATGGGGAAACCTGGTGGGCTGCCGTCTATGGGGTCGCATAGAGTCGGACACGACTGAAGAGACTTAGCAGCAGCCGCAGCAGCAGCTGGAACTAGAGAGTATTATGCTTAGTGAAATAAGTCAGACAGAGAAACAGAAACACTCTGTTATCACTTATATATGGAATCTAAAAAAATAAAACAAATGAGTGTATACAACAATAGAAAGACTCACAGATACAGAGAGCAAGCTAGTGGTTACCAGTGGGGAGAGGAGACAGGGGATGGGCAAGAGACAAGGATATATTGTACAGCACAGAGAAATATTGTCATTATCTTACAATAACTTTCAATGGAGTATAAGCTATAAAACTGTTGAAACACTATGGTATACACCTGAAACTAATGTGATATTGTAAATCAACTCTACTTCAATAATAAACGCATAGCTAGGGAAACTAGGTGTTCAGGTCCTGAGAATCTCTGAGGAACGATGGGGGATAAGACAGATGCTGGATGAGGTAGAATGGAGCAACTGTTATGATTTTCAAAATGAGAAGAAGGATGGGCTTCCCTGGTGGATCAGTGGTAAAGGATCCACCTGCCAGTGCAAGAGACAGGGGTTCGATCCCTGGTCCAGGAAAATCCCTCATGCCGTATGGCAATTAAGCCCAGATGTCACAATTACTGAGCATGTGCTCTAGGGCGCCAGAGCCGTGACTACTGAAGTCCACATGCTCCAGGGCCTGAGCTCTGCAACGAGAGAAGCCACCATCACAATTTGAAGCCCGTGCATAACAAAGAGCATTATTCCCTTATTGCTGCAGCTAGAGAGAGCCTGCACTGCATGGGGAAATGAAGACCCAGCACAGCCAAAAATAAACACATAAATTTACTCTCTTAAATGGGAAGGAGGAGGCTATCATAATTTACAGACATCATTTTGACAGGTATTCAGCACTTTCTATATGGTGTTATTAAAATGTATTCAGTGATTTCTAAAGAATGAAAGCAATCGATAATAGGAATCAGCATAGGTTCACCAACATAATCATGGAGTTACTAAGGGAAGAAACTTGTCAATTAAAAAAAAAATCAAGGTATCTGGCAAAGCCTAGAAAAATTATGTTGGTGACTATATGGAGGAAATGAAGATTGGGCAAAGACACAGTGAAGGTGAACTCAAAATCGTGCAAATGACCAAACTCCAAACCAGAGTTTAGTGATGGCTCAGTATTCACCTATGGGGAGGAATCCACAGCCAGTTGATGGCTTTTGTCTTCAGCCCTTCCTGTTTGATGGTTTATCAAGAACTTAGTTCACACGCTTATTCAATTTCCTTCAACCACAAAAACAGCTGTCTATGGGATGCAGGAGAAAACCATTCCTGAAAAGAATTTAATAAGAGTTTTTGTGGAGGAAAAACCAGAGGTTTAAGTAAACAGTACGGTTAACGTAATTAGGGTGATGTGCCTGCCACAGATGCTCCTGCGACCTTCACTGTTCTGACTGAAGCTCAGAGTCAAGAGTGAGGAAAGTCATGATCCTACCTGGTGAAACTAATGCTCCTCCCACAATTGACAGGACTTAGTCTAGAGGAGGGAGGGACATATGGGGATTATGACCTCAGCTGAAGGACTTGTGTATTTTCAGCACATACTAGGTGCCTATAAGGGCTTCCCAGGCGGCTCAATGGGTAAAGAATCCGCCTGTAACGCAGGAGATGAAGCAGATGTGGGTTCGGTCCCAGGTCGGGAAATCCCCTGGAGGAGGAAATGACAATCGACTCCCATATTTTTGCCTGGAGAATCCCATGGAAAGAGGAACCTGGTGGGCTACAGTCCATAAGGTTGCAAAGAGAAGGATGCGACTACAACAATGTAGCATGCATGCAGGTGCTTATAAACAAAGTCACAGGAAGCCTCTGAGACTAAAATGAACAAGTTATAATTGAGAGGAGGCAGATTTGGATTTAAATTAGATAATTTTATTAAGAATTAGATCTGTCCTACATCCTCATGAACCACTGAGTTTCAAACCAAGGAAAGAGAGGTTCAACGACAGTTTATTTGTTGATACAGCAGAGGACATTTAAGTCGGACTTTGAGTAGGATACACTCCAAAAGCCCCTTCAAAATGAACATTTTAGTTGTCATCCAGGGTCATGATTCTTCAAAGTACTTTGGAAAGTTAAAGATGTAGCAGTTATAATCAAGATCTAAAATGATAGCAATACAATCTACTAGTAACCATACACTAACATTAACACAAGACTTCACTTTACCAACATATAGACATCTTTGCTTCAGGGTCACAGCTAACTATAAATCACACATTCAGTACTGGTAGGTTAGAGAAATGAGCAATTTCAAGTTAATACATCTAATCTCAACATTCTAAACTCTTCTGACCTAGAATAGGAAGTAGTTTCAATTTGTGAGGCTTCTCACACAGCATTTATATATGAGAAGGGTGGATCAGATGGCCTTTAAGGTTGATTTCAACTCTCAGTTCTATAAATTTATAAATAGGCATGTCCTAAATGATAGTTGAATTCCTTGATAACCATGGTAGCAAATACTAATAGGATTCTGGGATGGAAACGGAGCATATTCCACAAAGCAATGACTTTCACTATGCTGTTATTGGCTATGTCTTTAAGAGTTTCATGATGGATTCTGGACTGCATTACGTAAAGTGAAATACATAATTTTGAGGCTATCTGATGTTGAAGCAAAAAAAAAAAAAAAGAAAGAAATACTCCTTGGGCTCAGGAGTTTTTGAGGAAAGGTTGAGGAGCTGAGATTTAAGCTGAGGAAGCAAAGTCTGGGTGAGTGCTTTACACCAATAAACAGGCACTCACAGAAGATCATGTTGGTGCTGGTGAGCAGATGTTTTCTGTGTTGGATGAGAGCAGAACAAAAGAAAAGGATTTAGAGTAAAGTGGAAGCAATTTTTTTTTTTTGGATGCCCTGTGTCCCTAAGTATCTTTGAGATAATGAAATACTTTACCAGGGAATGTTGACTAATCTACTTACTGGAGGGTTTTAAGAAAAATTGCAGAGCATCCTGTGCCAGATGTAAGTAGGGTGCTAGGTGACCTCATGATATTTTCTACTGTAGTAACATATAACACGGTGAAAATTCAAATACTATCTGGAATCCAAAGTAGGTTCATCTTGAAAAACAACCGAGGTTCGTGGGACACTGGCTAATGTTGCTGTCATTTCATTTGGTTTTTCAGATATATATTCTTCAGGACATTCATTATCTACTTCTAGCACTGAGAAATGATTTGCCGCCCTTAACGTTAGAACTGAGTATATTTTCACTGAGATCGAAAGCCCAGCAATCACAGTGATGTGATAAAATTCCTCAGTGAATTTACACTGCATAAAGTTGCTTCTGCATGAATTTACACACTAAGAACTTTTTAAAAATCAAAGTATTATGTCATTCTCCTTGCATATTTAGGAAAGGACCCACAGTGATATCAATTCCTTTGTTTCCTATTAGTTCATATGCTTTAAAACAAGTTTTCCTATTTTTAAAATTATTTGGCACAGTCATATCATAAATTACCTTCTTTGCATAATAGCTGTTGCCCAGTAGGCATTATACCATTTACTTAATTAATGTGATCCTAAACGAAACTTAGTGCCTATGTAAAAATGTCCACTACATTTGAATGTTAGGTATACTTTCTTGCCTTAAAGAACACAAAGAAATTGTTTCAGAACAATGTTTTGGGCAGAACAGATGTTTTGAGCAGGAACAGGTTTTGACTAAGGCACATAAAGCATCTTTCCAGTTTGAGAGAACAGTTAGGTAAGCATTTCTTCCTGCTGTGTACCAAAGCTTTCTGTTGCAAAATGGGGTCCTTGAGATAGGCAGCTTGGGTGGGGCCAGGAGCTTGTTACAAATGCAGAATCTCAGACCCAGTGAAACAAAATCAGCATTTAAACAGGACACCCAGTTGCTTGGTATGCACATTTAAGTTTTAGAAGCATCATGATGAAAGGTTCTTGGGAGCAGAAGAGCGTTGTTTCCCAAAGAAGGGCTGAGATTGAGTGTGTCTGCTGGGCATTTCTGCTGAGGAGAAGGCAGGCTCTATTTATACTCCTGACGGATTGATATCTTCCCATCACTGACACTGGTTTCCTCTGATAGTGAATCTCAAGAAAGTGAAGTCACTAAGCTGTGTCCGATTCTTTGCGACCCCAAGGACTGTAGCCCTCCAGTCTCCTCCGTCCATCGGATTTTCCAGGCAAGAATACTGGAGTGGGTTGCCATTTCCTTCTCCAGGGGATCTTCCTGACCCAGGGATTGAACTTGGGTGTCCCACATTGCAGGCAGACTCTACCGTTTGAGCTACCAGGAATCTCAGGAGGCAGCCTCTATTGTACTTAGGATACACCTTGATCAAACTGTCTTCACTTCTTGGGAATCACTGGCCTCCCTCAAGAATATCATTCAAATTACATATAACATAAAATAGGATGCTCGTGCTAGCTCAGTTGTGTCCAACCCTTTGTGACCCCATGGACTGTCACCCAGACAGAATACTGGACTGGGTTGCCATTTCCTTCTCCAGGGCATCTTTCACGGCCTTTACCACTGCACCACCTGGGAAGCTCATATTAATATTTAATGATTAAATTTCCAGGTGCATCACCTATTACAATTTTACTATCTTCCTCTCATCCATATACCCTCATTCCTACAAGATCACTCAACATTTTCTGCATTTCTCATCTGTGTACCTTGCTCATGTATTTTCTCATCATGGGATTCCTTTCTTTCTCTTTGTTTCTGTAGAGATTCTTCACATCTTTAAAGTCACATGTTAAAGTGGATTGCCACCACAGAACCCTTCCTAACCAGAATTGGTTGCACCCTATCAGGCATTCCCTGGGTAGGCATAATGTACTGTTCTCTGCCTGTGTGGTGTTTACGAGCTGAGCTGTGAAGTTCCATGCTCCTGGATTGAGCCCTTACTCTTTCCCTACTGGTTCACTGATGTTGGCCAAGATTCTCAATCAGATCTTTAATCTCATCATCTATTAGATAGGAATAACAATACTATCTTCTTCATAGGATTACCATGAGGATTAAAAGAGATAATGCTTTTAAAAAGGTAATACAATGCTTTAGTTCAGTTCAGTCACTTGGTGGTGTCCAACTCCTTGCATCCCCATGGACTGCACCACACCAGGCCTCCCTGTCCATACCCACCTCTTGGAGTTTGCTCAAACTCATATCCATTGTGTCAGTGATGCCACCCAACTATCTCATTCTCTGTCATCCCCTTCTCCTTCCGCCTTCAATCTTTCCCAGCATCAGGGTCTTTTCCAAAGAGTCAGTTCTTCGCATCAGGTGGCCAAAGTATTGGAGCTTCAGCTTCAACATCAGTCCTTCCAATGAATAGTCAGGGCTGATTTGTTTTAGGATTGACTAGTTTGATTTCCTTGCAGTCCAATGAACTATCAAGAGTCTTCTCCAACACCACAGTTCAAAAGCATCAATTCTTCGGCACTCAGCCTTCTTTAGGGTCACATCCATACATGACTCTCACATCCATACATGACTCTCACATCCATACATGACTACTAGAAACACCATAACTTTGACTAGACGGACTTTTGTTGGCAAACTAATGTCTCTGCTTTTTAATATGTCTAGGTTGGTCACAGCTTTTCTTCCAAGGAGCTAGCGTCTTTTAATTTCATGGCTCCAGTCATTGTCTGCAGTGATGCTGGAGCCCAAGAAAATAAAATCTGTCCATTTCCATTGTTTACTCATCTATTTGCCATGAAGTGATGGGACCAGATGCCATGATCTTAGTTTTCTGAATGTTGAGTTTTAAGCCAACTTTTTCACTCTCCTCTTTCACTTTCATCAAGAGGCTCTTTAGTTCTTCTTCACTTTCTGCCATAAGGGTGGTGTCCTCTGCATATCTAAGGTTATTGATACTCCTCCTTGCAATTTTGATTCCAGCTTGTGCTTCATCCAGTCCAGCATTTTGCATGTGCTTGGCAAATAGTAAGCTCTTAAGATAGTTGCTATTAATTGTAATAAGAATAGTCTCAAAAGCTAATGCACTGACAAACAGAGTGTTCCTGGGGATATGTGTATATATCTTCCATCATACTAGAGTATACAGTTCTTGAATGTGATGGTGAGAACATATCTATCTTTGTACTTCCTCATTCTTTAGATAGTTCTGAAAAGTGTTAGTCTTATCACAGTTAATTGCATCAAATCAAAGTTTTTTCCCCCAATCATAATGCAAGCCAATTTATTTTTTCTTTGAAAATATGAATAGTCACCATTTGCTGTAAGTTATATTTTAATTTATATAACCTCTGAATCTTCTCTTCTACATAGTATTTTTTAGGCCTTTTTTCTGAAACATCTTTTCTGTAAATAGAATGATCAGGTTTCTGGATCTTCCCTCCAAGATTTCCTCAGGCCCCTAAGTTGCATATCCAAGAATTAGATTTTATCTAATCCCATTCTCTTTGGACACTACCACTAAGGGGTCCAATGTGTTTTATGAATGCTTAATGTGATTAAATTTTTATTTCCCTAAATTGTACCATGTTGCTGACTCATAAGTAGATGGCATGTTTTCCATTAATTTTAGGCTCTATAAATTTAATTGCTATTGGCTAACTCAAGAATTATGAATAAACTCTTCAAGAAATAGGTATGGTAGACAATGAAACAAGAAACAGAAACACAGACCTTGTTCCCTAAATCCTGTCTGTGAATAATAGCACACGTTGACTATATTTCTTGGCCCTAAGCAATTGACAATTTTTAGAAAATGTCTAATGAATTAGATATTAGAGGCCATACAGAAATGATATGAGCCAACTCAATTATTTAAACTTGGATATGAATATATCTGGAAGGTTTATGTAAATATTTAAGATCTTAATCTGTTGAAGAATTATTAGATTTTAGATTCAGAAAATGCTTTAAAAATAATTAAAAATAATATTCATGAAACACTAAAAAAGTCAAATGTTTAGCCCTGTGAGGGAGAAGATATTGCTATAATTTCCATTTTTCAATTGGTAACACAGAGATTTTGGCATAGTAAATAAAGTAGAAGTAGATGTTTTTCTGATCTATTTCTATTTTATTGACTATGCCAAAGCCTTTGACTGTGTGGATCACAACAAACTGTGGAAAATTCTTAAAGAGATGGTAATGCCAGACCACCTGACCTGCCTTTTGAGAAACTTATATGCAGGTCAGGAAGCAACAGTTTGAACTGGACATGGACCAACAGACTGGTTCCAAATAGGAAAAGGAGTACGTCAAGGCTGTATATTGTCACCCTGCTTATTTAACTTATATGCAGAGTACATCATGAGAAATGCTGGGCTGGAGGAAGCACAAGCTGGAACCAAGATTGCCGGGAGAAATATCAATAACCTCAGATATGCAGATGACACCACCCTTATGGCAGAAAGCGAAGAAGAACTAAAGACCCTCTTGATGAAAGAGGAGAGTGAAAAAGCTGGCTTAAAACTCAACATTGAGAAAACTAAGATCATGGCATCTGGTCCCATCACTTCATGGCAAATAGATGGGGAAACAGTGGAAACAGTGACAGACTTTATTTCTGGGGGCTCTAAAATCACTGCAGATGGTGACTGCAGCCATGAAATTAAAAGATGCTTGCTCCTTGGAAGAAAAGTTATGACCAACCTAGACAGCATATTAAAAAACAGAGACATTACTTTGCCAACAAAGGTCCATCTAGTCAAAGCTATGGTTTTTCCAGTAGTCATGTATGGATGTGAGAGTTGGACCATAAAGAAAGTTGAGTGCCAAAGAATTGATGCTTTTGCACTGTGGTGTTAGAGAAGACTCTTGAGAGTCCCTTGGATTGCAAGGAGATCCAACCAGTCCATCCTAAATGAGATCATTCCTGAATATTCACTGGAAGGACTGATGTTGAAGCTGAAACTCCAATACTTTGGCCACCTGATGCAAAGATGTGACTCATTGGAAAAGACCCTGATGCTGGGAAAGATTGAAGGCAGGAAGAGAAGGGGATGACAGAGGATGAAATGGTTGGATGGCATCACTGACTCTATGGACATGGGTTTGGGTAAACTCCAGAAGTTTAAGTAAACTCCAGGAGTTTAAGTATAGAAAGCACCCACAGTCCTAAGTGGTTTAGCCAGGATAAAACCTGGAAGATGTAAGTCTAAAGTTTAAATTTAAAATTTTAAATACAGCAATTTCTCCTTTGTATGTGAAAACTGAAACCCAAATTATTTAATACCCAAGTTTATATAATTTCTTAGTAATAGACTAAGGGCTTCCCTGGTGGCTCAGATGGTAAAGAATCTGCAATGCAGAAGATACAAGTTTGTTCCCTGGGTCAGGAAGACCCCCCTGGAGAAGGCGATGGCTATCCACTCCAGTATTCTTGTCTGGAGAATTTTATGGACAGAGAAGCTAGGTCCATGGGGTTGCAAAGAGTTGGGCAAAATTGAGTTACTAGCACTTTTTTTTAACTTTTTAAGGCTTAATTTAAGTCTCATGACTGCCAGCTATATGCTTTTTCCAGGAAATTCTTCATAAAAATTGAGTTAGATTGTTTGCATTAATATCTTTTAAAGATAATGAGCAAACTGACTTAAACGAACTCCTTAAAATGGTGGCTACTCTATAAGATACAAATTTCTATCAATTTCATAATGAAATTCATATATCAAAATGCTTAGTTAAACACCCCATGTTAAAAGAGGAAAAAGCACTTGAAAAACAAGAACTAAGTTATAATGAAGGTCATTTCTTGAAAGCTTTCAAACACTCACAACAAAACAAAACTTCTAAGCCACAAGTTTTTAAAAAAAGGAAAGGAAATGGAAATAAAGTAAATGGGAGAAATGGCAAGGTGGGTCCTGTTTTCTTTAGACATTTTATGTTTTCATGTTATTCTTCTATTTTATTTGCCCATAAGATTGTGAATACATCTATGTTCATAAATATTTTATGTCTAATGCTATGCTATCACATCGTAATAAATCATTTGATATTTGTGTCTTTGATAGGAATGCTGCCTATATAATAAAAGCATACTTATGAATATCTTCTGGTTTGATGGAAAAAAGGCATACCATTTTGTAATATAAATTGCTAGTGTTATTGTAACATAGCATAATGATAATGAAGTAAAAAATCTAAAAACTCTGGGAAATATGACCTTTACTTTATCTAGAGTTTTGATTCATTCAGAAAGTTCATCTTATTGCTAAATAATACAATTTTGCCTTTAAAGCATTAGAAATATTTTTCTATCAAAACTAATGAGTAAAGGGTCTGAATGTTTTAGACAGGATTGTTTTAACAAATAATTATTCAAAAAAAACTGTGAAGCAAAAAAAAAAAAAAACTGTGAAGCACAGTTTCTCATCCTCAGCACTATTGACATTTTGGGCTGGATAATTCATTGTTGAGGAGCTATTTGGGAATCCTAGGATGTGTAGCCCTTCGTGAATTCTAGGCATTGGGTGTACCCTTGGGGCACATAATTACCTCTTTGGGGGAATTACTGCTTTAAAGAAATATCCTAAAATAATTGCACTTTATGTTCTTTATCCAAAATTGGTTAAATGATCTTCAAATTGAGTAGTTTTTGATATTCAAGAGTGTATGTTAATAGAACAAAGTTTCAATTACCTTTTTAGAGTTTTCAGTTGAATAAACATTTGTCACCTGTATTGAGGCTGAAATTGTTACTTGTCAACATGCATTAATTTACATTTATATTCTGTACACACATAGATTTTTCTTAAGTCTAAGGATGTGTAATCATTTTCATGGATGTTCTTCATACGCAATTATTTTTCTCAATCTCCCTAACCAAATCAATATGATCTTCTCATGTAAGTCAATAGAATACATAGAAATAAGTCTTGAAGGTAAGCATTTCTGGAATTATCCAAAAATCATAGTTCTCTTGAAAAATGAATGCCTAACCTAGTGCATCTTGAAAGTATAGTCCAAGAATCTGATCTCAGCTGGCCTCGACCTGCAGTGACTTGAAGCAGGGCTTCAGTTGCTAGCCAGAGACTGAGGTCAGGCCGTGGCAGTGAGAGAGTGGAATCCTAGCCACTGGATCACCAGAGACAGAAAACAGTTTCCACAAAAATAGAAAGTAGTGAAACTAGTAAAGTGTTTACTGGAAGAAAAAGAGTACAGAAAGTGTGGATAAACACAGGGGTGGACTTAGACAGAGTCATGCTCTTGCGGTAGTTTAAATCACTTATAGGGGACATAATTTAACATTTTACAAACCCCCAACCCAGGTACATATGTAAAATGTCATTAGCACCTCTTCTACAGTGGGCCACCTCTTTATTTTTTAAATTAATTAATTTATTTTAATTGGAGGATAATTACTTTACAATATCGTGATGGTTTTTTGCTATACATCAACCTGAATTGGCCACTGGTATACATGTAGAAATCATTTGGGGAAAAAGAAATTTGCTTCTTCTTGAATCAACATTTGTTAAGTCACCTTAAACAATGCTATTCTATAGCAACCTATTGAATTTTTCTGACTTATCTTTCATTTAGTGTTGGAGATTCATGAAAGTTTCTCTAGTAATAATTAATCTCAATTAATTTTCTGAATGGTTTTCTTTCTAATGAGTAAGAAATAAATGATTTTTATGAAGAAAAAATTGTATCTTTTCATCATCACATTTAAAGGATCTTACATCACAGATCCTGCTTGTTATGTTTAAACATGTGTCTACTTTAAACATAATGCATACTAAACATTTGCCAAGAGATGAGCCCTCACAATCAAATTTTATAAGATCTGTATAAATTAGAATGTTACACAACAAAATAAACATTTATTGGAAAAAAACATAGCACTCAGGAACATTTTTTTGAATCAAATAAATTTTAAAAATTGCTAATCCCATTTTTCCTTAAAAGGCAATGACCTATGTGAGTTTAAATTGGCAAATTGTTTTTAAGAGGCATAAAGTTTCTGGATAATGTCCAAAGGCACATGTTTGTAGTCATTCTCTAATAATTCATAAAGATTTTTGATAAACATATAAAATAGCCATCCGTTCATGGAATAGTTGCTGAAAAATAATTCTTACAATTATATGGAGATGGTAACTAAATTACAGTGGATTTACCAACCACATTATCCATCAGATGACCAAAGTATCGACTTTAAAGTAATTACTCTAAGCTTACACATTCTAAAATTAGTTTTGTTTTTTTTTTTTTAGTTGCTGATAAATGAAACTATTGAAAATTGCTATTTCTTACATAGCTCAGTTGATAAAGAATCTGCCTGCAGTGCAGGAGACCCGGGTTCTATCCCTGGGTTGGGAAGATCCCCTGGAGAAGGAAATGACAACCCACTCCAGTATCCTTGCCTGGAAATTCTCATGGACAGAGGAGCCTGGTGGGCTGCAGTCCATGGGGTCACAGAGTCGGACATGACTGAGTGACTAACACTTACTTACTTAGAATTCCATAGTATGCTATTTTATGTCACAAAATTAAATATTTTTAAAAGGAAGTAACATGCAAATAAGTAGAAGCACATAAATCAAGGAAGAGTATAAAAAGGCCTTCAGAGATTATTCATTTTACAATGTTTGTCAACCATTAAGGAACAAATCCTTTTTATCATGTAGATCCTTCTTAGTGTATGTTTTATAATTATTAGAATATTTTAAATTTGTTAATATAAAATTTTATCTTCTGTAAAAAAAAGACATGACAAATGAAACCTTCATTTGAATTTTCCACTTGAAAAATCTTTCTTTCAGAAGAGCAGAATGTTATAACGTAGCCCTGAGTCAAATCAGAATTGTTCAACTACATGTATACTATTCTATAAGCAAGCAAATCAAATAAGAGCAATTATTCGTTTGTATTTTTCAGCAGGACAAATCAGCTCTAGGCAACAAACGCTGGCTTTGTAGAAAGTCATAATCAAAATGATCTATAACAGTTCTGCCAATGTGTATGTCAACGTACTCTCTGAGTTCATACATGCTTCCACAATTTAATAAGAACCCAAATTAAAGTTCCCAAATGAAAGATTCCTAGAATAGATGGTAATACGATTTTGCCAAAAATTTTTACTCTTGTTTCAAATTGAGTCACTGCTAAATGGGATGTTAATCATCTAGGAAGGGGTTGTCAAGCTTGATCTGAATGGGCCAGACTGTAAATATTTTAGGTTTTACAGAGCACACACTTTCTGTTCTAACCACTCAACTCTGAAGGTGTAGTCAACAGAGACGCTGCAGACAGTGTAAGCGGTAAGTGTGGCTGCGTTCCTGTCAAACTTTATTTAGGGACAATGAAATTAGAATTTGTGTAATTTTCACATGTCACCATTTTACTTTTTTGAGTTTTTTCAGTCATATAAAAGTGTAAAAAAAAAACTCTTAGCTCATGAGCTACATAAAAACAGGAAATGGGCAGGTTTGACCTGGGGCTTGTAGTTTGCTGACTCCCTATCTAGGAAATTATGCTAATTATTTTATGAGTATTTGATAAATAAAATGTTTATTATGGCAATGAAGAGAAAGAGGATTAAAATGATGATCATGATAATGACTGAGAAAGTAACTGGAGAGAACATTATAATCAATCCAATGCATTTATAATTTACCATACCAAGTTCAAATTACTTGACTTCATGCTAGAATTTCCTGATTTTTTTTTGTTATGGTACTTTAATTCTCCATAGAACTCCACCTTTCCTTAGATAAAAGAGGACATTACCATTTCTGCATCAAATAGAAACAAACACCACCACTCACAATCATCATCTATCCACTTATCAAGATATTGCAGCAGAAGTTATTTTATATGTCATATTTGTTCCACAAGTTTCAATCATATTTTTTCTATTCAGTGAATTATTTTCCACTGAAAGTTGAATACGAATTGCCAATAAATATAATTAATTACATTTTCTAAGCTGCCACTGTTTCTAATATATATGCTGTCGTGTTCAGTTGCTCCTTGTGTCTGGCTGTTTGTGAACTTAGCTTTGGACCATAGCCAGCCAAGCTCCTCTGTCCATAGGATTTTCCAGGCAAGAATACTGGAATGGGTGGTCATTTTCTTTTCCAGGGGATCTTCCCAACCCAGGGAACAAAACCATGTGTCCTGGGTCTCCTGCATTGGCAGGTGGATTCTTTACCACTGAACCACCTGGGAAGCCCTCTATATATTGTGATAATCACAGCTATCTGTGATTATGCCATAAATTCCTACAAGTAACGCTATCTTCCCTGTTGTTGTTATTCAGTTGCTAAGTCATGTCCGACTCTTTGCAACCCCATGAACTGAAGCACACCAGGCTTCCATGACCTTCACTCTCACCCAGGGTTTGCTCAAAATCATATCTATTGAGTCAGTGATGCCATCTGGCCATCTCATCCTCTGTTGTCCCCTTCTCCTCTTGCCCATCCCTGCTTTGATTCAAACACTATGGGAGAATTAAAGGCTACCCAAGAATTTTGCACCATTTCCAGCCATGTCTGTTCTCCAGCTTCTGTCCTTTATCAGTAACTGATTCAATTTGCAAAACCCACTAGTAAAGAAAAAGCTTTAATGATGGGGTGAAAATGCAGATAATTTTGCCATAGTAACCTGACGAGTTTTGATGCTGTGGAAAAAGACACAAGGGTCTTTGTTCCCCCCTTGCTTCTCACTTCAGAATTAAGTAAGCTGGATTTCAGCTCAAGTTAAACTCTTAGCTCTGTCATTAGCTGGACCTAAAGTAAAGCTGACCTGCTTGCCTAAGGCAAAACAGTCCTCCCAAATCAACTGCCACTAGGATGGAGTCTGCAAAGCATGGCAGATTTGACTCAAGCTGACCCTTCCTAATGGAGAATGATGCATTAAACATCAATGCCCCAAGAAACAATCTGGAATGTGGAGAGAAGGAGCGAAGGAAATCCAGGTGATGTTGAAATGAATACATGTATACTCAAGACACTTTGAATCACTCATAATACATTCAAATAATTATCCTGTGCTGTAATATGCTTGGTAGTGAAGGAGAGAGCGTTTAGGATCACAGAGTCTAATTCTGCTACTAACTACCCATTAGACCAGAGGATATTTCACTTTCACATCACTTCAGAATGACCTTGGAGGAATTTTCAAACTGTGTGCTTTTACAGGATGATGAAAAATACCTCACAGTGACCTCTGATGCTAACTGGCAGGGCCTGTATGTCTCATGTGTGGTGGGAAACAATAATTTCTTATGAGAAATCAAGATTATCCAATGATCCCAAGTAGATCACTTGGGATCCCAAGGCCACCATCAAAGTGGTCACTAGAACTTATCTGCTAACAATGAAATTAAGATATTATTAGGAAGAATCATAATACCCTAGAAGTATTTCTTGAATTGATATTTAAGGTGATGGATGACATATTCTAAATGTCACCAATATATTGGACAGTTAGACTCAGGTTTTAAATACAAACCCTATGCACTAGAGAACGTATTATGCATTTTAAAACAGACAACATCCAACCATCTTCCCAAACCTAGAAACACAGCATATATACCAAATGCTTAGGAATACTTGCCAGGAGGCAGCATGCAATTGAAAATACTTTGAGAAATAATTTGTAGACTGTGAGGATTTTCTCAAGCATAATTGGGAGTGAAGGGTATTATAAAATTGCCATAATATGGTTTGGGTATTAAAAACAGTTTTTTAGGTGTTATCTTAGAATTATGTATGTATTTTCAGATATATAAAGTTAGCGGAATATGGATGTGGGAAGAAGACGACTACTTTAAAATCAGGCTTCCAAATGATCATTTTTTTCTGGTAACCCATTATTAATGATGGATAAAATAAATTTCTGTTTTGTTTCCACAGGGAATTGTGGCATGCAAATGACCAGTGCTTGCCCCATCATGCAGGAAACCAGTGACCTAACGGCCCACGCGCGACTGCACATTTGTTTATGTTGGACCTCATTCCTAAATGTCATGACTCCAGCCTGCCATTTACTTTACATGGCAGTTAGGAGAGATGATTCATCTCCCTGCATGAACACATTTTTTATTTTAGCCATCAATAACCATGACAATGATAATATACTGTGAGACCAATAACGATGACGTTTGCTTCCAACTAGCTTAGTATAATTGAGAGTAAAAATGTAAAGATCAATAAAACTGTGAACTCTTGCCTTGACTAAGCAACTGATAATATAGAAATGTTTAGAGTTATTTGGTTAAATTAGGGACAACTAAATTAATTATGAATGATACAGAGAAGAATTATTAATACCCAAATGGTTATTCAGTGTGTGTATATATTTATACATAAATGCATATCTTTCTATAGGTATACACACATATATATATATATTTACATATAGAAATATAATGGAAGAAAAATATCAAAGAATGTATAATAATCTACATGGGTCAAAACTTCTGGTAAAGAAGGCAGTAAAATGTCAGACAAGATAATCATCAACCACATGGTAGATCATCACACACTGGTGAATCATAAGAAATAACAGCTCATTGGTCAAATTTGCCATATCCTACTTATCATCAAACTTCTTGGTAGTGACTAGGAAGCCTCACTTCCTTCCGTGAAGCTATAAAATGACTTCTGAAATTGAACTGATTAAAAATTTTAGGGCACATCCTACTATCATAACCATAATGGATCCAACTTAGGAGAAATTGAACTACAAATAATATATTCTTCCAAAGGTATAAAATTAATTCTCTGTTAACAGTGGGAAATTATCCAGTTGCAGTCTATTAAATTCAACATAGATATACCTAAGTGACTAGATTAGTAGAATAAAGGGAATTAGGGAGAATATTTAGAAATTTTATTAGCAATTTAAAAACAATAACATGGTGAGTGAAAAGTGTCATGTATTAAGATGAATAATCATGGCATATTTAATTGCCAAATTATTTTTAATCTTAGTTTTGGGATCCTTTTGTTTCTATCCAGTAATTAATTATAATAGGTTTCTAAGTGTACAGGTAGAGATTTTTGAGGAGAGGAAAGGGAGATCTTTTGTTGGTGGATTTTGACTTTTGGTCTTACTGAATTATGCTCAGAATATATTGATTATAGGTCTCTATGTTTTGGAATTTGTTAGTTTGTCTTGGTTAGTTCATGAGTAGTTTGACATTTTTTTCATGGAATAAGGAAAAAAATATATTCTCTGTAGGCATGATGATGTCTAAGAGTTTTAAGACCACAGACCCTAGAGCCAGACCAGCTGGGTTAGGTCTGGTTCTACTATTCTCTGTTAGGTAGCCCTGAACAAGCTACCTGTCCAATCAGTGCCTCAGTTTTCTCATTGTTAATAGACTATTATGAGGACTGTATGAATTAATATGTCAAAGTCTGGATTAATACCTAGCATATAGGAATCATGATATGATTATTGAATATCTATAATTTTGCCCATCTACTATGTATCTATACACACACAAATCTGCTGACTATACTGTCTTATATTATACAAATCCTTGCTTTACTGCACTCAACTTAATGACAGCGCTCAGAATTTTACACACCAAGTCGCCATTATCATTTGGTTTTATCCAACTGTACTTCTGGGACAGTTTGCATTATGCGTGCCACAGCTATGTTGCTTGGTACAAACATGTTTACAATTCTTCACCTTCTTGTGAATACAAAGTTTTCTATGTCCATAAATACCCCATTTGTTCTGTTTAATGATTATAACACTGAATTTCACTTTAGATGGTACTGATAAAGCACTCCCACTTTCTCTTTGTTTTACATTTACTAGGCTCATCTTATGATAATATTTTCAAACATCACAGAATCATTTTAGATATGCTCTTTACAAGCAGTTGGACTTGTCTTTCATTCCAACCCAGAAGTTTCTGGCTCTCCATTGGAACATTAACACTACCATTTATTATCACATGACTGATTTGATCCCCTTCCTTTCTTGAGTCAACTATTAACTAATATTATACATTACTTGGTTTTCTCATTTGCCTCATTCTTTATTTTTCCAGGTTCATCAGCTTTCTTTTAATTCATTTTGTATTCTCTACCTACCTGCCCCAAAAATGAAAATTCTACAAGGCACCTTAATATGCAGTAGACTCTAGATAGAGTCCACTAAAAAGTCTAAGTAAACTGTATTGTGAATATTTAAAAGTTGCTGATAGAGTGAAAGTGAAGTCGCTCAGTCGTGTCCGACTCTTTGTGACCCCATGGACTATAGCCCACCAGGCTCCTCGGTCCACAGGATTTTCCATTGCAGGCAGATGCTTTAACCTCTGAGCCACCAGGGAGCTTTATATCAAAGAAAGAAATTTAAACAATTGTTGCAAGCTTTGAGCTTTTTCTTTTCTTTAGTGTGTTTCCTAAAATAGATATTTGGTAGAAAACACATTTTTCTGTTTGCTTTATTTTCCTCTTCTTCTTCTTTAAGAGGTGGCTCAACTGTGTCTGACTCTTTGAGACCCCATGGACTGCAGCACGCCAGGCCTCCCTGTCCATCACCAACTCCTGTGTTTACTCAAACTCATGTCCATTGAGTCAGTGATGCTATCCAACCATCTCATCCTTTGTCATCCCCTTCTCCTCACCTTCAATCTTTCCCAGGATCAAGGTCTTTTCCAATGAGTCAGTTTAACCATCAGGTGGCCAAAGTATTGGAGCTTCAGCTTCAGCATCAGTCCTTCCAATGAACACCCAGGACTGATCACCTTTAGGATGGGCTGGTTGGATCTCCTTGCAGCCCAAGGGACTCTCAAGAGTCTGCTCCAACACCACAGTTCGAAAGCATCAATTCTTCGGCGCTCAATTTCTTTATAGTCCAACTCTCACATCCATACATGACTACTGGAAAAACCATAGCCTTGACTAGATGGACCTTTGCTGGCAAAGTAATGTCTCTGCTTTTTAATATGCTATCTAGGTTGGACATAACTTTCCTTCCAAGGAGTAAGCATCTTTGAATTGATAAAGAATCTGCCTGCCAATTCAGGAGACACAGGAGATGTGCCAGTTCAGGAGATGTAGGGAAGATCCCCTGGAGTAGGAAATGGCAGCTCAGTCCAGTATTCTTGCCTGGAGCATTTCATGGAGAGGAGGCTGGAGGGCTACAGTCCATGGGGTTGCAAAGAGTTGGACACAACCTAGCAACTGAGCTGTGCTGTGCTGTGGTTAGTCAAGCTCAGCTGTGTCCAACTCTTGGCGACCCCATGGAATCTAGCCTGCCAGGCTCCTCTGTCCATAGGGATTCTCCAGGCAAGAATAAAGGGGTGGGTAGCCGTTTCCTTCTCCAGGGGATCTTCCTGACTCAGGAATAGAACCAGGGTCTCATGCATTGTAGGCAGATTCTTTACCAGCTGAGCTACCAGGGAAGAGCATAGCGACTGAGCACACATACACAAAACAGGTATTTGCTGTCGTTGTCACTGTTTAAATTTACTTCTTTAAGAGCGAAATTCCGGAGAGGGGCATTTTTTCACAAACCACTAACAGGAAGAAACCGAACTTTACATCCCTAAATGCAATCTTGCTGAGACCAGAGCTAGGTACTGGCTTTAGTGACTTTCCTGACTAATGACAACATGAGGCAGGCTGGCTGTAATATATTTACAAGGCTGCATTTAGCTCAAAGTTGGGCATACAAAACTTGTAGTGACTCTTTTATTTATTCATCTATTCTGTTCCGTTAGGTGCAATTATCCAGTAAACACACCATCTTAACAGAGCTTAAGAAGCTAATTAGTACAGGCCCTTTGGAAAAACACACATTTTGGTCCTTCTGGTGATTCTAGGAGGTTGCTGCTCTACTAAAAGTTCCCAGGCTGAGGAATTGGAAATCTTTCCAAAAATTCATAAATGGCTCTGATTTGCATTTTCTCTTCACATTATCTATGAACTGTGTGACACCGTGGACTGGTCCATGGAATTCTCTAGGCCAGAATACTGGAGTGGGTAGCCATTCCCTTCTCCAGGGGATCTTCCTAACCCAGTGATTGAACCCAGGTCTGCATTGCAGGCGGATTCTTTACCAGCTGAGCCACCAGGGAAGCCCAGATACATTTAAGAAGTTAAGTACTTCAGTGGATAGAGATCCTTGTTAAGCTGGGAAGGCTCCTGCCCCTGCCCAAAAGAGATACAAAAATACTTTAAAGTGTCCTCACACTTCTGGGTCTTCTGCTTTTTAATCCAATATAACGCCCCCAAGGAGCTCATTGGGAGGTAAATGAATGCAACAGATTCTCACTAGGCGTTGTTATTTAAGTCCATCTACTGTCAGTGCTGAAGAACACTCAAGAAGTGGGCTGGGGAGCAGCAGTGAAAACAGTAGAGAGCTGTCAGCAGCGCAGTTTGTCACTGTTTCACCAAGAAAAGGCAGACTGTCACAATAAACAGCATTCATTCCTTTCCTATCTGTGGCTAAGGGCTGGCAAAGGGGAGGTGTCACTGGTCGTAACTGTAGAACACATAAATAATAATAGTAGCTTGCAAATCATAGATCAAAGCAAATAGAGGGAGTTGGCAGTGATGAAGGCAAGAAAATAGATGCTTCCAGCACCAGCTAATTTATTACTCTTTTAAAAAAACAGTTTCTCCTTCCTCACAGTTAAAGTGGAATGATTTTGTTTGCCTCTTCAGCTTCAGGTTAAGAAAGATGGAACTTCTAAGTCATAGATCTTATGAATTAATTTAGGTATATAAGTATGTGGTGACTTTTTTGATTTCCTTCAAGAGGTAAATATCTTATACCAAGGGGGAAAGGAGGGATAAACTGGGAGATTGGGACTGACATATACATAATACTACACATAAGAGAGATAACTGTATAGCACAGAGAACTCTACCCAATGTTCTGTAATGACCTGGGAGTGAAGTGTTAGCTGCTCAGTCGTGTCTGACTCTTCGCTACCCCATGGTCTGTCCATGGAATTCTCCAGGCAAGAATACTGGAGTGGGTTTCTGTTCCCTTCTCCAGGGATCTTCCCAACCCAGGGATTCAACCCCAGTCTCCTGCATTGCAGGCAGATTATTTATCATCTGAGCTACCAGGGAAGCCCACTGGGTAAAGAATCTAAAAAACAGTGGAGATATATATATATATATGTATATATATATATATATATATATATATATGTATAACTGATTCACTTTTCTACTCATCTGAAATGAACACGGCATTGTAAGTCAACTAGATTCCCATAAAAAGTAATTTAAAATTCATAAATCTTAACTTTTACTAACTGGATGTACGAGGTAAGCCTTCTGCTTAACTCTAAGCCTTCTTGTTCTGAGATCACTAGCTTGTAAAGCACACATGGAGTCTACTGAGGTTTCTCAGAGAGGAAAATTGATGTTAGAAACTAAGAATTCCTAGTTTATATCACACCTGGACCATCTGATCTCAGCAGAGGTAAGATGCCCAACACCTTGCAAATTGCAGACTCAGATGACACCTTTTCTATTGGACTCCCCCAAACATGAGAAATATGACAGGATGCAATGTTAAAATTGAGCTTGTGTGTTACAGACCCTGTGGGCCACCTTCTCAGCCCTCCAACCTATGGAAACTCAATGGAAGAATTCCCAGAGGATGATAGAGGCTGAGAACCTCTCCCCACGTTATTACAATGTGGAAAGGTTTCTCATTTACTGCTGGTGAAAAGTGTCTACTGTGGCTTCTAATAAAAACCTGTGAAGCCACATGGGTGTAAAGTAATTTTTTTTTTCTTTCAGCTTTTCAAGAAACTGGTGACAATGCTAAGTTCACTGTTTCTGCTTCAGGTGTGAAGTACTTCACTCTGTTTGTGATGGCGGGTTTATATCTGTGCTGTAACCTATTCTTCCAGTCATGTAATTGGAACTAGATTTCACACGTGGACGGGCCTTCCTCTTTTTGGATGGCTGACAACTGCACCAAACATGAAACATGAAAAACTCCATATGTGTAGCTAGTGTGTGAGTATGGGTGTTTCCATGTGGGTCAGCAAGGATGAGTGGTGCTTTCCCAAGAAGGTAGGCTTTGTTATAATGCGGAAACTGACCATACCCAGAGCAGAGGAGCACAGCAGAGTTGGCAGTCCTGAGCATGAGAGTGGAAAGCCCCAGGCGGGAACTATAACCTGGAGTTTGCTGTGAAGACATCGTGGCCGTCACGATGGGTCGTCAGGTTGCAAACTTTGCTGGTTGTTATCCCCAACATTTGCTTCTGGACAGCAGTTTTGACAGTTGCACTGCTCACAGCAAACTGCCACCGTCGTTTGTTCTGCTTCGGTGCCACTCGACTGTCACAGCCTGTCATGAGGCAAGAAAGCTCCAGACCTAACCCCACCCGACAGGGTTTAATCATTCCTATTACTCCTGTTGCCTGCACAGGCCACCCTGAAACACCCAGCAGGCAATTTTACTCTTCCTACAGCACTTGCTTCTTAGGCTTTCATTATTTTTTTTTTAAGAGAGTGATGAACTATATATATGTATTCTTTTTTTTTTAATAAAATCAGAGAATTTTATCTATTTGCTAAAGAAGTAATCATGAAATATATCATTTAGGAACCAAATCCAAATGAAACTGTCTTTCCCTCTCCCTCTTCAAACTGTAGCTGCTTTCCTCCTTATTTATGCTGCTGGAAAGAAGACATGGAGGATGTCTTTTGTTTCACCAGGAGAACTGGGCAGAAGAAAATTGGTTATTTCTTTTTTTAAAGAAATGTTATTGTTGTATAGTTGCTTTCCAGTACTGTGTTAGTCTCTGCTGCAGCATGAGCAAAATGAATCAGCTGTATGTTTGCATGCATCCCTCCTTTTTGTGGATTTCCTCCTCACTTAAGTCACCACAGGGCGCTGAGCAGCGTTCCCTGTGCTGTACCGTAGGTTCTCATTAGGCATCTGTTTTATACACAGAAGAGTGTATACATTTCAATCCCCGTTTCCCGATTCAGCCCACCTTCCATCCTCCCCTTAGTGTCCACACGTTTGTTCTCTTACATCTGTCTCTCTTTCTGCTTTGCAGATAGGTTCATCTGTACCATTTTTCTACATTCCACATATATGCATTCATATATGATGCCTGTTTTCCTCTTTCTGACTTATTTCACTCTTGACTAGAGAAAGCATATGGGGAAAGCTATTAGTTACTCTTTCCCCAACCTCTCCTTCGTTTGGGAGACCCTTACGCCCATCGACCCTTTTCCCCTGATCTAAGCTCCTCACCTTGATCGGGGCCAACTCCTCCGGTATAGAAGTACTCGCTGGGGAGTAGCTAGACATTTGGTGTATCATCATGTATTTCCCAAGAAAGGTTTCAACTGCAGCTGATGGGCTGATAAACACCAGAGATGACAACTGATCTGCTTTTCACTCAGTCAAGTAAGAGCTTGCACAATATTTCTCCACCACAAAGGAGAGAAATCCAGGCAGTCTTGCCAACACTACTAGTATCAGAGTCATCCATCAGACCTGGATTGACCACATGCTTTCAGATTCTGTAGGCTATCCTCACAACAGTCCTCAGGGGACCAGTGGGGCAGGGGAGAACCTCACAAAGGTTAGGGTGACAGAGTTTTGGGTGTTGATGTCACTGGGGCGCAGATGCTGGAGTATCTCTTTTGGAATACACGTTTGGGTTAAAAGTTGTTGGATTATGGCCACATATGCTGATAATGATTGTAAATATTTGGTCTGATTTCTGAATGGCCACTTCAACTTTTTATGTTTAGATTCAAGCCATCTGGCATTGTCTATGTTCTCAATTTTTTTTTAATTGGTTGACTCAGACTTCTTACTATTCAACACCATGATTGATGACCAGAACAATCTGAGTCCCTTTCCTAGAATCATATTATACTGGGAAAATCACTTCTTCATTTATTTTTCATTGACTTTTTTACAGAACATGATAAAAGAGGAAAGAATCTTCATGAAACTAATATTTTCAAAAACATAAGAAAGGTCACAATAAAACAAACTAATGAGCTGAATGCAAATAACTGCAAAGAACTAGGCATAAGATTAGGATGAGCTGTTTTTTTCTCCCTTTTAATTAGCATCAGAATAAAAACCAAGGAACATAACCTGGTGTCTGGGATGTGGGGAAATGCCAAGGACATTGTCACCCTAATTTACTGGCACCTGAACAATAGAATTTTCCAAACAACTGTCAGTGAGCTGCACCTGGAATCTGAGGCAGGAGAAACCAGGAAGCACACACTGGCAACCAGAGTACACTGAGGTTTCACCTGAGATTGGACTTGCTAAAATCTCATAAAATACACAACCTTGACAGTCCCTTTGGAAAAGTAACAAACATCAAGAGTACAGTAATCCTTTGGGCCATATACATGAACAAGTCAGTTTTCTGGGATTGTAAGTAAGATTAATGAAAAGTCTTAGCTAATAATGGGAGAAACGTGTCAGCCCTGGATTGCTATGGGACAAGTAGAAATTCTTTACAATGATCCAATTATGAAATACAATCTTGACTGTAATCATGTTTGCCTGCCATCCATGGTCCTGAAGAATCTGGTCTGCTTACCTTTCCATCTTTTACTTTACTTTAACCATCTCTCAATCACAAGCCTCATGTTCTACTCAGATTGGAGACTGGCTTAGTAATTATTAAACTCATTTGATAAATTCCCATGGTGATTCCTTTGTTAACCACTTCCTTTCGGAATGTCCTTCCTTTCTTTACTACTTGAAATATTATTCATCATCTTTTTTTTTTTTATTCATCATCTTTTGACAGTAGATTTCACAATCTTTCTTATCCACGAAATGTTCTTTCCTTTCTCTACCCAAATACGTTCTTCTCCTTACTGAAGCTTGTTATTTCTACTTTTCTTACAAAATTGGCTTACTTTGCATAAATCTTCTCTCTAGTGTATTATAAGCAAATTGAGAGCAAGGCTACAATTTTTGCATGTGTGTGCATGCTTATCTCAATACACATATATGCAAATTACTGAATCTACAGAACACACTACTTGCAAATGGTAGGCATTCAATAAAATAATAAAATGCTATCCCTTGTATTTTGTTAAAGTTAGCACAGAAAATTCAAATTTGCTCTTGTCAAATATACTATTGTTATTGTTGGTCTTTGGATTGAAGATTTGTGATCAATAAACTGATTTACAGCTTTAAGGATAGCTTCAACATCTGCCACCATAACTACGACTATAAAAGTGTTTTACAAGGAATATGCTTGTCAATTTTATACGGCTGCTTCCTTTTCTCACATTGTTTCACTACATAAATGAATCAAGCCTCATTAAACCCCCAAATTCCATTAGCTGAGGAGCATTCCTGGGTGTTGCCTGCTGGCCAAGGAGCCCCAGGCCATTATTTTGATGAACATATACGTAACACAAGCCCCAGCAAGACAGTAGATGCTGGAGTGGCAACTGCTACACCCAAAACAGATGTCCTTTTCATTACAGGGGACTGGGATGCAAAAGTAGGAAGTCAAGAGATACCTGGAGTAACAGGCAAATTTGACCCTGGAGTACAGAATGAAGCAGGGTAAAGGCTAATAGAGTTTTGCCAAGAGAATGCACTGGTCATGGCAAACACCCTCTTCCAAAAACACAAGAGAAGATCTACACATGGAAATCACAAGATGGTCAATACTGAAATCAGACTGATTATATTCCTTGCAGCCAAAGATAGACAAGCTCTATATAGTCAGCAAAAACAAGACCGGGAGCTGACTGTGGCTCAGATCATGAACTCCTTAATGCCAAATGCAGACTTAAATTGAACAAAGTAGGGAAAACCACTAGACCATTCAGGTACGACCTAAATCAAATCCCTTACGGTGGATACAGTGGAAGTGAGAAATAGATTCAATGGATTAGATCTGATAGACAGTGCCTGAAGAACTATGGATAGAAGTTTGTAATATTGTATAGGAGGCAGGGATCAAGACCATCCCCAAGAAAAGGCAATGCAAAAAGGCAAAATGGTTGTCTGATGAGGCCTTAAAAATAGCTGTGAAAAGAAGAGAAGCAAAAGGCAAAGGAGAAAAGGAAATATATACCCATTTGAATGCAGAGTTCCAATTGAATGCAGAGTTCCAAAGAATAGCCAGGAGAGATAAGAAAGCCTCCCCCAGTGATTAATGCAAAGAAATAGAGGAAAACAATAGAATGGGAAAGACTAGAGATCACAAGAAAATTAGAGATACCTAGGCAATATTTCATGCAAAGATGGGCATGATAAAGGACAGAAATGGTATGGACCTAACAAAAGCAGAAGACATTAAGAAGAGGTGGCAAGAATACACAAAAGAACTATACAAAAAATATCTTCAGGACTCAGATAATCACAATGGTGTGATCACTCACCTAGAGCCAGACATCCTGGAATATGAAGTCAAGTGGGTCTTAGGAAGCATCACTATGAACAAAGCCAGTGGAGGTGATGGAATTCCAGTTGAGCTATTTCAAATCCTGAACGATGATGCTGTGAAAGTGCTGCACGCAATATGCCAGCAAATTTGGAAAACTCAGCAGTGGCCACAGGACTGGAAAAGGTCAGTTTTCATTCCAATCCCAAGGAAAGGCAATGCCAAAGAATGCTCAAACTACTGCACAATTGCACTCATTTCACATGCTAGCAAAGTAATGCTCGAAACTCTCTCAGACAGGCTTTAACATGAACCATGAATTTCCAGATGTTCAAGCTGGATTTAGAAAAGGCAGAGGAGCCAGAGATCAAATTGCCAACACCTGATGGATCATCGAAAAAGAAAGAGAATTCTAGAAAAATATCTACTTCTGCTTTATTGACTATACCAAAGCTGTTGACTGTGTGGATCTGGAATATTCAGAAACTCTGAAAAATTCCGAAAGAGGTGAGAATACCAGACCACCTGACACGCCTCCTGAGAAATTGGTATGCAGCTCAGGAAGCAACAGTTAGAATTGAACAGGAACAACAGACTGGTTTCAAATCGGGAAAGGAGTACGTCAAGGCTGTATATTATCACCCTGCTTATTTAACTTATATGCAGAGTACCTCATGAAAAACGCCGGGCTGGAAGAAGCACAAGCTAGAATGAAGATTGCTGGGAGAAACGTCAACAACCTTAGATATGCAGATGACACCCCCATTATGTCAGAAAGCGAAGAAGAACTAAAGAGCCTCTTGATGAAAATGAAAGAGGACAGTGAAAATGTTGGCTTAAAACTCAACATTCAGAAAACTAAGATTATGGCATCTGGTCCCATCACTTCATGGGAAATAGATGGGGAAGCAATGGAAACAGTGACAGACTTTATTTCTGGGGGCTCTAAAATCACTGCAGATGGTGACTGCAGCCATGAAATTAAAAGATGCTTGCTCCTTGGAAGAAAAGTTATAACCAACCTAGACAGCATATTAAAAAACAGAGACATTATTTTGCCAACACAGAGCTGTCTAGACAAGGCTATTGTTTTTCTAGTAGTCATGTATGGATGTGAGAGTTGGACTGTAAAGAAAGCTGAGTGACAAAGAATTGGTGCTTTTGAACTGTGGTGTTGGAGAAGACTCTTGAGAGTCCCTTGGACTGCAAGGAGATCCAACCAGTCCATCCTAAAGGAAATCAGTCCTGAATATTCATTGGAAGGACTGATGCTGAAGCTGAAACTCCAATACTTTCGCTACCTGATGCAAAGATGTGACTCATTGGAAAAGACCCTGATGCTGGGAAAGACTGAAGGCTGGAGGAGAAGGGGATGACAGAGGATGAAATGGTTGGATGGCATCACCGACTCAATGGACATGAGTTTGAGTAAATTCCGGGAGTTGGCGATGGCCAGGGAGGCCTGGTGTGCTGCAGTCCATGGGGTCACAGAGTCTGACAGGATTGAGCAACTGATCTGGACAAATAGATAGGTAACACCGCGCCCCCTTGGTACCTCGTGATGGCATGACAGGCAAGTGTATTCCTAAATCTCTCCGCCCTCTGCCTGTTCAAGGTCAAAAACAAAAGTCCATGAAAATAATAACTAGTGCCTAAAATGTTTCTTTCTGGGACATACCATTGTGGAATATGCTACTTATAGCATGACCCACAGCATCATTTCAACAGAGTCTGTTTGCTGCCGATTGCAAAGGAAGTCAACCTGAGTCATCTACAAGTGTTCTGCAGGTAAGAAAAGTGGCTTCCACCCAAGCCCCAACCTGTACAAATACTTTTGTATATGAACTCAGGATAAATCCATCTTTTTTCTCATTTTTGTAAAACAACTGTGGTATTATCCAAAAATGGCTGACTGTTAACTAGACAACTAGCCAGATCTATAACGCTCCATGCGGGCTCTGTCTGTTGCCTCTCCATCTGTCCAGCCTGCTGCCTGCCTGTTTTGAATGATGGAGAGTTGGGAGGGGGAATCCAAGAAAGAAGGAGTCAATGGCAGAGGTTGCCTCTGCTCTCACTTTCATGGGGGAGATATTATTCTCTTTTATGCTTTGACAGTGGCCTCTTATATAGGATTCCAATCACTCCTCACTTTTTTTTAATAAATTTATTCATTTTAATCAGAGGATAATTACTTTACAATATTGTAGTGGTTTTGCCGTACATTGCCATGAATCAGCCACGGGTGTACATGTGTTCCCCATCCTGAACCCCCCTCCCTCCTCCCTCCCCATCCCATCCCTCTGGGTCATCCCAGTGCACCAGCCCTGAGCACCCTGTCTCATGCATCGAACCTGGAGTGGCGATCTATTTCACATATGGTAATATACATGTTTCAATGCCATTTTCCCAAATCATCCCACCCTTGCCCCCTCCCACAGAGTCCAAAAGGCTGTTCTATATGTCTGTGTCTCTTTTGCTGTCTCGCATATACACTCCTCACTTTCAAAGGATCCCTGTGTGAAGAACACCCAACCTAGAGTTCGCAGAGGGCCAGGTGCACATGCTTACCTTCAGGTGTCCCAGCGCTAGTTGTACACAGATATACTTTAGTTTTTTTCTGTCCTTTGTGTCTTATTTTCTTACACTTCAAAACTTGGGATTCTTATTTCCTTTCAACAGATAGTGTAACATTATTAAGCAGAAAAATGCACTTACAGATGAATTGGATCACATACTTCCGCATCAGATGTTAGCTTTCGGCTCTGAACTCTCAATCTCCATCATGTGAGTGGCAGCAGGTAAAGGTTTTAAACTCTTTCCAGCAGATGGAATGAGTCTTGACAGTTATTAAATTACCACTGAGCTATTTTTAGTTTCTTATTTTTTTAGTATTCTTTTTTTTAACTTGGTTATATATTGCATGTGATGATTTTTATGTGATTTTTTTTTTCTATTTTGGAAGCAAAAACAGAAATTTCTAGCAACTGTTGACTTTATTTTTTCATAATTTTACTCTCTGTTCTAGGCTGTCTATACAGCAGGGGTTTGAGAAGATAAAACTGGGGTGTGTTGCTCATAATTCTCACTTCAAAAAAATTAAACGATGTCATTGTAGTGTGAGATAAGTATTATTTTCTGTACTTTGGTCTTGATTGGTACCTACATTCTACTTTAAATCCAAATGTAGTAACAAGGAATTCAACAACTTGTATGATGGATGACCTTGTCAGAAATGAGGACTTGTGTCTGCTGAGCTGCTACAATGGAGTGAATTATAGTTGGGTACAGCCTGAGATTGGGAATATCCAAACCAATTGCCTAAATAGGAAAGAAATTAGGAATATGTGTGTAGGCTGCTGCTTTTAAGCCAAAGACTTTAAAAACAGCAACTTTGGTGAAACAAATTGAAACAAAAAGCAGGAAAATCATGTTTGGAATGATACAGGAGTCAAATGGATGGATTACAAAAAACACATAGACACATCTAAACAGATACACTAACACTTGAACATGAATGTTATGGTGCTGACTTTGGGTCTTCTTTTCTATCTGACCTTTATTCACAGGTCAGCATTTTTGTATTTTTTAATCACAAATGATCATGACAGTAGTACTGAACCAAAGCTCTCAACCCCACTGCAGCACACAGTGTGTGGCTCTAATTAATCTAATGGAAGGAAACCAATCTTGGGTGAAGGAAAAAGTAGGATCATGCTTTACGGCTATGATCACAGGGTCCTTTCTGTAGATTTGACTGTCAGTCTTTGCTGTGATGAGGCTGGGGCTCATGGTTGTTACTTAGCCAGGGCTTATTTCTGCTGCTTTGCTTTTGAATATGTGTAATGGATTCTGGAGCAGAATGGAAGTTCATAACAATATATAAGGAGAGAGTTCTAAGAATGGAAAATGGAAGAAACTTAATAGTCCTGGATCACAGACGGAAAATGTCAGATTTTTTAAGAAGAGCTTTGTGATGACTAAATTCCATATTTAAAAAAATATTCTGACTCTTAAGTTCTGCAGAAGACACTATGATTCACTGAAAATAACTTTTTTTCAAATCATGGTCTTGAGTTAGAAGATTGGACCTGCCTCTTAATTACTGAAGATCTCTATAAACCTGTATTTCTTAATCCAGAAATTAGCACCAATCCTGCAGTTATTGTTAATATTGATAGAATTATGTTGAATACTTAGTATCAATCTTTCCATAAAATTCATGCTAATAATTTATCCTAATAAACATAAGCCTATAAAAAGTGATTTTTATCTCTCTATTGAGTGATATGACCAATTAACACTGAGGCATGGTTGGGCTTCCCAGGAGACACTAGTGGTAAGGAACCCGCCTGCGAATGTTGGAGACATAAGAGATGCTGATGCAACCCCTGGATCAGGATGATGCCTTGAAAGAGAAAATGGCAACCCACTCCAGTATTCTTGCCTGGAGAATCCCAGAGACAGAGGAGCCTACTGGACAGGCCATAGGGTTGCAAAGAGTCAGTCACAACTGAAGTGACTTAGCATATGTGCACATAGACCCAACCAACAACCAACCTGTGAAATGATTTCTTTTACAACTTACTACATTCTAAAATATCTTAAAGTAATTATGTCTCTGTAGAAGTTAATAGGACCTGAGCTGGCCTAAAACTCAACATTCAGAAAATGAAGATCATGGCATCCGGTCCCATTACTTCATGAGAAACAGATGGGGAAACAATGCAAACAGTGACAGACTTTATTTTCTTGGGCTCCAAAATCACTGAAGATGGTGACTTCAGCCATGAAATTAAAAGACACTTGCTCCTTGGAAGAAAAACTATGACCAACCTAGACAGCATATTAAAAACCAAGACATTACTTTGCTGACGAAGGTCTGTATAGTCAAAGCTATGGTTTTTCCATTAGTCATGTATGGATGTGAGAGTGGGACCATAAAAAAGGCTGAGCCCCAAAGAACTGATGCCTTCGAATGGTGATGCTGGAGAAGGCACTTGAGAGTCCCTTGGACAGCAGGGAGATCAAACCAGTCAATCCTAAAAGAAATCAATCCTGAATATTCACTTGAAGGACTGATGCTGAAGCGGAAGCTCCAGTATTTTGGCCACCCGATGCAAAGATCCAACTCATTGGAAGATGACCATTACCATCACTTCTATTTAACATAATATTATAAGTCCTAGTCACAGCAACTAGGGAAGTAAAAGAAATAAAAGGCATACAGATTGGAAGGGAAGAAGTAAAACTGTCACTCTTTGCAGATGACATGATACTGTAATATATTTAGAAAACCCTAAGTTCTCCACCAAAAAAGTTTTAGAATAAGCAAACTCAACCAAGTTTCAGGATACAATATATAGAAATCTGTTACTTTTCTATACAGTAATAATGAACTATCAGAAAGAAAACAATTTCACTTACAATCAAATCAAAAGTATTTGATTATGATCAAATAAAAAAGAGTATATGTAGGAATACTCAAAAACTGTAAGACACTCACTGCTAAAATAAATTGAAGATGACACAAAGAAATGGAAAAAAAAAAAAGAAGTTAATAGGACCTAAATCAAGGACACACTAGTATAAAAATTAAAACAAAATAACTGGTAATGCTTTTATAAAAATGCATGGATGTTTTTTATTTAGCCTTTTACATACTGACCTTGTTCCAAGCTAACAGCATACTTTTATGTCATGGTTTTCTAAGGATAATTCTACAAGTTTCTGTTAAACTTTCTAAAAAGTACCTGTTATGTGGGTTGTTCCAAACTGACACAATAAATCATGGAGAAGTCAAAGAGAGTTATAGTCTCCCACTCCCTGACAATTTTGGAGTAAAATCCTACTGAACTATAAGTTCAGAAAAGGATCTACTGGGAGCCACTGAGTAGAAAAGTCAACCATGCCTAATTCAGTGAAACAGAAACAAGTAAAAAGTGCTAAAAATGGTTTTATTTAGTTGTTCTGGTAGACCCATGGATCTAATACAACTTATAGAATGGGTAAATCCATTAAGTATTAAAAATAAATTTTCTTTGGTTTTCCCTACCTTTTTCATCATTTAAGACACATATTAGCCACCAAATAAGACATGATTCATTCTTGCATAAAGAACTCATCATTCTCCCTTTTCTCTGAGTTCTTCTAACCTCTGACCATGACATTTGTGTGTTTGCAAATGACCTTTCAGTAGCTAAGGACTATCATAGCAACATCTAGCTCAAGTTTCAGGGCTGGAAACTTTCTCATATGCATAAAACCATTTTTTTCTTTTATCTCATTTCATCTCTGTTTTCTGTTATGAATAAGAGCAAATCTACAGCCTAAATCTATCACTTCAGCAGAGACCAACTGATGGATTAACACCTGATAACTGAGTTCTGTGTCACTGACTTGCTGCTGCTAAGTCACTTCAGTCGTGTCTAACCCTGTGCGACCCCATAGATGGCAGCCCACCAGGCTCCCCCGTCCCTGGGATTCTCCAGGCAAGAACACTGGAGTGGGTTGCCATTTCCTTCTCCAATGCATGAAAGGGACAAGGGAAAGTGAAGTCTCGCTCAGTCGTGTCCAACTCTTCATGACCCCATGGACTGCAGCCAACCAGGCTCCTCTGTCCATGGGATTTTCCAGGCAAGGGTACTGGAGTGGGTTGCCACTGCCTTCTCCGCACTGACTTGGGAGAGGTTTAATTTTAATAAGGGAATATTCAAGACTAAATACTAATCCAGAATTGTAAATAATTAATGGTCTTATCATAAGACATTGAGACATATTTTGGGCAGGTGGGTTTTCTATAAATCCTTTAAATATATTTTATACTTGATCTGTTGTGTTAAGTTCTCTTTGGTTCCCCCACTTCTAGGAAGAGGTCAACTTTGGTGACAAAATGTATTACTTTAAAGGAGACCCTGAGACAAAATTAATGGTCCCAGGTTGTAATATATAACTTTTATCTTGTGATATTCACAAAAGAAGTCAAACTTGTTAACACATTGCTATCTTAAAAGTATACAATCTTGGCAATGAAAGCACAAAACTATAATAACTTTAAAAAGAAATCATCTTTTGAAACACTGCTAGTCAGAGTGCACTGCAGATGAAAAGCAAGTAGACTTTCTCTTTATTACAATCACATACTCACCCTCAAACATTTTTCTTTTGAATGGGCAAAAATGAGTTTTCCTTTTTTTTTAAAGCAGTATTTCAAACACTGTGTTTTCTTGTGATAAGAGATCTGTTTTAATGTCTTTACAAAAGGACTTTCAAAATGGTATGTTATGGGGGGAAAGTTTTAGGATTACAAATCCCACTGATTTGAAAAGGACCCAAAATTCTGTAAAATTGTTCCACTCTTTGCCAAGTTCTTTCAGGAAGATACATGTTTTTCTGGAGGGTTTCTGTTAAGAGTTATTTGTTAGCTAGCATTGCTTTGTGAAGGAAAAATAAAGCCTAAAAGGATTCCTCTTAAAATTTCTCAAAATTTAGCTCTGACCACTTTTCCCTAATCATAGGGAGAAATGTCAATGTATCATCTTCCCAGGAATCTCCTATATAAAAATACTGGTTAGACAGTAATCAACTATGAAGCTAACTTTGCTGTCTTTTCCTGCTATATTTTTACCCCCAAATAAATGCTTTCCTTTAGGCTTTTGATCTTTCAGCATTGTAGTTGAGGTCCTCTAACGTAAAATTTAAGAAATATATCCAACCTACATTTCTCATTTTGCCAAGTCATTTGAAAAATATTTTAGAATATATTCTACAATGTTCTAGGTTTAAATTACTGTGTAATAATTTATGCACGGTGTATGCAGTGACACCTGGCCCTCAGCCTTTTGTCTAACAATACAGTAGACAAGAATTATTACTCCATAATTCACACCCTGTCATGTCTTATTGCTTAATTAAAGTACAACCTTCCTCTACATGACAAGCAATTGGACTGTTAACATTATAGATGATTATCCAACCTAGCATATTTTATTTTTACAACTTACTCATTTTATGAAATGAGGATGCTCACTTTAGGTACACCTAACTCTGAAAATATGAAAAATCTGTTTCTTTACTTACCTTTTGGCTCTTGTACAAATTGCCACTCACAAAAACATAGGCAAAATATCAGATGTTTTGAATTAGCAATTTAAATACTGAAATAGTCCAATATCTATCAAGCAAATTAATGAGTGAATTTGATGGCTTCTGAGTATAATAGTTTCTTTTCTCTGTTCTATTTTTTTTTTTTCTCCCCTTTTTGGCCACCCGTCACAGCATGAGGAATCTTAGTTCCCTGACCAGGGATCAAACCTGTACCACAGAACCCTAAACACTGGACTGCCAGAGAATTCCCTGTTATTCTATTATTGATCAAGAGAACAAAAGGTATGATGCATATGTGCATGTACTTATAAAAGAAATAATGTGTCGGGCCTATATAACAAAATGTAAAACTCTACTGAAGACCTCAGAAGAGAGTAAGCAAATGATAAAGCCTAGTAAGCATGTGAATAAAAATATTGCACAGTATAAAGGTATGAATTTTCCTGAAATCTATGAAGCTGACAGTAACTCAGCAAAAATTTAAAAGTCAACTGGAATTTTTTTAACATGATAAAGTGATAATAAAGCTTTTAGGTTAATGACTAAATATTCACAAATTGCTAGAAGAATCCTCAGGAAGGAGCAATGAACATCACCTGGTGGTATCATATATCATATTGCAATATATATCCCAAGTGCTACTATAATTAAAAGAGCTTGGTACTGGAGAAGATATGATAAGCAAGATCAATGCAAATCTGTAAACAAACATAAATGCATGAACTCATCCGCCCTCCTGAGTTTCTTGATATTCCCCTGGCAAAATTCTAACCACAGTTACACCAACACTGCCTACTCTATAAAGGTACTTGTACAACTGAATATGGTAAACAAAAACATGCAACCCTTCACACTTGTCTCACCCTAAAGTCCTGACCACTGACCTCCTGGCAGCATTCACGCTTCGTGGTTCTTGTGTTATTTTCACACTCTATTCATACTCTAGCCCATCACAATTTCACACACTCTCCTGTATCTTCAGACCTTCACCATACTCAGTGTCAGCTGATGCCCTTGCTTCTGCATTAAAACGAAACAGAGCAGCTAGAAGAGGTCTTCCGCAGCTCTCACCTCATCTTCCCAGTTTTCTGCATTTGCACTTGGTGATGTCAGCTTCTCTCCTGGCTCCTCCCTCCCCATTTGCATGAAGCCTGATATTTTCTCACCTATGTATGGAGCACTCCAGCATGTCTTTCTTGCATCAGTTTCCCACTATCGATTGAGTCATTCTTAACTATAAACTGTTAGTGCTTTTATCTCAAATGAAACAAGACCTTCTTCCTCCTTCTAACTAAATGCATTCACGCTCAGTTGCTCAGTTGTGTCTGACTCTTTGTGACCATGTGGGCTATAGCTGGCCAGGCTCCTCTGTCCATGAGATTCTCCAGACAAGAATACTAGAATCGGTTGCTATTTCCTCTTCCAGGGGATCTTCCTGACCCAGGAACTGAACCTGTGGCTCCTGCACTGGCAGGCAGATTCTGTATCTCTAAGCCACCTGGGAAGCCCCCTTGGACAGTAAAACTTCTAATTATGGCTACCATCTAATTTTTTGTTGTTGTTGTTTCTATTTTACAGCAAGATTCCTTCAAAGATGGTCTGTGTAGATTACTTCCACATTTTCTCTTCTCATCCCTCTTGAGCCAACATGAATTAGATTTTATTTTCCCCCCACACCACCAAAGACCTAACATTGCTAAGCCCATCCAATCTTCAGGTTCCTATATATAAGGACAGCGTTTTACAAAAGGCTCCCATGTGTTTTCCAGGAAACCACTCTTTTCCAGTCTCCCCCCTCTTCAGAATCCCGACTACTTGACGTTGGGGTGCTTATGCTTGTACCCTGGGTCCTCTTTTTTTCACTCTACCCACAATTGCTCCTGGGTGATTTCACCCAGCTACATGACTTCAAATATCATTTATATGCTGAGAATTTCTATCTTGAAGCAAGACCTAAACTACAGACCTAAACTATATGTGTTATGCCAGGTAGCTGACATTTCCAATTGGACATTTAAGAGGTATATCCAATTTGATGGGTCCAAAACAGAACCTTACCAACTTCCCCAATCTTAATAAATGGCAAGTCCATCCTTCTGGTTTGGAGTCATCTATGGCTGACTCTTGTTGACACCACATCACAGACCCTATCCATCTGAGACCTCAGGAAAATTCTGTCAAGTGCCACCTTCAGAATATAGATGGAATGTAAAACCACACGTTGCCACTGCGTCCTCCACCACCCTGGTCCAAACTGTCATCATCACTCATCTGGATTACTATAGTTGTCTCATAACTACTGTCCCTGCTTCTGCCCTTTCTTTTATTGAGTCTCTTTTCAACAGAGCAACCAGGGATGTCCTTTCAAAACATACATCAGGATCACCTTATCTCTCTGCTCAAAATCATCCAATATTCCACTTCCAGAAAACAAAATCACTTAAAAGCTTCCCATGTTACGTGGATTAAAAGCTAAAATCTATTGGTGATCTCCAACTCCGTGATTCTCTGGTGCTCTCCCACTCTAGCCACACTCCTGCCCACTCCAGCTCTTTTAGTTCCTTTGTGCTACGTTACCCCACCAGGTGAATCTTTCATCAGGGCCTTGGCCTCTGGATTCTTTCCTACTTGGAGCTTTATCCAGGCTACTCATATGGCTACTTCTCTGCTCCTCCAAGTCTTTACTTAAATACCACTTTCTCAATAACACCTTCAAATAATCCTTCCTGGTATTTTTTCATCGTATTTACTTCCCTTTCTCTCTCCTCTCTCTCTCACACACACACAGTCACTTACACTTTTATTCTGTTTTTTTTATCATCTGTTTCTCCCCACAAGAATAGAAGCCCCATGAGAGCTAGAATTTTTTAAAAATCTGTTTCACTTACTGTTACAACCCTAGCACCAAAAACAGTGCTTGATATATAAGCAACACTGAATAACTGCTTGAGTGACTGCATAAATGATAGGTAGGTATTTAAATGAATATGAATTTCTATAGAAGAAAAACTATAACTAGTAACTATTTCAGAGAGTACTTTTTTAAATGTCTTTTTTCCTAACCATGTACATTGTTAGATTGTTAGTTTTTGTTATTTAAAATTATAACAAAATGATATTAGCATGAATATTACAGGATGTTATGTGGCATTTCTTTTTTTTTTTCAATATGTTCCTGTTTTATAAAAAAAAAAAAGGTAAGAAATGTTATCAACACATCTTCAAGATCGATCATTAAAATTGTTCCTAGAGTTATAAGCAAGAAGTTAACCCAGATATAAAACAGTAGGAGAATAATGCACAGTTAAGTGAACAATCGCGCATCTAAAGAGTTATATAAACTCTAAATGAAGAAATAGTATAGGAAGTCTATTAAGTGACTGAAGCAACAATTGTATGATAAGTGATCTGTTTCAAAGACTGGAGAAGAGTTTTCTGAGGTTCTTTGTACACTGCGATGGTAGAGGATGACCAGCATGTCTTTTGCCATGTTCATTCATGTATTGGCTAATAACAGGATGATTGTGATGAAATGTAGTAATTGGAAACTTGGAACTGATGGTCCATGTTCAGAAACAGAATAGAGTAAGAGCTGATTTTATTAGCTGGAGTGATGGGCTATTATATTAATGGTTCCATTCCAGGCAGGGTGGCCCTGGACATCTCAGTGCTGACTGTGCGCCCTCTCATAATGACTTATGATCTTCTGTCAGGCATCAGCACTTTGATTACCCAACACAGATGAAGACAAAGGCTGATACTAATTCAGGGACCTCTGCACAACTTAAATCCGAAGGCAGGATCCAGGAAGTGCAATGAAAGGATGTTCAGTTGTCTGTTAACTGCATTAAAAAAGTATGTGAATTCGAGGAGAATTTCCTGCCAACTGATGAGCATGCTGGTTACTTTTTCTACTAATAAATATTTCTACAGACATAAGACTAATGAAGCACATAGTAATACCACCTTTTCATATTTATTAAAGATATAAATTCTCAAGAGAGATGAAGAGATTTAGGTCATTCCACGCATAATTTCACACAAAGCCACTTCAAGTATCAAACCTTGCTCAGTACATGACAGGCAATGAAGGAATGTGGTCTGATCACATAACAACAGAAAATCAAAATAAACACTTAGGATATCTGAAGGCATGCTTCCTGATCCTTCCACCTACATAATTTTTTGTCAAATAGAAAATGCTTTCTTTCGTAGATTTCCATGGCCTTGATACATTGTATTCTGGTCCTGCTAGCCATCCAATCATAAAAGGATCTAAGTAAAGAAGTTGTTCCATTTTTATTCCATTTCAGTCCTAGCGAGATAGCCTTGATGTTAAAAGCATTTTATATTTTTTTTACAAGATTATCAGCTCAGGATTTTGTGATCTCTCTCAATTTTTCTCCACTTCAGGTTTTCTCACAGGTAATAATAAAGCCATTTTGATAGAAATGTAGCCATCTTATGATTTTCTTTTTAAGTGGGGTGCCACATTTTTCACAATTTGAAACAGTAGGCACAGCAAAAGTGCACTGGAGTGGAAAGAGAGAAAGTGTGGGAGCAACATGTTCGCCTAAAGTTTCAGGAATCCAAAGTCTTAAAAATATTTTTGATTTTTGCTGCTAGGACAGAGTAGTTCCCCAAATCCTACTGAACCTAACCCTGTTTCTACCATTTTCGTCTCTACTTTGGCCAGTACTGAGTTTTTGGACTGTTTGGGTTCAGTATTCTACTCACTGTTTCTAAAACTTAACTGCAGTGCTCCTATCGTGTGGTATTTTTTCCTTTTGTTCTCACTATTTCCTTTTCCACCTCTATTCATTTTGATGTAACACCGTTAAGCTTAATCACTTCTTAGTCTAGTTTTCTTTGTGGTCTTCATTCCTTTACTTTTGCCTTGTAAAATTTTACAAAGTAAAACTCAAACCCTATTTGTATCTTATCTGAATAATACATATATTTTAGTGATACATTGTAAATAATTTAATATCCTGTATTATTCATATTTCCTCCACAATAGTTGAAAGTGTGTTTTTCCCCATAATTTTTAAGACAGTAAAAAACCTGTTAGTAAAACTATCAGATATAATTGAAGACATCTAATATGGTACAACTGTCTTCAATTTTAGCAAATAGCCCTGTCCCTGAATTTTATTTTAGAACATTAAACTATCTAGATTATACTGAATAGTTTATTAGATTCTGTGAAAGTTAGAGGTTCAGAATACTTCTACCTTTCTTTCTGAGTGAAATAAGCATAAGATAAATATTTCAGTATGGGTCTTTGGTGAGGCTGGGGGTTAGGTGTGTTTTCAATTAGGCATATTTCTGAAAATCAAACTCAAGGACTACAATTGGATTTGATTTCAAACAATCCCTCCATAGCATATGTGTTCGTTGCTATGCAGCACAATTTAATATCAACAAATGATGCCAAATGATTTTTGCATACTATAATGGGCTTGTAAGTTTTGCTGCTTGAAAATTGAGAAGAGAAGGTGGTTGTTTAAATTTCAATGGCTATGTTAAAATGCTGATTTTTATAATTTAAAAAAAAAAAAAAACAGCTTCAACACAAAACCTACATCTTAAAGCTGAAGAAAAGATCTGCCTTCTGCAACAGTAAATGGGCAACAGTCTGGAAAGTTTCTCTTTCACCCTTTGGGAAAGCGAAGAACATATTTCAATAACTTTCTTTGCTGGTCTACTCACCTAGCTTCTCTGATGAGTTGGCTGTAGGAAGTCTGGGTAGAGGCAGGGCTCAATTACTGTAATTTATGTATCCTTGGACGTCAATCATTCCTGTTGAGAGGTGGGACTCGTAAGCTCTCAGTGCATTAATTAAGAGCTTATCTCAGCAGAGCCATCTTTCTACCTAAGGACCAAAAAGAAAGTTTTAATTAGATTTTTAAAAGCAAGTATGTCATCGATGAAAGCAAGTATAGTTCTTTAGTAAGTCTGTGAGGCCACAACTGGAAGAGAATATTGCAAACAATACAAAGGGCACCGTTTTCAATCATCTGTGATGTTATAAGTAAATGGGGAGTGTCAATCTCCAGCTTTGGTTTCAGCCCTTGGACAGTCACCTCATGGAAATAACTGAAGTTTTGACTATGTTGTTTCATTGCCAACATAATTATTGGACCCTTGTCTAATTATTGATGAGAGCTGATGCTGATCAAGTGCAATTACAACGTTGAGGACAGACAGTATTATTCTCTGATGGCTGACTTTTTGTTCCAGGCTAGTTTCTGACTGAACATGCAATGGGCAATGCAATGCAAGCTCAGCAAAAGGGAGTGGGGGAACTTGCACAACACATCAATTTCATTGGTTCAGTGATGGAGTGAGTGTGCCATTGCTGGCGAGCCTGAGAAAACGGGGACTCAAGAGAGGTAAGAACTTAGCGAGGCTCACTGGTGTCAGCTGCTTGAGAGGCAGTTCTCTTGGAATGGCTGGTGTGAGGCCATCAAACACACTTCTCAGGGCTCACTTGGGAAATAACAGATACATTATTGATTAAAATATTTATAAATTAAGGGAGGGAAACAAATTTTAAAAGCCCGTTCAGATTCTAGATGGGAAATATATCTACAATAGCTATTAGCTCCTCCCCCTCCATAATTAAAGGTGGGAGGGGTTGGATGCATGGTTAGGAGAACAAACACAAATGTGTCTGCCTACGTTAAGGGAAAAGCAAATTGTGAAAGCAAAAAAATAAAAGAAAAAATAGTGAACAATAGAAACATTGCAATAAACCAAGAAATAATGAATAAAGGACCAAACCTAAACTTCCTGAAAAATCAGCATCAGAAAGAGTAGAGATTGTTTTCAGAAAAGTTATAGACAAGGGAGACATATAAACCCAAGCACAATGAGCACAAAATGAATGATATCGTGATTACAGGGGTGATTCTAACAGGCAGGACGAGTACCATGGACAGATGCTTTAGACAACAAGGAGAGCCAAGCTCAACGGCTCAATATAAAACTTGTGTTCCAGTGATCCTCATTGCTATGATGTTTCATTTTGTTTTTCAAAGGGAAGCTGTTTAGGAAATCCAGTTAGGAAATGTACAGGCTGTACATTTACCCCCTAACTAGCATATTTGACATGCACTAAATAACAGCCACAAACATGACAAAAGAAACTATAGCTTTTACAGGTATATGGTTTGTGCAGTATGTTTCTAAATGATAGTGTACGATGAGAACATTACTATGCAGACAATTTGTCAGAAGAATAAAGTTGGAAGATTGTAACCCATCATTTATGTTAATGTTCATAAAGATATTTTATAATCCTTTCTCCACTCTTTCCTCTCACATATTTTCCCAGCTATTTTGCCTCATTTATTGTGCGGTATAATGTTTATAGCACAATGCATGCAGTACTAGTCCCCAGATACAAACTGGGAATAGTGCTGGTCACACCAATCTTGTGTATCTGATAAATTTATGTAATACAGACATCTTACATTTGCATACACTTTTTGTCCTTCAATGCATCTTTTTATATGAATTAAAGTCAGGATGGGACTTCCCAGGTTGGCTTAGTGATAAAGAGTCTGCCTGTTAATTCAGGAGACTCTGGTTCTGTCCCTGGGTTGTGAGGATTCCCTGAAAAAGGAAATGGCACCCCACTCTAGTATTCTTGCCTGGGAAATCCCATGGACAGAAGAGCCTGGCAGATTACAGTCCATGGGGTCATAAAGAGTCAGACGTGACTTAGCAACTGAGCACACATGCACAAGCCAGGGTATATTATAAAATCAAAGGACCTCTTGGGCATCCTGCACTTAAGGATAGCTAAATGGTGATATTCTTACATACAGTTTTCTGTTCTGTGATTGTGTGAGATCTGTTTACCCCAGGAATCTCTGTTTTCCAAACAATGTTTAAAATTTCTTTATGATAGACTGAGGGCAGAGCATGGTAAAAACAAAAACAAAAACAAATATTTAGTACAGTTGTTTTCCAAGGAGGAAAACATTGTGGTGTGCTTTTCCATGGGTTGTCAGCTATTTTTTTTTCCCTGAAGAAGTTTGAGGATCTGAAGCCTGTCAAAGGCTACTGTTAAACATTTCCTGTCAATTCCTTTTGGCCATGTTTTTAAATTAAGAACATGAAAGAAGGGATACCTTTCAAACCAGGCAGTAAACTTGGGGGCTGTTAGCCAAAAGTATGATTTTTTTTTTTTTCCACTGCTTAATTCGTAGAGAACCCAGTTTTAGGATTCAGGGGGTAAAAGTAAGTCTTTTCCTGAATGAACGTTTCTTTGTTATTTTTATACAACATCTTCTCAACTTAATAGGACCTTTTGAATTTGCTAAAGCAGAAGGCCAGTTCTAATTACAACTGGAACAATATATCCATACATTGGGATTTCCTCTCTTTTGGGATCCATGGAATCCCAAGGGAGAAACCTTTGTCTGTATCTGGAGAATGGCAACTCTTGGGAGACCAGGGTTCATCTTCTGCCCTGCCCCTATTATAGGAAATACCATCATTTCTAAAAGATTCTCAGTGTATGATGCTACCAAACCCCTGCCTTAACCTACAACTCTCATCCCCTCAGAAAATGATTCTCTGTTACCAGGTACGTGCTTCCACTCTTTTCCCTTTCAGCAGCCATGATAACAGCTTTCCTTCTCCTTGTTCCTTCTCCTAAAGTTTTGGTGAGCCTCCCCTAGTTCCTGGCAACCTGGCAGGGGTCACCGATATGTGTCAATTGATGAACTGGGGGCTGAAAAAAAAGGGAGTATTGGTAGTGACATCATGAAGTCTCGATCTGTTTTAAGTTTTCATTTATTCACTATTTAGGGGTAGCATAGTTGGGGTTGTTAGTATTGTTTTTTAAATGGTATTTAAGTGTCTATACTCACATGAAGATATGTGGCTGGGGAAACAGAGTCTTAGAATGCATTTACTCAGAGAGAGCAGTTTTTACCAAGTGGACCAGTAAATTCTTTTGAACGTTTAGCTAATTCTTTCAGTGAAATCAGTCAAACTAGCATATATTAATTCACCACATTTTCTATACTCATGGGACTTGTATCCAAAGGCAAACTATAATGAAGCTGTAGATAAAATGACCCAGTTCTGTGTTGTCTTATTACTGGTGATTAAGTGTGAAAGAGCAGGATTATTGTCTGACCTCCTCTGCTCTTTTTGAGAAACTATATTAGAAGGAATAAAAATTCCTTTTTAAATCTGTGAGAAAAAATAGAGACATTAAAATAGATTCAAATACACATGTACCATTAGCATTATAAACTGAAACTTCCAGCAGTCTTGAAATGACAAAAATACCGACTTTGATTCTATTTTTTAACTGGGATTCACCATTGTGAGATGATTAGAGATTTCATATTTCTGTTAATGAGCTTTAATACAGAAAACTTTACAGATATTAATTCAATTTAGTAATGCCAAGAAAGACAAACCAAGTCTAGTATCCTAGAATGTGTAGGTTTGGGAAATAGGACTGAAAGTATCTGCAAAGTCTACTTAGATTTTTTTTTTCTAAGACACAGAAAAGAGATTTCTGGGTGGGTTATCAGTCTTTTATCTTTGACATTTTATTATTTAGTTTAACGCTGAAATATTTTATTGTACATGAGCCTAGAGGTGTTCCACTTTATTATGTTCATAAGACAGAATAATAAATAAATGATGATTTAGCCCAGTACTGATGTCAGGATTGTAGTAAATTTCATATTTTTTAAACCTTTTCCCAATTCTGACTGAGGAAAAATGATTAGTTTGTAGCTACTTTCTTGACATCTGAATTGTCCTCAAGTTTTATGGGCATTAGGTTATACTAGTGATGTCAACTATTATCTACTTGTACTTGAATATCTCAGTGACCAATTTTTTTCTCATGTAATTCTTCTTCAAGTTTAACAACAATGGTGGGGAGCAATAATGTACTTCATTGCAAACATATTCTAATATAATTTCTGAATTAAAGATCAATTCTTCATAATAAAAACTTTGCAGTTAATGAAACTATTCAAACACTTTAGAAGTAATGTTATAGTGGTGGAAACAGTAAGGGAAATTCATATTTCTTTATTTGTCTTAAATGTTTTCTCATTTTTTACTCTGCTTTTTGTATTTTCATGTAGAGTCTATGTGTGGGCCTATTAGAATATATTATCCAAATCTGTTAATTTCATCTTTATTAATGCAGCAGATTTTCTTTTAAGGAAGATTGAGAGTAGGGAACTTTTCAATATTTAAAAAATATTCAGCATTTCCAAATAATCTTGTAAATGTCATGATATTTGGAAAGCTTCACTTTTATCAGATCATTTCCTTAAAATTCCTATAGAAACTATACACAGGATATTTTAAAGAGATTTTTTTTTTTGTCATTCTATAATCCATTCTACTCTATAAGACTTTTAGCCCTATTCTTATATTGTTAATAACTCAAAGCAAGGAGAAAAATGATACTTTTTTCAGTGATCTAAAAACTCCTGAGACTTAGGGTCATATTTCACCAGTTATACTTTCATATAAAATATGAATCATTTTGAAAATGGATCTCCTGCTGTTGACAAAAATAAAACAACATCTGTAATTGAATATAAATGCATACTCATGTCTGTATATTTGCATGGATATGTTTAATGCCAAGTAAATATCTTCCAATTCTACCATTGTCAGTACTAAGACATGTATGTATATAGTTATGTGGGATGTAAATAAGATGTGATTGGTTTTTTCACATTTGTGTTTATTCAGTACATTTTTATTGAATTCCCAAATAAGTGCCAAATGCTGGGGCACTGTGTCCTGGGGACAGAATAATGAGCAAAACAGATGAGGATGCTGCCTTCGTTAAGCTTTCATATATATATGTGTGTGTGTGTGTATATAATGTATTAGGTAACCATTTTTGTATAAAATGGTTACCTAACACTTCAATACACTTATCCATCAGTGTCTACATTTATCTATTTTATGTGCCATACATACTATTATCAATTCAGTGATTTCTCACTTTCCAAAAACATTTGAAAAAAAAAAACCATACTCTGTTGAAGTCTGATTCACCACATAAGATGACTGAAAAAAGCAATTCTACATTACTTCTAGGCATTCAGTATAAAGGGGAATTTTCAAAGATACGTTTATGGCTTAATAATTAAATCTGGGTGAATATGCCTGCTGGGAACTTCTGCAATAATAAAATAGAATGGCAGGTTCCAAGCCGCAAACAAAGAACTTTTTCTTTCAGTGATCTGAGTCACAGCATATTAGTATTTAATAGATTTTGCATTTTTTAAATGCATAATGCCAGAATTTCATGGTAGGGAGTCTTGAATAATTATTCAAGTACAATCCAAAAGGTTCAGAAAAACAAAGAATGGGAAACGAATACTCAACAATATAACTATCTCAGGGACTGTAAGTGGCAGAAACAGTAAGATACGGTTGCTTTGATCTCATTTCTGGAGCCTCTCCTTCCCCACCCATAAGATTCTCAGAGACTTAAGTCTTATCCTGCCTTCTACACACTAGTACTGAGCTGGTAACATCTCGATAATTCCTAGAGAAGCCCACAAGAGCAAATGGCCATCTGGGGATAGTACTGATGTTTAACCCACAGACCTCAAAGTGCTCAAGTTTTATCAAAAGCCAAAACAGGAAAGCATGAGTATGCATGAATTAGCCACTTTCCTTGAGACTCTGTGAATTCAGCCATCCTTTTCTTGACAAAATGATACTAGTCAACAGAGATAAGCAACAGCTGGGATGATAAAGATATGGAAATTTTCCAGGTGTTTCAAAGATACAGCCTAAATTGATTATAGAGGTTTTGGAAAATAACTTCATTTTAAGGTCCCATTTTAATATACATAGACTTGAGAACTTGGGGCTTAATTATTCATTTCTATCTATTTTCATTTACCAACATTCATCTATCTCCAAAAGTCAAAGAAAAATAAATCTCCATCTTCACTCTGTGGTAGTAACTGGAAATAATTGCTGAGACACTGATTTTAATTGCAGGGGTCCAAGGATGAAAACATAACTCCCAATTTTCTTCTGCGTTTTCAGGCTGTATAAAATCACAAAACTTCAGAAAACTCTCAGAACCGTTAGGCAGTTGTAATCTGTGTTCATTCTCCTCCTTCATTTCCTTCTCAATAAATAATGTATAAAGCAACAACGGGTCTTTGCTGACTTTTTAATTCCACTAATATACAAAAATTATCTCCTGGAAATAAATTAGCGTCTATACAATTGTCTGCAAATGGTTGGAAAGTAATTTGGTGGTTCTTAAGATGCTCTATGCATTCTGTTTTACTTTTGAGCCAATTAATCACTCCACTCATCTCCTCACTCCACCCCCACCTCATCCGCACCTCAAAAGAAGCTTCTGTCTCACTGAAGCAGAAATTCATTCCATTATTTTTGCCCCTCTTTTCTTGATTTGCTATCCAATTTTCTAATAATTGAAACTGACATATCAACAGTGCAAATGCAAATGTTACACCATTCTCAAATGGAAAGCTCTTTTTACTGGAAATACAATTGATAACAGTGTAAATATAACAGATGTACTACTTAGAGCCTACCTGATTTATGAAAAAGTATTCTGGGCACATGAATTTTCAAACTAATGCTGTTTAGCCCTTTAAGAATCATCATGCTTTTAACTTTTTTGTTAAGAATCTTAGGGGAAAATGAAGGCATTCCCACACCTCCAGAAATTAAGAAACTGTCACAGGAAATAAAATAAAAATAATCTGAATTACATGAAGAGAGAGCTGTCTTTAGATGTACGGAAGTGGGTGAGAGGGTCATTTCATGAAATGGCTTCAGAATTCTCTTCTGTTGCGCTTTTCTTGCTGTGCTTCTTGCATTGCTAAGTTTCACAGCCATTTCTTTCCAAGGTTGGTTGGTGGACTTCTCTCTTGACAAACATCTCAACTGTTTTTTGGGCCTCACTCCTACAAACTACTCAGTCACCTCTCAGTTGTCACTGCTGTTGGGTTTCCATCCTCAGATTATAATCACAGCAAATTGGAGGACCCGTCAAGCAAAGCCTGATAACTAATTCTGTGCCTAATAAGCAAAATATATGCAGAGAGGTTTTTTTTTTTTTTTCCTTGAACTCACATTCTTTGTCCTTTCCCATGTAATTTTAGACCCCTTCTGCCTTCAGGTTTTTATGTAAGTTACAGATTGATATATAAATAAAATACAGTCTGGCCATATGCCATTAATCTTACATGCTCCCTGAAGTTACAGAACACACTCTGGTGCCCAGGGAGTTAAAAACATTGGAACAATCATTTTCTGTGTAAAGTTTATTCATAATAATGTTCATTTGTCTCTTTACTTTGTTGATATATAATACAGTGGACTGCAGGAGTATTACTTTATTGTATTTTATATACATAGGCTCAGTAAGGAAGATTGAGCAAATAGTTCCTTTTAACCAGCTACCCTTAGAAAATCAAGTCCAATGTTTTAATGGAAAACATTAAATTAGAACATGTTAAATTAAAACCACCCAATATCTTGCATCATGTAGGCATACAATGAATATTTATCGTATTCAACTTCATAAAACATATTAATTTATTAAAAATGCTTACTCCTGCATGAAAAGAAACCTCCATTGATACTAAAATTTAGCAGGGAACCCTTAAAATAGCATTATTTATCTGTTTCTTAATACAGACCTTTAAACATATTTCTCTGTCCTTTTTTTTTTTTTAATTTTCTTTAAATATGTCTCAAAGGGGTTCTTTTTTGCCACTATAACAAAATGGATATAATCTGAGTAAAGCAGCAGCAGACTCCTAAGTTGTGATTCTGACATAGATTATTTGTTCAAAAGTAATTTAAACAATCATAATGTACAGAGAATTCATACTTTTATCTGGGTGGTCTATAACACATAATCCAGGACAAGGCTTTTATAATCTTTATACTCTTCTCAGGCCCATTTTGTATCCTGAAAACTGTTGCTTAGGAACAGTCAATAAATACTATGAGGATCACAGATTTTATCTTGTTAAACACATAAACAGAGTGTGAGTCACATTTTTACTTTGGTGCCTGCATAGCTTCAGTCTTACAACTTAATTTTGGGAGTTGAATTAGCAACATGTACAAGTTATAATAGAAGTCTCTTAAAAATGCCCCATGTATATTCTAAAACTTATAAGGTTTAGAGCATATTAAAATATAAAGGTATAAAAACTATTCAATAGTCAAATATATAAAAACAAAGCAACAAAAATCTATTGTGGCAGACTCCTTGTTTCCCAACCCCTCAAATTCTTCCAAATCTACTTTCTCTTCTTCCTGGGGACCTGGCAATCTAGCTAAAAATTATTGTTCCAGCCTCTCCTGGAGACAGTGTGGCCACGTATTTACATTTGGGCTAATGAAATGTGAGTAGGCATCTCCGGAAGCTTGGCTTTTCCACTCTTGCCAATTGTGAGAGGTGGACACAGTGACCGCTCAGACTACACGGATGAAAAATAACACCCTCTTGGGCTTGCTTCTTTCTTTCACTTTTCTTCACAGGAAAGACCAGAGGAGGGCGGAATAGCCATCGTGACTTTTGCTAAATGTGGAAGCACAGTTTGATTTGCTATTTGTCACTCTCCTTTCATTGTTCAGCCAGTGTCTATAGTTCCTGACTATCTCCTGTGGTCCAGACCAAATGCCATAAATAATATTTTGAATTTTTCAACTAGAAATAATTTATCCTTTTTCTAAATACCTACAAAATTGTATCAGGATAGGGGGGCTCTCCAGGATGCATCATCATTGTATGTATACCTTGTGCTCTACTAAGATGTGTGGTTCCTCAGTGAAGGATTTCTGTCTGATTTATTTTATAAAACTCACAGTGTTTTGCATGTACTTAGAGCAACATAAATATATGTTGATTGTAACAGTGAATGAGTAAATTCTCATTAATTATAAAACTGATTATTATGCTCAGGAAAATAATATATTACATTATAGTAATATATCTTATTTATAAAAAATATTTTTTACTAATCTAGAAGCCATACAACCTAATAATAACAGTAATAACAACAATTCTAATCTTTTCCTTTTGCCATTCAATTTAGATACAACTAAATGACATACATATCAGATGGGAATAGTAATTTTCTTTTGAATTGAACAACACTTTTTTTCAACTGTTTCTATTGATAAAATTTTTAAAAGGCTAGGACATGATTACTACAAACTTGAGCTACATTATATAGTTAATCATATAAATATCAGACTGATCTGATTTTGGTTGGAAAATCTATAAGCAATTTTAAAAAACACGTCTGACATTTACTCAGTGGCTATCTTATTTTCTAGGTTTTATAAGATCAAACCATGTGTCACCTACCAAATTAAGACATGGAAGATTTTTTTATTGATTCTCAAGTTAAAATTAGGGCTAACTATCAAATCATTGTTTTTAGTTGATACTTATTAGCTGAGTCCCAGTGTAATTAGCACATGGACATATATGATTTTAAATTTGCTCTTAATACTTTAAAGTTTGGGAACCAGAAAAGGAAGCCTCAAATAGACTTAGAAATGCACAGATAGATTTAATGTTCTCAGTTCTCAAATACTCTTACTTGAACATAATCTATTAAATCTGACTTAATTAATGAAATATGCTAAGTATTTTCTCTCTCTGGTATTCTAAATGCCACTTTCCACCCAGGCTAAAGAAACTCATGGTCTCAATTAGATTATGTGAATTAGACAGCATTATATATTATAAAAGCATCAAATCATTTTTCCTCAACATTTTTTCTTATACTTGGGAGATTACCATAACATGGACTTGATATTCAGTAGCAATATTTCCTGTGAATTTATGCAAGTTACTTAACTTCTCTGAGCCACAGTTTCTATATCCCTGAAAATTTGCATAATACATACCTTCAGTGTTAGTATAAAGAATAGATGTAAAAATTGCATGTAAAACACCCATTATAGGACCTGGAACAGCAGACATTCATTATATATAAAACTCTGTTACACCTATACAGTGAAAAAGAAAAATGGTATTTTTCTACTCATTTCACTTACCTAGCAAACTTTTCTAGCTTAGACAGTTAAAAAACAAGTATCTTAAAGTTTTGAATGAGTAAATGCATTCTATAACTTTAAAATAATGTTTGATAGTTTTGCAAAATACATTTATTTTCATATGATAAATAATTTGAATGAATTAACAATTTTATTTGGAAATGAATAAATCTTAAAAATTTTAATTCTTCTTCTCATTCTCTCATCATTATCAGGTCTTTCTTTCTTGGTCCTCTCTTGTTAACATTTAAACACTATTATCTTTTTTTTAAAATTTGTTTATTTTAATTGAAGGATAATTGCTTTATAATATTCTGTTGGTTTCTGCCATACATCAACATGAGTCAGTCATAGGTATACATACATCCCCTTCCTTTTGAACCTCCCTCCCACCTCACACTCCTCTATGTTGGTACAGAAATCCAGTTTGAATTCTCTTATTCATACAGCCAAGTCCCAATGTCTAAGTATTTTACATACGGTAGTGTATATGTTTCCAAGCTACTCTCTCCATTCATCCTATGCTCTCCTTCCTCTCCCGCCCATATCTAAAAATCTGTTTTCTATGTCTGTCTCCATTGCTGCCCTGCAAATAGGTTTCATCAGTACCATCTTTCTCGATTCCACATATATGCATTAATATAGAATAACTGTTTTTCTCTTTCTGACTTACTTCACTCTGTATAATAGGCTCTCGGGGTATTCACTCTCTGCATTTTTGAGAGGCAAATAAAAAAAATTGCGGCACTTCCCTTTAGACTTGACTTTCAAGATATTAAGCTTTTCCCTAGAAGTATTATCATTAAAATAATACTGTACTTGTATTAAAATTGAATGATTTGATGAATGAAACACAAGAAGCAGTCTTGAACTAGACTTTATCCTTTAATAATTACAAGCCATCATAAGCCAAAGAACTTAAACATTTAAAAACGGTTTTAAAAACCTGGCTATTTGAGGGGGGAAAAAAAAAACTAATGCTAGATTCCTATTTTGCAACTTCAAATGGGTTAAAAAGTTAAATGTAAAAAATCCAAGTAAAGAAATAAGGCTTTTTTTCAGAGAAAGATGGCAATTTACATGCATGCATATAATAATTTTCCTCTTGATACTCCTTAAAATATCATTAAAAACATATTTACATCATAAAGCTGCAAAAATAGGAAGCTTGAGAGGGGAGAGAATAGCAAAATAATTTTGGGGCCTAAAAAGCAAAGGATGAGTGGTAACATTTAATAGCCCAAGGGATGCTAAAACCTAAGCTGACAGTTGGGAAAATTGTGAAGCAGTCCTAGTTTGTCCCGCATTAGGGCCCCAGTCTGGAGATTTGTTCTCTGGAGAGGAAAACGCAGACTCTCCAGGGGTCTGACCTGACACAGGAGATAGACAGAGTTACCACTCACCAAACAGGAATTAAGGAAATAAGTATCAATATATACAGAGCACTCAGACTACAGTTTTCTCTGTGCTTTCCTCCACTCCCTGAAAACTGGCAATCTGACCTTAACCCTCCAGCCAGAATAATAATAGAGGAATTTTCTAGGGGTTCTCACTTGCCCAAGAAGAAACACCAAAATTACTTAACATCAAATAGCGAAAAAAAAAAAAAGCAGCCACGTCTCCCAAGGGTCTAGTTCAAAGTCAACACAGCCTACCTAAATGAGTAGAATTTCCATTGAGCATTTTTGTCTCCAACTTTTAAGTATGAAAAATCAGCCAAAGATGACTAGAAATCTAAAGAGGCTTTTAGCATAAAAGATGGAGATCAAAACAAATAACCCCAAACACAAAATCAAACACTGTGCAGGAAGAAGAAAGCTGTAAAATATTTTAATTTTCTCATAGATAGAAGATATTTCATCTATGGAAACAAAAATGGGATGTTTACTAAAAAATATAAGGTACATTTAGAAAACAAAGAACTTTTGGAAATTAAGAACATGACTGGAAATTAAAAACTCAGTAGAATATTGAAAAATAAATTTGAGATGATCTGATATGGGAATTACACAATAAAATATTAGAGAACTGGCCAAGGAGGTATAATCCATAGAAAGAAAAAAAAGGAAAATGGACTAAAAGGAATTGCTATTAAGTCAAGAATTGTGAAGGGCTTGAGATTTGTCTACCATAAGCTAATGTTAGCTTACGAGAGATTTATAAATACAGAAGACACAGTACCCCTGCTTCAGAGATACAAACCATTTATTACTCATAGCAAAACGGCGGCTGAAACAGTATCCTGTGTTGGCTCCCAGTGCCTGTCTCCACAGGGTAACACAGTGAGGGCAGGAGTTTACCTGTGTGCATTATGGTGTACCACTGAAAAGGGATCCTAAATTTTACAACTCTGACCCATCTGCTCTTACTCCCCTTCAGAAAGACAGAGATTATGCATTATCCTGGAACAGAAGGAAATACCTCCAGGAAGAAGTAGAAGTCTTTATCTTTACTACCCTGGTACATATTTGGGGAAGCATGTCTCTAAATCTCTCTAGAAAGATACACAGTTACTACTTTTCAAGACTGTTTACTGATCAGAAATGCCCTTGGGCAGGTCTAGGTGCTGAGAAATCATGGATAATTGCCTTTCAGCCATCATCAGTAAAATAATTCAATAAAATTTCTAAGCACCCTTATTGAATAAGGCTGAATAGCGCACTGAATGAATATAAACCCTTAGCAGGGTGCATTACAATGAAACTTCAGAACTTGTGGACAAGCCAAAATTTCAACAAGCTTTCATTTCAGAAAGAGAAAAAGGTCTCAACTTCATGCCATGGCATTCACAAATTCTTTTTCATATTGACCCTTCTTCTTTCTTCAATATAATCTCCTGCTAACCTTCTATTCCTGAATATTCATGGAAGGACTGATATTGAAGCTCCAATACTTTGGCCACCTGATGCGAAGAACTGACTCATGGAAAAGACCCTGATGATGGGAAAGATTGAAGGCGGGAGAAGAGGATGACAGAGGATGAGATGGTTGGAAGACATCACTGACCTGATGGGCATGAGTTTGAGCAAGCTCTGGGAGTTGGCGATGGACAGGGAGGGCTGGCATGCTGCAGTCCATGGGGTTGCAAAGAGTCGGATACAACTGAGCGACTGAACTGAATTGAACCTTATATTACAACCTTAAAGAACTATATTTTACATATTCTCTTGCCTCTTTACCCTTCTGTATGTTTCTAATGGCTGCTCACCATAATGAATTCAAGAGTTACTTTATCAGAGAAACCTTCCCTGACTCCCCCAGGGCCCAAGTCTGGATAAGCTGCCTCTCCTCTGTGCTTCCCTAAGCCTGCTTCACTATTCCTCTCTTAGATCCTCATCAAATTCACTTCAAAGTCATCCCACCAGAAATTTTGTTTCAGTGATGTATTTCTCCTTAGAACTTCTCTGGATGGGTTTCCTTAGAATGAGTTTATGAGCTACACAAGAATACTTATCTTTAGGGTTCAGTTTTGTTTTTTTCTAGAATAACACTGCCCAGTGTCATTGCCAAAATTATTGAACAGATTTGACATTGAGTAATTTCTGGTTATTTAAAAAAATTCAAATATACTTTCAAAGGACAAAGACTTCTTCCCACTGAGAGTATCCAAAAGACTTTTCAGATGTAAGAATTCTTGAATGTTTGTTAAAAAAGTCAAAGTACAATAGAGTAGTAGCTTTAAATATACATAGGTTACCCAATACATACTTTAACTAAAAAAATCATCAAATATGTAAAAGTACAGATTTAAGTGAAGAAAAATTAAAGAAAATTTCAATTTTAGAACACAAATACCAGTATAAATACCAGCAGCTTCATAGACAATTAGAATACCATACTGTTACACATCAGAAATAACCACACTAAGGAATGCATGAAGTAAAAAATGATTTTGAACAGGAATATTTTGGGAGGATGTAATGATATAGGCTTAGATTATTAATGGGAAAAATATAAAAATACTAACATGGAGGTCTATTGACCTTCACAATTTTGTATGTTCATTCTCATTCTAATGTCAGAATTATTATGCTATGAATCTATTATTTGTCATTAATATTTCCTCTCAGTGAATACCAATCTATTTTATAAGAGGAGAAAAACACTAATGAAATGCTGACAGATGTATTTGTTGCTCAATACTTGAATATTTTAATCTAAAGTTATGTGACAAAAAATTTAAGTAGATACACTACACCTAACTTGATAAGAAGCTTTTTTTGTTTTTTTTACAAAGTATTCATCTAGCACAATAAAGTATCATGGTTTTTAGAGAATGAGACACAGTTAAGGCATTACATGAGTACAAAATAAATGCATGCAGTAAGCACTTAATATATATTTGTGAAGCTTAATACTAGGAGGTGGCTGTGAATCAACAAAATGAACCAGAATAACTTATATAGACATTGCTTTCGTGATTTCAGATTTTGTTTTAATAAACATTAAGGACTCATTTAAATTATGAGTAAATTGAATTTGTTTATTGCTTAAAATAGTGGGCTATTTTCTAACATTTGGAAATACTTAGCATCCAAGATTGGAGAAGGCAATGGCACCCCACTCCAATACTCTTGCCTGGAAAATCCCATGGACAGAGGAGCCCGGTAGGCTGCAGTCCATGGGGTCACTAAGAGTAGGACATGACTGAGAGACCTCACTTTCACTTTTCACTTTCATGCATTGGAAAAGGAAATGGCAATCCACTCCAGTGTTCTTGCCTGGAGAATCGCAGGGACGGCGGAGCCTGGTGGGCTGCAGTGTATGGGGCTGCACAGAGTCGGACAAGACTGAAGCGATTTAGCAGCAGCATCCAAGATTTTCAGTGTGACCTGGTGATTTTTATTTGTGCTTGGTTTGGGCTTATTTTTTTCTTCCCAAGGTAAATTCTGATGCCCAATACATGTATATCAGTTATATGAAAAAAGAAGAAACTGTGGTTATGTTATAAGTAGTGTATTTTTCACCAAAGCTTTATTGAACACTTAGCTAAGGGCTGCAGTTTCCTACTGCTAATTATACAAAGATGGAAAAGGAAGACCCAGCCCTTGTATTCAGGCATGTCCACTGGGCTGCTGGGAACATTCTATTATGATTTAATGTAGCAAAATAAACAATAAGGGACTTACAGATGAGAAGCTGGCCCAATTAAACCTGGAAATTCTGCAATAGCTGACCACAATCTTACATGTGGACTTATACATGCAATTTCCATTGAGGACAAGTCCTGGGTAAGCTTGGGGTTAGAAATAAAGTCCTGGCTTTATCTCTCATTTATTGTGTGATCTTGGGCATACAGTAGATACTCACTAAAGTAGTCTAAACAATACTATAGGAAGCGAACCAAGGGCAATGGGAGTTTGGAATGACTTGATGGTTGAGATGAGACTCAAACAGACTTTGGGGATGGACGTGTATGAATTAGGTAGACTGTGATAGGAAGAGACTATTTTGGGTGTGAGGAATGAGAAAGGGTCAGAGGAGGAAATATGCAGGGTGTATGACCTAAAAGAAGACAGGTGCAGGGATTTCAGGCCAGGAAGAACAAGATATCAAATTCTAAGATCACAGAAAAGTCTTTGAATGAGTTTCACAAAAATTGATATAGTATCTTTAAAAGCTTTTATTCTTCTCTTATATTTCTCACTCATTTCTTTCAAACATAGACTTAGAAATACTTAATTGAATGTAATATTTTGCCAGCATTTATGGTAATTACTTCCTTTTTGTTCTTTTATTAAGGAACAACACAATTTTATGTAGAATGCACAGCCCCAATTTTCTCAGTTAGCAGTAAGTTATCTGACATATTTTGCAATAAACCAGCATCTGTGACAATTTTTCTTCTTGTAGAACAAGAGAATTTGCCTTAGATTTTTAAATGTACAATCTTGCACTATTCACATCTTGTATGGTGAAGGTATAGCAAAGAGTTAGTTCATCTTATTCAAATCTATTATCTCTACTCCCTTCCTGACTAGTTTTTTTTTTTTTTTTTTTTTGCACAGAACTGAATTGGCTTTACGCCACATAGTTTAGTGAGAAGGAAGAGATGCACATAGCCACATTCTAGACAGAGATATACCAGATGCAAACAATACTTCTCTGCAAAGTTCACAAGAGATTTATCACAGTAAAAGGGGCCCGAAGAAACTGGACATTTCTGGGTTACTGTGCCATTCCCTCCCGCTATTCTCTAACCATCTCAGACAGGCTGACAGAAACTATTGTTATAACTTCTGCTGGTGTATTTATACACCATACTGGTGAGGCTGCCAGACCTCTGGAAAGGCAGAAGATATAATGTGCTCTTTCAATTTGCACACAGAAACTTTAAGAGTCTATTATCTAGTTTACCTACAGTTCCTATCACCATCACTGAAAAAATAGAAAAATGGCACTGTCAGATTGAAAATAGAAGAATGTCTGTTCTGTTGTATGGAGAATAAAAGGAAAATTTTTAAAATCTCTACAGGGACATCTCACACCCCATGGCCATCTCCTGTAATTTTTCTCTTTGACATGAAAAACTTTGTCATGGGCAGGGTAATAGGCCCGGATCACCTGCTACAGATGACCTGTCAGTAATTGTGCATCCACATTCAACTACTAGATTATTCACATGCTTCTAATGTGTGATTTGGCGAGGAGGCCAACAATAAGATATGTGAACCATCTCACCTGCATACATTTCTGTTTACTCAGAAGTCAGCAGGTCAAATCTATACCTCCCTTAACACATAATACATGGTGAGGGATCAAAATCAAATCAAAGCTCTAAGACTCAGTAAAGGAGTGGCTAAAAGACTAGCATATTCTATGCTTCTGTTCATCCACCAAAGTTGGCAGGAGTACATGCTAATAATCCCAATGGAAAGGAATATTATGAGAAACTGTTTCTTTCTGAGTGCATGTATGTATGGGGGTGAGGTGGAGAAAGGCATTATATTTCATATGTGTTACGGTATATACTGATGAAAATTTTTTGTTTCTATCCTAACTGTGTGGATCACAATAAACTGTAGAAAATTCTGAAAGAGATGGGAATACCAGACCACCTGACCTGCCTCTTGAGAAACCTGTATGCCAGTCAGCAAGCAACAGTTAGAACTGGACATGGAAGAAGAAATATCAATAACCTCAGATATGCAGATGACACCACCCTTATGGCATAAAGTGAAGAAGAACTAAAGAGCCTTTTGATGAAAGTGAAAGAGGAGAGCGAAAAAGTTGGCTTAAATCTCAACATTCAGAAAACTAAGATCATGGCATCCAGTCCCATCACTTCATGGCAAATAGATGGGAAAACAGGCTCCTCTGTCCATGGGATTCTCCAGGCAAGAATACTGAAGTGGGTTGCCATTCCCTTCTCAAGGGGATCTTCCCAACCTAGGTAGGGATTGAATTCAGGTCTTCCACATTGCAGGCAGATTCTTTACTGTCTGAGCCAAGAGTGAAGCCCCTAGTAAGAGGCAGACCAGGGACTTAAACCCAAGAAGTGTGGTTTAAGTGTGACTGGACCGTGCCTACCATTGTTGTCTCGCCACTGTCACTTAGGGCTGTTGAGGAATTAAATAGAACTGATTGGAATTGAGATTTGTTACATTTATAAAATACACACAGAACTACACCTAGGGAGAGAAGGAATGTGGTAATATCTTGAGTGTTTAACATCTCATTAAACATTTATATATTGATTATACTCTGAAATAATGTTTTAGATATAGTGGATTAAATAAAATTTAAATGAATTTCACATTTCATTTTACTTTATTAATGCAGCTACTAGAAACTTCTAAAATTACATATGTGAATAACGTGAGGAATAAATACAATCCAATTACTATCTCCTAGGGTATTAATAAAAATCATCATCATCATATGGACAGTATCTCTATCAAATACTTATAAACCAGGCATTGGGATAAACCAGTGTCATCAATAGTGTAGGTACTGCCTACTAGGGGGCATTTTAGAAATTTATGAGTCCATTTTTCAGTTGTCCTAATGATTGATGGGTGCCTTTGGCATCTAGCCAAAGGACTCAGGTAAATAAATCTTGGATCAATCTTACCCAATAAAGAACCACTGAATAGTCTTGGAGATGAAATATCATTTCATAATTATCTCAGTCTAACTTAGCCTAAAATATTACATGAAAACATACAATATTTGTTGTACAGTTTTACTGTTTAATGCTCTGAGTTTTCCGGAAATTCAGCTACCATCAAGGAAAGATCACTTTGGTCAGGACTTCACACAAGTTGTTTACCATTTTAACCAATTATGTGACTGATATCAATGCTGCTCTTCACATTAGAGTTGCAGATCCAGCACACCTGTGTTTATGCTATCTGCCATATGCAAGATGATGTAACAGTAAGCATCTGATTGCTTACTATGTCATTTGGCATCATCATTCATGGCTATTTACATTTCAAATACATATTACTTTATTATAAATTGCATTCCCTTTATCTTTTCCTTTAGAGTTAAGGAATTATATTCACTTAAACCTTATTTAACTTATATGCAGAGTACATCATGAGAAACGCTGGGCTGGATGAAGCACAAGCTGGAATCAAGATTGCCGGGAGAAATATGAACAACCTCAGATATGCAGATGACACCACCCTTATGGCAGAGAGTGAAGAGGAACTAAAAAGCCTCTTGATGAAAGTGAAAGAGGAGAGTGAAAAAGTTGGCTGAAAGCTTAACATTCAGAAAACTTGGCATCTGGTCCCATCACCTCATGGGAAATAGATGGGGAGACAGTGGAAACAGTGTCAGACTTTTATTTTTTGGGCTCCAAAATCACTGCAGATGGTGACTGCAGCCATGAAATGAAAAGACGCTTACTCCTTGGAAGGAAAGTTATGACCCAACCTAGACAGCATATTAAAAAGCAGAGACATTACTTTGCCAACAAAGGTCCATCTGGTCAAGGCTATGGTTTTTCCAGTGGTCATGTATGGATGTGAGAGTTGGACTGTGAAGTAAGCTGAGCACCGAAAAATTGATGCTTTTGAACTATGGTGTTGGAGAAGACTCTTGAGAGTCCCTTGGACTTCAAGGAGATCCAACCAGCCCATCCTAAAGGAGTTCAGTCCTGGGTGTTCATTGGAAGGACTGATGCTGAAGCTGAAACTCCAATACTTTGGCCACCTCATGCAAAGAGTTGACTCATTTGAAAAGACCCTGATGCTGGGAGGGATTGGGGGCAGGAGGAGAAGGGGATGACAGATGGTGAGACGGCTGGATGGCATCACCGACTCGATGGACATGAGTTTGAGTAAACTCTGGGAGTTGGTGATGGACAGGGAGGCCTGGCGTGCTGTGATTCATGGGGTTGCAAAGAGTCAGACATGACTGAGTGACTGAACTGAACTGAAACATTATGTATGTAGTTAGGTTACATTATGCACAAGTTATTTGTCAGAGAATAAGTAGGGCATAATAATATATTAAGAAAGGGGATGTTGTTCTGGAAAGACTGAGAACTGACAGGCTAAGTTCTTTAAATGATTAAGTAATTTTATCCCTCAAAATGACAAACTCCAAGAAGTAGGCACTACTTTTTTCATGTCTATTTCATAGATAGAGAAGCTGAGGCTTGAAGAAATTATTTTAATTGCTCAATGTCAACATCTGGAATTCAAGAAATAAAATCTGACATCTTCTTCTACGTTCTAATCAGTATATCGTCTTTAATTTTAAATATAAATTAACTCTAAATTAAAGAAATTCATTTAAAAATATCCAGTTGGAAGATATTTGAAAATGTTACCTGTTGATAACATGTTGTTGTTTTAAATTTATTTTATTGAAGCAAAATTGATTTGCAATGCTGTATTAATTTTTGCTATACAGCATAGTGACTCAAATACATATATGTATATATATATATTTCTCATATTCTTTTCCATTATGGTTTAACACAGGATATTAAATACAGTTCTCTGTGCTATACATTAGGACCTTGTTGTTTATCCATGGTTTTTGTTTTTAAAGAATTTTTAAATTCCAAATTGGTGTCTTCAGTTTTTTCCACATAAAGCATAGGAAAAGTTACTTTGTCACTTGGTATAGAATTTCATTGTCTTAAATTTTTGAATGTACATCATAAAGGAAAAATAAAATGAAGAATAATAGGCTTTTAAAAATGTGTATCACAGGTGCAATATTTTGAATCTCCAGCTAATAGGAAGTTACAAAATTTACATATGCATTTACCATATGTCCCAGAATTTCAATTTCTAGGAATCCATCTCAATAGAGCTACACTGGAAAGACTGTGAAAAGAAGTATAAACATGACAATTCATTGCAGCACCATGTGTTGTACCAAAGGACTGGAAAGAGCAAAGATGTGCACATTAGGAACTAGTGGAATAAATGGTGGGGAGTATTACACAGCTATGAGAAGAAACAGTGTCATTTTTGTATTGCTGCAGTCATTTTCAGAATATCATCTTAAGTGGGAAACCAAGGTAAAGAATACCCTACACAGCACTGGTGCTCAAAGTGTGGTCTCCAGAGCAGAAGTGGCTGCATCACCATCACCAGGAAACTTGTTAGAAATGAGAAAACATTTGGGTGTTCTCCTAAACCTACTGAATCAGAAACTCTGGGGACAGGACCCTATAATCTGTGTTTTAACCAGCCCCCAGGTGATGAGAGAGTTTCCCTGATGGCTCAGTGGTAAAGAATTTGCCTGCCAATGGAGGAGATGAGGGTTCGATCCCTGGGTCAGAAAGATCCCCTAGGGAAGGAAATGGCTATCTACTCCAGTATTCTTGCCTGGAGAATCCCATGGGCAGAGGTGTCTACCGTCCATGGCATTATAAAGAGTTGGAGGCAACTAAGTGACTGAGTACTCACACACACATAGATGATGGGTTTGCAGGTGAATTTGAATGTGATTGCTATGCACATGCTATTGTTTATCATAGAAGGAAGGGAATATAATGCAGACACATGTACATGTAATTGTACAATACATATATGTTTGTATATTTCTAAAAGATAGAGAACTGAAACATTAAATAAACAAGGAATGATATAACTATATAAAATGTTTACCTATAAATGAGGGACATGCACAGGAGCCAGACTTCTCTGAATATAAGTCATAGATTTGAATTTGGAATCATGTAACATATACATAAATTATTTTCAAATGAAACAAATGAACTTATGTATAGGTTTGATGGCTTAATAAAACAGGGTATTTCTAGTGATTTTAAAGCAATCTGATTGTACCTTATTAAAATTTAACTAAGTAGAATGAAAAGAACAGCAAAGATATGATATGTCAAATGATTTACAGTAATCATTTTGTTATCCATAATATTGACATTACTCATCTTCTCAAACTGCTGCATTATCAACATTACTATAGGTTCAAGGAAATAAATATGTTAACACCATTAGACATTTAGAATTTCATGAAAAGAGAAAAACAAGTATAAAAATCAAACAGCTTAGGCTAAAAGAGTATAATTCTAAATTTAAACTGGCATTATTGCTATGAACTACAATATATGTCCTCTTGAGAAATTTTCTTAGTTCTGTCCACTAAAAGGCCAGGAAACAAATGGCCATCCCCCATTAACAATATGTGTCCCTGGAACACAACTGTGATTGCAAAATATCATTTCTCCCTAAAAGAAGCCCGAGTTCCCTAATGAATAATTGAATTCGGGTCTGGGGTAGAAATATACTAGAGAAGCTTAGCCATCCTATAATACCAGAAGTTGAGGAAGCTATTAAAGATTATGGCAATGTCGAAGGACTCTGACAAACTGAAGCAGTTTCCACTGATCAAGGATGGGACAGTTTGAACATTAATAAATAAAACAATAACAAATTAAGGTATGTTAAATATGTGAAAACCCATTCATTCACAATGATATCAAACTAAAAAAACATATAAAAACTTCACCGGTCATCTTTGAAATTGTGAGAAATTCATCTAAAATTGTTACCAAAACGCAAGTCCATGTGCTCAACACCCAATGAGGCCAAAAAACACTAAAACAGTGGAGTTTGGAACAAATAATGGTTTATTACAGGGTTGTGCGAGGAGATGGATGATTCGTGCCTTAAGAACCCCAAAGTTACTAAAAGCTCTCACAAAGCCCTTTTCTAGGAAAGGTGAGGGAGGGGCGTCGCGGTGAGCTGTTGCAAATCTCTTGGTGTCTTTGTTCTGGAAGTCAGGTCACGGTCAAGCAACAATATTCCTGTAATCTCTACCTATGAATGTCATTCTCTATCCTGACAAGAAAGGGCTGGGTCCCAAGACAAAGTATCACCGTCCGAGGTCCCCATCCTGGCTAACAGAAAGTAGAGCTTGGCTGGCGGCTCCCTCAGGACTGGGTCCCCAGACCGTGCCCAGCCGTCATCTCTGAAGGAGCCAGGAATCCAGGACCCAACTGGCCCTCAGGCTCCTCAGGCCACCAGGTCCCACAGAAGGCGACCCAGGCACTGCTGCTGCTATTAGGTCGCAGAGACAGGGATGGGGGAGGGGCTCACGGCCACCTCAAGGCTTGGGCCGAGGCTAGTGGGCGACCTTGGTGAGGGCTCTGGAGCCCTGCAGGACACAGCCCTCAGCCTATTCTCTAGGCCCCCCAGCTCACCCATTGGCCCAAGGCTGGATGAACTGGAGGGCCTGAGGGAGGCCGAGAACTACATCTTACCTCACTCTTCACCTCAAAACCACCGCTCCACCGCGGTCTGAATCTCCTCTCTAACCGTCGTTTCTTGACGGGCAGGGCCCACTACCGCACTGACCAATGACTGAGCAGGACCACTAACGGTTGCTCACAGGCAGTTGCCTGTGGGCGGGGCCCACTGAGGCACCAACCAATGGCTGAGCAGGACCTATCGCCTGGTAACAGGGGGGCCAGAGTAAAGACCACACAGCAATGGCTGCAGTGCTAAGGGCTGTGGCTCGCTGCACTCTGTTACAAAATATTTTACAAACTGTAAAGGGAAAGAGACGAATAGCTGACTTTCTGTTCCTGAACTAATTGTATCTCAGGGTAACCAAATAAGTGATGAGAGAAATTTCTCCACAGCGTATTTAAGCTTATCAAGGAAGAAAGAATTATAGAACTGGACTATCATCATTTGGCAAAACTTTCATGAAATGATGAATTCAGGCAATAATCATCATGATAGCTACCTTAAGAGAAGGAGAGATAACCTGATAGAATGACACACTTCCTATGAATTATCCTGGAAAAAAAAAGCAAATAAAAAATTTTCAAAGCAAATTAAACCATCAGCTTATGTATTTTAGAGGAACGTAAACAACTCTAGAGAGTCCACCTGAATACTTTCACTACTCTTGTACATATATGGAATTCATCATAATAAAATGGCTGATTCAAGTCAATGTATGGCAAAACCAATACAATGTTGTAAAGTAAAATAAGTAACTAAATAAAAAATATTTTTAACAAGGCTAAAATAGATGCCCATGAAAGCTCTGAAAAATAATTTGTATATAAATTATGATGAATTAATTGGAACAGGTACAAATTCATATGAACAAAGATCATTAACCTTGCTACCCTAGTCTTGGTATTCTTTCTAGGTCCTATCATTATGCTTAAGCACATAGTAGATTCTTGATAAATTTTTACATAACAATTGCTTTGATATTTTTCTCAAGGCTGTTGATACTCAAATTATTAGATAGAATATTTATAGAACAACCATGATAAAAATTATTTTGACAATTAGCTTACAATAACTTTCATTAGCACATAATTTTTAAAAAATGTATATAACAATATTGTTCTGTAAAAAGACAATGACTAATAATTTTGGTTTAGACTAGGAATCATGTTTTCCAATGGAGAAGTCTATGGTACCCCACTCCAGTACTCTTGCCTGGAAAATCCCATGGATGGAGGAACCTGGTAGGCTGCAGTCCATGGGGTCGCAAAGAGTCGGACACGACTGAGCCACTTCACTTTCACTTTTCACTTTCATGCATTGGAGAAGGAAATGGCAACCCACTCTAGTGTTCTTGCCTGGAGAATTCCAGGGACTGTGGAGCCTTGTGGGCTGCCGTCTATGGGGTCACAGAGTCTGACACGACTGAAGTGACTTAGCAGCAGCAGCAGCACGTTTTCCAAAAAATGTAATATGGACTATTAAAACATTATGATGCACCAAACATTTAGTAAAATATTTTACAATATGTTAAAAATCCATTAATTCCCAATGATATCAAACAAGCTTTTTAAAACTCTGTTCTGAATGTCCTAAATAAGTATATCTTTAGTAAAATTTAAGAAAATATATATTGTACTTATGACATTTTCATATGGCATTTCAAAAATAAATAGTAAAAATCTATGAGAAAGAAATGATATTTTGAGGCTTTTATCAAAGATAATTTTCAACAATTTCCTTGGTCATATAAACCATTTTCTTTATTATAAATAACCATCTTAAGTTTTAATAAGAATAATGTGGTTAACACTCATAAAAAGTAGATTTAAACAGATAGATACAAACTAGATAGATAAAAAAAGATATAAATATTTTTATATTGCATTTTACAAAAATCAATGTTAACTAAACCTCATTCTGTAGAGTATAGAATGAATGCTCTTAGAAGAAAACTATTTCATGGTCAAATGCATTTTATCATATATTACATTATCTGTGTGATTTCAAAGTACAAAATCATATAGTAGAGGCTCTGAGAAATCTTTGAGTAGAAATATTCCCCACAAACTTTATAACAACACATCTCCAAAATGCATTTGATGATGGAACTCTCTTGTATAACCTTTCCATGTTTTATTGAACAAATGTTGGAAATGATGGAATAAGTACAATTGCCATTTTCTAAGCCATTTTTAATCACAGCACACAGACCATATAGAGATCTTTCTTTGGTATCATTTTATACACAGAAACACACACACACACACAAGAAATCAGTGAGCTATTGAAAATCAGAAGCAAATTATTGTTGGGTTTCAGGAAAAGAAATAATACTCCCTGATTCACAAACAGCTATGAATCATTTTCCAGTTTTAAAAAGTAAAATATATTTTTACTACTTCAAAATGTCATAATGAAAGTGACTATAAAATTTGACATAGTTAATTTTTACTAAGATAGGAACTGTGTACCTTATAACTTGGAATAATCCATTTGTTAAGTCATTCAGTCATGTCTGACTCTTTGTGACCCCATGGACTGTAGTCCACCAGGCTCCTCTGTCCATGGGATTTCCCAGGCAAGAATACTGGAGTGGGTTGCCATTTCCTTCTCCAGGGGATCCTCCTCTCCCAGTGATCAAACCCACATCTCTGCACTGACTGGTGGGTTCTTTACTACTGAGCCACCAAGGAAGACCCTTAGAAAAATTACTTCTACTATAATTATTTCTCTAAAAAGTAGAATAAAAATGCAGTGAACGTGTCTAATTTTGTCATATGCCATTGCTTGACTCATTAAAAAAAATCAACAATAAAGTAATTCTCTATGAAAACATTAGATGGAACCCAATCAAAAACTTAAAATATCACACACACCAGTCATCCCTGGGTTTTATGCTTTGATAAGGCTATATTATGTGGAAGCTGCTGTTCTCTATTCTTATGGAGGCTATTAATAGGCCAAGGCCCTCAGTCAGAACCCAGGAAGGTACAGGCGGCTTCTCCTTGTGGTTGGTATTTCAACTTCTACCTGCACGATAAACTATAGTACTTCACCCAGCCATCTCTGAGGTTAAAACAGAGAATGCCCTATGGCACTGAAAACACACACATGTAAGGTTAGTGAACCACCTTGAAGTATATCTGGAGACAAGAACATAATGAAAGGAAACAAAGAAAATCATATTATGTAAAGACAGAAAACCTTTCATTTCAGGCTGCAGCATCTGAACAGGCAATACTAAATATTTTTCAAAAACTCTAGAGTCCCTCTAGAGCCAAAAAGGAATAGACCAGAAAGGATTTAAAAAAAAAAAAAAAGCTGGACAGAAACATTATCTTTTTTCTTCCTGCTTAACTGCAGTCAATTTATCTGCCTTTTCTATATTATTTTCCAGAAAGTAGCTCAATACTACAAAATTACTATCAAAGAATGTGTGGAAAGACTTATTCTGAGAAAATTAACATGGAATGTGAATTTAAAGATAGGGTTCTAGATCTTGCCTCCCTTGTGTGATCAAAGAATTTAGGCAAATCTCAGTAAGCCTTGGCTTTTATTTTTTCCCAGCTAGAATATCATAGTAATACTTTATAGAATATGAATGCATTTTTTTAAAGTACTATAGAATAGTTGCTGTTCATATTGAGTTCATCACCTCTAAGAACTATAAGTTAACATTCATCTTTTTATAGATTTTTTAAAACACTTTATAAAGTTTCTCAGAGTGCATTTATCACTCTTCACAGGTGATAAATATATTTTATCTGTCTTGTTCTACCTTTTTACAGCATAGATGGTTCTCAGTAGATATAAATTGAAAATGAAAGATAAATAAAACCAGTGTTACGGATAGCAGGTGATGTCATTAAGATGGGGACACTTGTTTCCAGGAAGCCCTCACAAGATCGCTGAGCATCTTTCCATAGACAAGGCAATGATGGGGTAATCTCAGAACCCAGTGTTGAGGCTGAAGCACCCCTTTGGATGAGAGAGACAGAGAAGGATGCATAAGAAGGGTAAGACTGGAGCTCCATTAACTGCATGGCTTCTCCCCTGGGCCGTGGGCTGAGGGCAGAGGGCCTCCCTGGGCCCTCCTTGGGCTTAAGGTTCCTCCAGGGTAAAACAAGAGTCCCGGGTTGACACCTAGCTCCTCCAGTGTTGCAGGATGCTTCCTGGAAGGCCCACTTGGGTCTGGTCTCATGGGAGTCGCTGGGAGAATCTAGGATTCAGCCACAGGGGATCAGGGAGAGATGGATTAAAGAGCAGAGCTTAGAGCCAGCTCTCAGATCCTGGTGGACCACATTCTTGCTCACAGCAGAGGTCTAGCAGGGGCTCTGCCCAACTGCAGAGCTGAGTAGGCAGCCCTGTCTGGCCAGGGAGCTCAGGGGTGGTGTTGAGAAGAGGTGGGTAGTCCTGTTTGATCTTGGTCCCCAAGTCAATGGGCTATAGTGACGGTGGAGCCTGATCCAGCACCCTGCCTAGACAGGGAAGCCAATCTGCAGCCTCTGCAGTTCTGTGCACTCAGAAAGCCTCGTCAGAGCACTTGGGAACCCATGAAGCCGAGTCTACAATCCTGCCCAGACAAGGAGCCAAGCCAACAGCCCCTTCCACCCATCCATATAGCCTGTGGCCCCATATGACCAGGGAGCTTGAGCAGTGACAGCTCCCTGGGCTCCAGGCAGCCTCAGAGCCCGGCCAATAACCCTGCCCAACTGCTTTTTTTTTTTTTTTTGCATTAGGCCATCCTTATCATTATAACAAAGGTAAACCATGATCTTTGTTTAGTGTACTTAGGTATAGTACACCACAGTCCCCATGTAATTATCATATTTGTTTCCTAAGAGAGGGAAACATAAAACAATTAAATATGGGATTAGAGTTACAGGGAGCTTAAAAATCTAGAAAAGGAATTAGAATTAAGGGTCTCTGAGACTGTTTCTTTCTTTGATCTTTCTTTTGGTTGTGAAATGATGGGAAGTATGGGGGTAAGGATGCATGCATGCTAAGTCGCTTCAGTCACGTCTGACTCTGTGCGACCCTAGGGACTACGACAGGCTCCTCTGTCCATGGAATTGTCCAGGTAAGAATGGGTTACCATGCCCTCCTCCAGGGGGTCTTCCTGACCCAGAGTCTCATGTCTCCTGCATTGGCAGGCAGCTTCTTTACCACTAACATCACCTGGGAAGCCTGGGGGTAAGGAGCAGGAGTGAATTTTCTCCTTTGCCTTGTTAATACAAAACGAAGATGGATAATTTATCTTGTGATTATTTGTTCTGTGATTATACCTTAATCACTGCACCAAAACCAAAATACTTGTGACTTTTATAAACATCTACGTATGGCTTCTCACCTGCCAGGATCTGCTCTAAGCAAGCCCTGGACTTTATGCCTTCATTCATGTAATCCTTACACAGTGTGGTGAGATAGGTGTGATTACCATCTGCCCCGTATAGCTAGTCAACAAAGGAAGAGAGGGAGTTGGTGATGGACAGGGAGGCCTGGCGTGCTGCTATTCAGGGGTCACAAAGAGTCGGACATGACTGAGCGACTGAACTGAACTGATTGAAGATCCTTTGGAGCAGGAAATGGCCACCCACCCCAGTATTCATGCCTAGAGAGTCCTATGGACAGAGGAGCCTGGCAGGCTACAGTCCATGGGGTTGCAAAGAGGCGGACATGACTGAGCAACTAACACACACACACACCATCCAACAGGAAGCCAAAGTGGGATCTGAACCTGTGCAAAATGGTTCCAGAGTCTGTACATGCAACCCAGCTAGTACGATGCCTTTCGATGAGTCCCTGAAATTATGAGAACAGGAAAGCGGGGGTGGGGGGTGGTCAAGTTAGGTTTCCTTTAACTGTGATATTTTTAAAAATTTAATTGATGTATTTCAATCATGCTATTGGAGTTCCGTTGCCTTATAAAGAAGGTTGTGTTAGTCTCTGCTGTACAGCAAACTCGATCAACTATGTTACATATATTCCCTCTTTTATGGATTTCCTTCCCACCTAGGTCACCACAGAGCACTGAGGAGCAACTTTGACAAGTTTTAAATCACCAGGTGGGGTGGGGGGTGTGTGTGTCTTAATTACTTTATTGCTGATATTGAATTTTTATTTAGGGATTGCAAACTCTGTGTATTAATTTTTAGAAAAATGTCACACAGAATTGCTTCTACTGGATTCTGATTCAGACCATTTGAGAACTGAGGCAGATAGATATCAGTTCTCAAACAGCTGAGGCTACTGGCTCATGTTGGTTCTGACTCAAACATAATTGTTGAGGCAGATTTTCTATGTTCTTATATGCCGTAGCTATCACAAAGGTACTCAGTGGATTTAAATTAATATATGATTTATTGCCCTAATGATGGCATTTTTAATATTTCTCCCCTTGTAAGAGATTCTATTGAGTACTTATTTGTAATCTTTTCAATCACATTTATATTAGTTCTTGTGCACATGCGGCATGCCGGACAGCCCCAACCCACCAGCCCATTGCAGCGCCTGCCTTGCTCAGATAGGATACCTAAGCCATAGGATGTGAGCTTGGAATTGTCTCAACCTTAATTTTTCTAACATTGATAAAATAGCTTGTACTGTTCTGTACCACCCTGGTTTTACACAATTCTCAGTATATGGAATCTTCAGACACCAAATAACACTGGAGCAGTTTTGATGTTCAAATGTTTAACAATTTATAAAATGAAAAAAACAAAACAAAACACTTTTTTGTGCCAATGATCTTGACAAGTGTAAGTCTGACTCCATTATTCTGAACCATTTTATAAGCTTAGTTGTCCATTTCTCTTTAGCTGGGGTTGAGGTAGCTATATCTTGACATATTAATTTATTTTGTTGTATACAAAGTGATCCTCACGATTTATGGATTTCATATTGCTGATCACTCCCTTGCTAAAATGTATTTGCAAGCCTAATGATGAAATACTCTGTGGTGTTCCTAAGCACAAGAAGGATCTAATATTCCTTACAGAAAAAATACATTAGACAATCTCTATTCAGGCATGAGTTAAGTGTTCTTACTGTGAGTTCAATGTCAATGAACCAACAGCATACATTAAGAAGAACATTTAACATACACACACAAAACAATGTTATATATTGATAACTTGAAAATGCTGTGACCAGAGGCTCACAGGAATCTAACCCTATTTTCACCCTAGGAACAATGGTTCAGTATTCATTAATTCAGTACGCTTGAAGATTTTATAGAACAGAGCTATTGCGAATAGTGAGAATTGACTATTTAAATTTAGCAAACAATATACCTTTTATTTAAAAGTACTTGCTCTGATTGTCAATTTAGATCTTGTCTCTTCCCTGACATTTCATATCGCCCTTCAGTTAGAACCCCATTTCTTTGATCCTGTTAGAGGAAAACATTTATGTGGCCAAACCCAACTTTAAAGTTTCAGTCTATATCTTAACTGACCCTCAGCTGCATTGGTGAAATTCATTACTCTCCCCTTAGAAAAGCAATTTGACTTCCTGGAAAGTTCATAGCTGATTTTCTTCACATGTATTGGCTCCTCTATCTCATGAATTTTTGTTTGTTTCCTCTAACATCTCTTGACCTCTAGGTATTAGTTCCCCAGAACTCAGTTCTCAAACCTCTTACTCATATTATCAATTTTGGAAGTTTCTTTAAGTTGGGTTCTTTCTACATGTTGGCCTATCTCAGATAGTTTGCAAAGTTTTCTTGCTTTTTTTTTTGACAACAACAACAACAAATGTTCTAGGTTGCTGTTTGCAAATGTGGAAACAGCTGTTCTCCAAGAACCCAGACTTCTTTCCAAGAACTCTGATTTCTTTAAGGTAGTGGTTCTCAAACATGCATGCACATAAATAATCATCTGGGAGGTTTTTAAAAATCTCAGTACTCAGGCTGCATCCCAGACCAAGCAAATTAGAGTTTTGGTGAGAATACTTGCATTAGTACTTTTTATAGGTGTAGCCAAAACTGAAAACCACATTGGAGACCCAATTTAGGAGACTAATCAGGACACACAAGATTTTCATAAGAACATTATTTAAGGACAGATGATACAAGGAACTCTAGAAACAGAAAAAAATAAAGCAAACAAAAAACAAGACAATTATTCAGCAGAAAGCAAATCAATTTTTACCCTGAAGGTTGAATTCATGTTCATGTTTTCAACATAACTTATTCAACTAAGTTCTTTCTTATCTCATTCTAATAGAAAACTTAAAATCTACGTGCACTTCCAGAGGTACCAGCTTTTCTTACCTGACACATGCAATATCATTATATATATTGTCATAGCAAATTATGCCTATAAATTACAATATTATTTTAAAAATGGAAAATACTCCATTTTGTTTAACACAATTGAATCTTATCTGGGTATGTTAGAATCATATCCACAAGTCACTATTCATTTTACCATTCCATTTAGGGCTTAAGGATAAATAACATATGGTATAATTAGATGAGAATATTTAGGCAAACTATCCATGAGGATTACTACATGATATATAACGAATGCCTGATTCAATTCTTGACCTATTGTCTTAGAAACAGTTTAACAGTGGATAGGTCCTAATATCACTTTTTCACTCACTCTAATATACTTTCAAGAATGAGAAGAAAAGTAAAATCACAGATAATGTGTTGAGAATTTTAAATAGCTCTGAAGATAGCAATGGGAACGTGTCTTTCTAATGAATCATTTGTCACAGACAAAAAAGACTAAGAGCTATTATGTATTTGCCCACTTCTGCCCTATCCCGTGAATTTTTCCATAATTTATCTTTTCATTATTTTTATAAACCAACTATTAGATTAAAATCCACAAGACACTAGACCAAATTATATATGCTTGCTTTGAGTTTGTACTTAATATTTAGACTGATAAATCGCTAGAAACAATGGCTAAGAAAAGGGTTCAAAACAGTCAAATGCTAGAGAACCTATAATTATTGAATGACGGAGTCATCTGGTCCACATATTTTTCAGACATTTTTGGTTTTTGGACACCTTTGATAATCAAGGTGAATTTCTGGACTTTCTCTCTAGGAAATTGAATGATATGTGGATGACCACACATGAAATTTTCATACCACTCTTGCGCTAAGTGTCGGACACGACTGAGTGACTTCACTTTCACTTTTCACTCTCATGCATTGGAGAAGGAAATGGCAACCCACTCCAGTGTTCTTGCCTGGAGAATCCCAGGGAAGGCGGATTCTGGTGGGCTGCCCTCTGTGGGGTCGCACAGAGTCAGACACAACTGAAGCAACTTAGCAGCAGCAGTAGCTCAATTCATTATACTAGTGTTTCAGTTACTATGCCTTTGAGTTTCAGTCTACTATCCAAAGATAGTGTATTAAAATGACTTATTAACTGTTGAACTCCTCTGTTTGTCTTTGAAATGCCAGGTTCTTTTCAATATAGGAAGAAAAAATGCGTCCAGCAGAAAATAACAATTCAAGCATAATAAAACAGAAATTTCAGGCTAGAAAGAAAAATAGGTCCAGCAGAAAATAGCCATTTAAACATAATAAAACAGATACTACACAGTGCTTCCGGATTTATTAGAATGCATCTATTGGGTTTTCAAAAAAGTTTGTTTGGGTTGTTCCATAAGATGTTGTGGAAAACCTAAACAAGCTTTTTTGCCAACCCAATATTTTGTTTTTAAATTTCGTACCATGTCAAGACTTCTCTTAGTAACTTGACTTGGGGTCAAGCAAAGATGTCAGCCAGAAAGGTAGAAAATGCAGTCCTCTTTTCCTGTATGCTGTGCACCACCCATTGGCTATAAAGCATCTCATCCTATCATTTCAATCAAATTCTCACTCGTGTAAGATCAAATTAAAACCCATTTAATGTCCTTATCTGGAAACTTCCAGGACAAAGGAGATGCAACCTTACTGATAGCTCAGTCTGTTGGTATTTAGACTCTGGAGATCAGTAGATAGATGAAATAGCTACAAATGAAAGAATAGCCTAGTAGATATCAGGATACCTCAGACAGCCTCAAGATGGAGAAAGTCAAGTCAGAAACCTGAGCCAACTCATTTCTCCCTCTATTGCTTCTTACAGTTCAGATCTTATTTGTGATGTTGCTACACTTTGTGTCTCAGATAGTAAAAAAGTCCGCCTGCAATGTGGGAGACCTGGGTTTGATCCCTGGGTTGGGAAAATCCCCTGGAGAAGGGAACAGCTACCCACTCCAGTATTCTTGCATGGAGAATTGCATGGACAGAGGAGCCTGGCAGGCTACAGTACAGTGGAGTTGCAAAGACTTGGAAATTCCTGAGTGACTTTCACTTCCCTAGACCTTAGACACTAAAATGGAGATTCTTCCCTGTTTCTCAGCGGGTAATGAGGTTGATCAATGCAGGGTCATGGCTAGTTTATCACATTGAATACAGATAATCTTATTAAAATATTTATTTTAATATTCATCTATATCGATATGTGCATGCCTAGCTGCTCTGTCGTTTCCAACTCTTTGCAATCCAATGGACTGTAGCACACCAGTCTCCTCGGTCCATGGGATTTTTCAGGTGAGAACACTAGAGTGGGTTTCCATTTCCTCCTCCAGAGTATCTTCCCAACGTCAAATCTGCATCTCCTGTGTCTCCTGAAATATAGGCTGATTCTTTACCCACTCAGCCACAGGAGAATATTTATCTAAGGAATTTGAATCTCATGATTGGGCTTTTCATACCTCTATCTAATTGATAACTTTGCACAGTCTGACTTTAATTTTTCTGAAAAGAGGAAGAGTTCCGTGTCACTTTAATCACACCTAATCCACAGAACCCTTCAGGAAGATGTCTATTGTGAGCTGAATTGTGACTCATCTCAATTCATAACTGAAATCCTAACCCCTAGTACTTCAGACTGTGGCCATATTTGAAGATGGCACCATTATAGACATAATGAAGATAAAATGAGGTCATTGGGGTGGGCGGTAATACAATATTACTAGTGTTCTTTATACAAAGAGGAAGTCAGGACAGCGACAGGGACAGAGGGAAGACGATGTGAAGACAAGGGGAAGATGTGCATTTATAAGCCAAGGAAAGAGACCTGGAAGAGAAAGTTGATGCACAGCCCTAAGAGGACACCAACCTTGTCGACCACCTGGTCTCAGACCTTCAGTCTCTGTAACAGTGAGAAAATACATTTCTCAATCTGTGGTTCTTTGTCAAGGCAGCCCTAGCAAACTAACATGACGACTTAACTTTATGTTAAACAAAACTATTAATTGGATTCCCAGGTGGTGCTAGAGGTAAAGAATCCGCTTACCAATGCAGGAGACACAGGAAAAGTGGGTTTGATCCCTGGGTTGGGGAGATCCCCTGGAGGAGGAAATGGTGATCCACTCCGGTATTCTTGCCTGGAGAATTTAATGGACGGAGGAGTCTGCAGGGCTAAAGTCCATGGGCTCACAAGGAGTCAGACTCAGCCATGTGCTTTTGTAAACAAAACCAGTAAGGGACAGTGTGGGGTTAGGCTCCCAGGGGGGCTCTCCTCTGTGAACGGGGTTCATGTTCATAATCCCACCTTGTTTCCACATGAGTGAGATGGGGTAATATGCCTGTTAAATAGCAGGTATACACTAAAAGTCTTAACTGTCTTACTATTTAATGTCACTGTTTTTTCTTATCAACCAAAGTGAAAGTCAGTGATGAAAAAGCAATAAACCATTTCTCATCAGTGAAAATGATGGTTCAGTCAGCATTGAGTGGGGATTTCAATAAGATTGCTCTCCTCTCTCTTTGGAGAGTTCTACAATGTAAGCCGTGTATCACAGAGACAGAGAAGATGATGCAGGTTTTTCAATAAATTGGAATTCTCCAGAGACTTGTATGTAATATGTGAATGTGTTGATTCATTTATTCAGTAAACTTTTATTAAATGCTAACCCCCTCCCCAGTTTTAGGTGAAATTTTACTCTTTTAGCTTTCATTGTGGACTGTACTTTTATTGTAGTTCTTATAATAACTGGAATACATTTATTGTGTCTATGTCAACTTATGACAGTTCTTCCATCCATCCATCCCACATCCCAACAGGACAGAGATGAGGGCCTCCCTTTTATCAATAAAATCCCTGCACCTAGTACAGCACATTGTAGAACCATAGAGGAAGAAATCAGATCTATTCCCAAATAAATATTACAGGGTGAGAAACTTTGAAAAAACATGGTCAAAGGGGGCAAATTCTTATATGGCTCTATCAATTATAATTTCAGTTCCAGTTTGTAAATCCACATGTCTGTCAGAAAGAAAAAAAAAATTATCTCAACATTGTATGCCAACAAGATTGGCTGGAGGTTACATTGAGGATTAAAAAAAGGAAGAAAAAAACGGATGACCTACTTGTGAGGAATAAAATGTAATAACATGAGAATTAACAACTTTTCCCTTTTCCCCAACTGGCTAAAGAGAATTCCTATTTTTTTTTTTTTTCTCTTAATCTCTTACCCATCCCCAATAACTGACAGTATTCCTCCAGGGCCAAATAGTTTTCTTGACTTTGCAAGACAGGATCAGGTGGGAGAGGGAGAGAAATGTAGACTGCAGCCTGGGGCTGAGGAAGTTTTTTTTCATGCACCAGGGGTCGGTAAGGGGAGTGAGTGGGAGGTAATGAAACAGTGAATGGGAGAATATAAAAGGATTTACTTAAAGGGATGGCCTTTGTGACAGCTTAACAGTTTCAGGCAATAAGGGAAAGGATCTGAATTACTTTGATGCTATTTTGGTTGTTGAATTAAATTCTTTATAGTGTTGAATGACCACATCCATTGATCTCACTGCAGATGCTGATACTGCCAGAGACCAAAGACTGTCTTGCTGTCTTTTTTTTTTTAAAGTTCCCCGAACAGGGATTGAACCCATGCCCTCAGCAGTGAAAGCATGGAGTTCTAACCACTGGACCACCAGGGAATTCCCCTGTCTTGCCATCTTTATGCATCATGCCAACAGTGGTCAGTATGCCTGAGCTAAGGCTTCATACTCCTCTGGGTATTCTGACATATTTCACATCCAAGCCATCACCAAACCATGGGCTCATTTTTCAAGGGTGAAATGCAATTTAATAAGGTTGAAGAAAACATTATGATGCTTTTCTTTACACTTACTCAAGGAAGGGAAAAAAATAAATAAACTCCCCAAAGAAACTCTATCCATTAAAGAGGAAGGAAGATAAGTTCTGGATGCCAAGAGGAAAAGAAAATTAGCTTAGCTAGGCAGACAGACACTGCACCCACCTGCTCCACACAGGAAACGTGAAGTCAGCCAACTCAGCTGTTATAAAGAGGAAACGGCTCCACAACAGCCTTTACACGGTGCTGTAGAGAGCAGGAAACAGACAGGGCAACCCTGGTAGGGTTTCTGTCTGAAGGAGAACAGTCATAGTGGGAAGAGGCGAAGGTTTCAATGCATCAGCATCACACCTTGTTAAGGACCAAATCTATCATCCAGTTACCAGGTCGTATCTGTTTCCCCTCTTAGATCTGCATGCATCCATTTATGTTAAAGCTGTGCAATCTTACTCGATGTATATTAGGAATAATATTTTACACTGTAAGAAAGCAAGCCTGAGGGTAAGTAATTCAAATCCCCAAGCACTTAACAGAGAACAGAAGGCGCTCTATCAGCAGACATGTACCATCTATGAGACCGCATCTCAGATCAGCGGAGACCTGGCTGGTCTACCCGCATCAGCTTGGATGGCGTGAAAGTGCCTGGGGCCAGTGTCTTCAGGGACTAAGTGCCCAGACTCTGGCTGATGGGTTGCAGCTTGAATGCAGCTCCTTGTTCACAGTAAAATCCTAGTCAAGACTAAGAAGTCCCCTCTGCATTTTCATTTCCTATCTGTAAATGATGATGACAGTACCTCCTATCTCATATACTGTCGCAAGGATTAAGTAATCTAACATGTACAGAGTATTTAGAACATAGTTAGCACTGAAGAAACAGCTAGGAATTTTTATTTTTTTCTGATTAGATGGGATGGTTCACACTTACAATCATGCAAAGTGTTAGTTTCATTAGCTGCTGAACACTCTACAGCAACCAATGTCTAAAAACTAAATATGATAAAGATTAATGACCACAGAAGTTACCATAATAAAAAATGTGATTACATGATGAAACAGAGACCCATAAAAATGGAAGATTACCTCTGCGTGTGCAATGGGGAATCCAATTCATTTTAGCAGTGAGTATATTGTGATTTTATAAGTTCATATTATACATTATTTTGGTTGAATTTTTTTACTTTAATATGCTTTGTGAAAACACTTCCTCAAAATCAACAATCTGCAAATAAGTTTCATATAAGTAAATAGCTCAACTTTTTTATAAATAAGAAATCTGTATATAGCTGATCAAATTACTTTTTCTATTCTGCCAAAATATGATTATTTTCCCTCTACTGAATATTATAGCTTTGTCTGACAAGGATATTATCTCTGAGAAAACTTGGAAACATTGGGTTTGATAATCAGGCTTCCTTTATTTTATTTTTTATTTTTTTAAAGAAAAAAAAAATCTTTTCAAATTTACTACATCATCTAGAAGTCCTCTTTGTTGTTAGTATATACTGTCAATTGAGTTTGTCAGTTTTGCATCTTAATATCAGATAAAGCCATCCTGCATGTTAGAAGTGATGTGAAATTTCAAAGACTAAGGGAGAGAAAAGAGAATGAATGAATGACAGCAAGAAAGAACCTGAAAACATTGACTGCAGTTTGGCATCTCAGCTCTTGTTATGTCCATCTTCAGAGCTGACTCTGTCTTCTCTTTCCCATCATAGCGTATTGACAGGGTTGAGCTAATAAAATCATAGTGTGGCGAGAGGAATGCTTCACTATTCGCTTGCTTCAAGTGTCGGCACCATTTCCATGGCATCAATTTGGGATATACCATACACACGTCCATTCTCAGGACCACTGATCTGAGCTGACTGTGCAGAGCTTGGGTGCTTCCTGTAATGAACCCAGTGGTAGAACCACAGCTCATCCAGTGCCAGACCCACCAGCACCTTCAAAAGTTCTATCAATCCCTTTGGAGGGGTTTAAATATTGGGAATCCCTGATAAGCAAGAAAACAAAGTTTCATTTGTTGTACATAAATGTAACCCATTTCTTAAAGCAAGCTGGAAAATATACATTGATTTAAATAAATCCTGTGCTTCCAAATTATGTGCAGCCACTCAGACTTAATGAAATACTTATTCAAAAATCAACAAACTCACCCCCAGGAGTCTTTTGCCATAAAGGCAAATATTTTATTTAGTGCACTTGATTCTTACCTATGGCGATCGCGGAGCCCTCTAACATTAGGAAAACTTATTTATTTCAGATCAGGCAATTCAAATAGAATGTAACCTTGCCATCCAGGTAAAAGCGCTTGCCCTTGGCTATTACTTAGCCTAACCACAGGGCTTTCTGGAAACAGCAAAAGCTTTATAAGTGTCAGCTCATGGCTAAATCAATGTTTATGCATGATGTACCTCTGAATAGCAAACACTTGCTTGCCTGCAAGCTAAACAATGTTTTTATCTGTTTGCCTATTTCTGGTTCTTCAACCACTGCATGGAGTGTTGCAAATCGCATTTAGTAACAATTATCTGCTGGTAGTTCATGAAAAGGAAAGTGGTGTGATTAATGAAAAGTGACACACAATGATTACTTTGTCATGCCCGTCTCCTTGGCGAGAGAGTGCGTCTGCTGAACCCAAGTCTGACCTCCCTTTACCTTTAACAAGGTCAAGGGGGATGCTAAGCTCCGGGAAGATTAGTTCTTACGAATGCTCCAGAATGGCTTAACCAGGCAGCCTCCTCTAATGAACGGCAAGTAGCCAATTAAATTGAATGCTGTCGCTTTCACGTCAGTCAGAAAGGTGGAATTGAAAACAAGAGATGACATGTTTTCTACTGAAATGTAGAAAGTAGAAAAAAATAGGAACTTTGACACAGTGTTACTCCCTATGCAAAAACTAAAAATACACAGATTCAAAATCAAAGTTTGATTTTGTCCAGAGTGATCAGGGCATTTGCTCACTGTTCTTTTCTGATTCACTCGGAACTGTGATTCTATCCCATTCTACTGAGAGAAGCACTGATTCTTCTCTCCGCTGCTCCTGTGTGGCCCTCCAGAGTGACAGGCTGACAAAATGACACTGGCTGTCACTGTTAAGGGAATCTTACTTTTTAAAATGTATTTCTGTGACCCAAAATAGTTCCTCTTTTTTTTTTAAATAGCAAAGTAGTATAAATAGGTCACAAAGAATAAGGTAGAGGGAAAGATGATCATCTTTGACAAGATTAAATATTTCATCAAGAATTTCTATGCTTCTCAGGCGCTCAGCTTCAACTGGCAAATATACAAGGGCAAGTCAGTAGCAACGGAATGAGACACAAAGCTGAATGGATCGTATTAACTAAGGAAAAAAAATGCCATTAACTTAAAAAAAAATGCCAAAGTCATGCATAATGAGATCACATAGAAAATATATATTTTTCCTCTTCTCATATCCTACCAATTTTAGCAGCCCAATTGTCTTTTTTTGCATCAGTGATATTTACAACTTCATTTAGAAGCAATTGATTCTTTTTAACTTGATTAAAATGAAGAAATAAATGTATGCCCAAGATGCAAAAAATGACACATCTTATCGCTAACTTCTATTAGGAAGGCTTTTTGCACAGGGAAAAAAAAATTGACTCCGAAATAAAATAAAAATCAAACTTAGAAATGCTGACATTCACTTCAAGGAGGCAATTTTCATGAGCATTTTATTTTCCCACACGCAATCTGCACAATCTAGCAACATTGTTCTCTGCGGTCAGTGCCTACTTTATAGGAAATTCTCACTGATTCTGAATGTGAATGATGAAATAGTCACACTGAAGGGGCACTTTTAAACTTTGCAGGATAGTTTCTCTCTCTCTCTCTCTCTCTTTTTTTTTTTGGTAGAGAAGTTTATAGGAAGAGTAAAACAAAGCAAAGCAAATGGACACACCTCATTAAGATACTATGTTCATTTGTCAATGATTTTTTGTTAAAAGAAAAATCTCCTCTTCAAACAACTTGATGGTTAATCCTCCTCTACATTTCAGGGTAAGTTAGTTACACAGCCATTCATTAACTGTGGAGGTTAAACTAGTAGGTGCTAATTGTCTCATAAGGCACATCCAATTTGCTTTCTGCAATTATTAGATTTCAAATGGTTTCTATAAAGATTTGCTTTCTTTCAAAATGAAACAAAAATTTGTCTGTGTGAGATAATGGCTAGGTATGTCTCTAATTCGAAACCTTAAAATGAAAGTGCATAAATAAATATATTCAGAGACCCTGGCCTAAATTCCCTTCTTAAAGAAAATTGTATTTCACACGTATCTCAACTGTGAAAAAGTCCTCAGCCAATGACCTTCCATACTTTGTATGATGATGACATGTACAGCTGTACACTACAGATGTGATATTTTCTTACACTGTTGCCTACAGACCTGACTCTTGATGGAAACTGAGGTAGACACACAAACTCAGTCCCTAAAACAACCATAAATGGACACGTGAAATTTTATCTCAATAGTATTCTCTTTGTTCTACTTGAAGGCAGATGTGTTTTTCCATCACTAAATCTGCAGCAAAATAGTTTCACCTAAACTTTTTCTAAACAAAACTAGTTCAGTAAAAGTAAATTTTATTTAGATCCTTTAAATACATTAGTATGTGTTTCTATTTAAGTAATGTGTATTCTATTTAAGGAGGAACATCAAATAACAGATTTATATTCCTGAGGGCTTTTTAAAAAAAAGGTACAACTGTGCATGGAATGAATAATTGAAATATCTCTTTTCTTATGACAGATTGTTAAAATGTATAGATAACATCTATAACTAGAAGGTACCTTGAAGATCATCTTGATTATGCTGGAATGGAAATTGAGGTCCAAAGAAGTTAGTAATTTGCCAAGATCTTACTGCTAGTCCTTGGCAGATTTGAGATCAAAATCTCAATCTGCTAGTTTCCATAAGTGTGTTATATTTTCTCTCCATTCCACATTGCCTTTCATTGTGTAACCCTAAAACCCCAAATACAACTTTATTAAGATCATGGGATCACTGAATAAGATGGCTACTATTCTGAAGGGCAGTTCCAGATTTGTAATATGCCAGAGTAATTTTTTTTTCCATAAAATGATGCTTCTAAATGCAAGGCTTATGCATAGAAAAGCTCCTCAGTGTCAAAATAAATAACTCAAAATATCTTTAAGTCCTGGAATAGACAATGGAGAAGAGCCAAGACTTCTGGAATCAGATGCCAAGGGTCCTTGGCTAGTTTTTGACCTTAAGTGGGACTTCCCTGGTGGCTCAGATGGTAAAGAATCTGCCTGCAATGTGGGAGATCCAGGTTCAATTCCTCGGTTGGGAAAATCCCCTGGAGAAAGCCTTGGGCATCATATTTATGTCTTTGAGCCTTAGTGTCCTCATTTGCAAAGGAAGATATATTAAGTTCTATCTTCAGAGTGTTTTTGTTGTTTTTTCTTTTTTAAGATCAGGATGAGAGGTACCTGACGCAGTGCCTTACAGAATAGCCATTCAATAGAGTTTAGCTTCTTCCTCTTTGCCCTCAGAAATTAATATTAAAGAGAAAATAACCTGCTGGGGAGTCTGATTGTTCTGCACAAATCACTTAATTGTGTTTGAGTACATAAAGTGAGGGTTGCATTGTAATGTTACATCATAAAACAAGTAAGTGGAAACAATGACTTCCGAGTGATGACTCTCATAGCTTCAGAGGAAAAGACCTTAAACTTGGCTTCAGTTGGCTAGGAAAGATAGGGAGACCTCCATCCTCTTTCGAGATGCTCCCTGGTCCCCATGATGGCAGGGAGAACTCTTGCCACAGTTTGTCCACTGCAGAACAAGAGACCAAGCCTACCCTGGGTCTAGAGAGAGTTTTATTTGCACAGTCTTGAGCCTATGCTCCTGCTTTTGAAAATGCTCAGTGACAGAAATAGATAATAACTAGGAATCAAGGGCTCCTCATCAATGCTGGAGAAGAGGCAGGGAGTGGTGTGCCACCAAGACAGAAGAGAGTTAATTCTGGAAGATTTGTGATGGAGAGAAAAATAAAAAGATGAACTCTGGCTTTTGACACTGACCTTGGTCTTCCCTTGATTCAAGCCCTGGCCTCTGGCGTCCCAAGGAATCTGTGGTCTGACCCATATCCCCCACTCTGTGCCTTGATGGAGCCAGAGGGCTGATGTGCAAAGAGCCCTGAGTGCCAGGGTTGAAAGTTCTGAGTTCAGTCTCTGCACTTGGGACTCAGTAGCTAGAGGTAACCCCAGCCGGATGCTTAAGCTCTTGAACCTCTACCCCTTCACCCATAGAACGAAACTCACATCTCAGTTTGGTTAACCATGTACTGAGCATGTACAGTACCACTTGCCAGGCCCTGAGCTAGGCAGTGAGAATATAGGAATGCATTACACTTGGCCCCTTACTGAAGAGTCTACATAACTAGACTGTCTTAGAAACACATAGGGACAAGTGAACATACTCTCTCTGAGTTCTGGTGAAATATAATGATGTGTATGTAAATCCATGGTGTTACTAGAGATGAGTAAATGTTTCATGTTAGTATTATTATTGGAGAGATTAGAGGACGTTCCTGATATATTTTTCCTGTGGGCAGCCTATTACTGTGGCCTTCGAGAGACAACTTCCCCTTTGTTTAAAACATTGTGCATAAATGTCAGATAATAAAGGAAGTATTGATGGGGGAGAGGGCGGGGGTTGCAGCAAGGCATTGGTGGAAAGACAAGTTGCCTTCTTTCTGCCGTGTGCTATAATCTAACAGTGACCCGCTTTATCATTAAGAGATTTCTATTATACATGCTATAAAACTCTGACTCTGTCAGCTAAAATGTCTCATTCTATTAGTTCCTAATGTACATTGATACCTGTAATGGACCACGTGGCATTGTCATGCAATGCCAAAATAATAGTCTTTGAAAATGCAAACACATGTCCAGCTTTAGGGAGCTCATTTTCTTTCAATTATTATTCTCAATAAAATGTTCAGAATGGTAAAAGAATATAGTCAGACTTGCGTCTAAGTGCTGTTTTGACGCCCCTCTCCCCACATTAAAAAAAAAAAAAGACATTTCTTCTAGAAAGTGCTTAGCCTTTAAAAAGAACATGATCAGTATGGCTGGCTGTTAGCTGTCATAGACTGTCCTGTTGCTGGAGCAAGTTGGCAGTTGGCAGTGGCCAAGTCTCCATCACACAGTAGATTAGCAGTCTTCAAAAAAAAATTTCTTTTTTTCCATTTTTAATCTACAAAGTCACATACTCTGCTTAATGAAGCACTTTGTTAACATAAAAGGGTTTTTGCCCATTCTGGCTCAGAAGCTAGAAGTCTTTCAAACCTAAATAATTATCTCCCTGCTCAAGAGAAGCTAGGAACAAGCAAATTCACGGGGAGTTCCACCTTTAGAAATAGTATGGGTGTGGCAGTGGAAGAGAAAGAAAGAGAAGCCGAACAATCTACCAAAATTTCAGGATTTCATTATACTGCCTGCTCTTTGGTGAAATCCCAAAATATTAGAAATGCTTTGTTTAAGTATCCAGTAACTTTTGGGGGAGAATGGATACACGTGTGTTTATGACTGAATTCCTTTGCTGTCCACCTGAAGCCATCACAATATTGTGAATCAGCTATCCTTCAATATAAAATAAAAAGTTTAAAAAATCTATAGTAACTAGTAAAATCACATTTGAATGCTACATTTAATTGATTTGGAGATTCCCTCAAACTCTACTCATTTTGAAATTGAACTTCTGGAGCTTAAAAATGACAGCTACTAGAAGATTCTTTTTCTAATCCTCAGGGCGGGGGGTAGAAGTCATTCAGCTCTCTGCTTTTTTTTTTTTTCCAAAGTCAAAGTCAGGAGACCACTTCACTGTACCCTTCTTAGTGGCTACACATTTCATTCATGCAGGATCAGAATGCATCAGGCCCCCTGGGCCATCCCCACCATGCATCTAAGGAATAGAGTGTCACTGGTAATTAACACACACAAGAAATAAAAATTACAGATGATGGATTTGATTAGAAACAAATAAACCTGACAGGTCACCTCTGAAGCCTTGTGTGAAGTCCTTAAGACAAGTTATCGGGAAATGAACATTTTGGTTTTTAACCCAACAGACACAACAGTGTAAATTTCCCACAGGATATTTAGAATGACAAGTTCACTCTTAACTACAGTGTCCCTGTTTAACAGACCACATTCAATTGAAATAGCTGTAAAGGATGAATACTGCATGATGTCAAAGGTAAGAATGTGTTGCTTGGGGTGGAAAAATTTGATGCATTTGATTGGCTACAAGTTGTCCGGGAAGCAACACTGCACAGGCTAGGGACAGGACGATCGTACTCTTTGCTTACACTTCCTGTCTTCCTCTCCCTTGGCCCTCGGAGAGCTCCATGACTGCCCAGAGCTCTCCTCTACAGTGCCTCTTCTAGAATTAAACTCCTCCAAAAGCTGTCATGTCCTACCCTCCCCAAGGTATAAGCAAAGGTAGCATCTGTCGCCACAGCTGATCTCAGTGAGCTGTTGGGAGGCTGGTATCTTATTTTAGCCCATGGAAGGGCTGATTAATAATATTATTAAGAAGAAAAAGAGAGATGAATTACTAATGGTAGAATTCCCATGTCAGGGAAGACCCTCTGAGGCCTCACACCATACCGTACATGCTTGACTCCTTCTTCTAACCACAGATCCCGACCTGCCTAGCTTCTTTGGCATTACTATAATAGTGTGATATTAATATTTTTCATTGAAATTAACGTGTTAATGGACCCACATTTCTCCGACTATTGTAATACCAAACTAAACGCATGAATTATATGCCATGAGGTCAATAATGTAAAATCCATATGCCCACAGCCTCCATCAGGAAGGGACTAAGTGATGAACCTTTTGTTTTAAAATAAAATGCATCTTATTACAGCTTTGATCTAGCAATTACCTTGAACATTAGACTACAGCCTAAAACCCTAAAAATGACACAGTATGGTACTTCACAGCGATTGCGAAGCCTCTGACACCTCATACATTAGCATCTTAGACTCACAAATGATAGAGTAGAAGACAACACAGTGAAAATTAATTGTGTATGCCCAACACTTATTCAACAGTGACTCTTTTGCAGAACACTTGAATATCTTTACTTGAGGAAAATTTGCCAAGTTGATTATAAACGTGATATCTTACCTCTTAATACATTTTACAATTTGCCCATAATGGTTCCAAGGGAACTTGTAAACCATAGTAAATCATAAAATTCATTTTGCTTTGCATCAATTCATTCATCCATGAGCCAACTAATCACCTCATTTCAAAATTCAATAAACCTAAATACCTGGATTTATGATGCTTTGTCAGAATTAACAGGGGAATATCAACAATGTGGAATTAGAAGTCGATTGCAACTTAAAGACAAGCACCTAGTTGAAAACAATTAAAAAGACTCGGCAGCAATAATTATATCCACGGTGTTAGCAAATAAAATAAATTAAAACTGATTTAATTTATGCTCTGGGAGATGGTGGGGGGGGGAGCACAGAAAAGCCTTAATTTAGTCAGTTAAAACACTGAAGTTGCTTGAAGCAAAACTTTAAAGTGACTGTCAGTTGGGCTTGTGGTATTAACAGTTCCTTAATTGCAAAGAAAATGCACACACAGGTATATTGGTTAGTCACATTGTTCGATGGTCATAATAGTTCTTAAGACTTATTTTCCTTATGAGAATTCTGATGATGAATACTTTATTAGAGGATATATTTGTATAAACCTACATCCTGAACCATTACAATATATAGGATAAGAAAACAAAAGCAACATCTTCTAGAAAGTTAAAGTGCAGTCCATGTACAGGGGTCCCTTTGCTAAAACTGCAGTTTTACACACACTTTCAACAGATGACATTCATCTTCTATATGAACCACTAGCTTCTGCTGTGTTAAGGAAATAAATCTAAAATACTGGTAGGAAATGTATGGTTTTGTATGTGTATATACACACACACACAGAACTCATATTTATTACTTTGAGTTGGGGAGTCAGAGAGGAAAAGTACAATTATCATTGATTTTCAGCTCAAAAATAAAATCTAGAGACATTGGTTAAGCAGCTGTTCATATTCACTGTTTCCCAGTGTATGTTTAAATTAAAATAATTTCTTTGTTAATAACAAAAATGAATGCCTTTGCATTTTATTTTTAATGTCTCCTTAATAAAATTTTCTTGCAAGACAAAAGTGATACAAAGAAGAAAAACAACTTGTATGAAGATGCATAGTGCATTTAGTAAGGACAAAGCAAGAGATAGTCATATATTTTTCTTAAAAGACGTAAAAAGGTATCTGATTGTTAGTCACAAAAGGTCTATACGGTTCTGTTGCCCCTTTAATTAAATTCTTAAAAGCAATCAGATGCAAAATGACAAATGGCAAGAAAAGAACATACCACTGCTGAATAATTTTATCATTTATACCTATAACTGTCAATCCACGAAGGGCTATTTTTTATATGTCACCTAAATCATAAGAGCTGGTACCTTTTTGTGTGATTCATGTTCGCCCTGCTCTATGATTTACTGCTAAATTATTTCCCTTCTCTTTCAGGAAAATTTTTTTATCTCCTTTCTGTGATTAATCTCTCTGGTTTGAATGAGCAAAGCTTTTTAGATGAGTGAGTGTCACAATTTCGTAGAGTATAAATTTTTTCAGCATGATTTTTTATACATATGTTTTTTTTAATGTGCTCAGAAAAGACAATTATTTATTTAAAGGCTTATATTTCCATTAAAAAAAAAAAAAAAAACTTGCCTATTTCAGCTATATGTTCCAGACTTTTCTCCCAGAAACAAATGGTCTTTGCTCTGACAAGACATGGTGACAGTGTTTGGGTTTCCTTGGTGGCTCAGCTGATAAAAGAATCCACCTGCAATGTGGGCGAACTGGGTTGGGAAGATCCCCTGGAGAAGGGAACAGCTACCCACTCCAGTATTTTGGCCTAGAGAATTCCATGAACTGTGTAGTTCACGGGGTCAGTGGTTATTGACACTGATACCACACACTCACAGAGCTTTTTCAGGAAGTAGGTGGGCCCTGGTTTGAGTGATTTAAGACCATAGAACATCTTCATATCTACTTCCCATGCGTGTGTGTATGTGTATGTGTACACACAGGAATTTTTTGCTGGTTCTTAACTGCTAACAGGCCCACTCTCTCTATGAATAACTAATATATTTGTCCTTTTAACAGATTTTTAAAACTGCCTTAATGAGCTCCATCAACTTGACTCTGGCACCCCTAATGGATGCTGAGGAATCACATTCTATTTCAGATGGACACCTCCAATATGCACACAGCAATCTTTGTGAAGGCAATTGAAACTGCCCCCTCCCCACCCACCTTCCACATACACATTCTCTCTTCGTTTATGATAAGTTATACCTTCACATGTCTATACCTTCACATGTATATGTGAACCCTTCACATGTATATACCTAATCTTACATTTACTGAGTAGGCAGTCAACTTTCCTTCATGCTGTAGTGGAAATTATACCTCACCTGCTTCAAGAAAAGCACATTTTCACCAAATCATTTTTTCTGTTTGTTTAGTCCACGAAACCTTTACCCTAAAAGCTGGTAAAGATTACTGCATGACTTGATTACTCACCTTCTCTTCTTTTGCCCTCTCTCTACGGAAAGGCTGGAAGAGGGAGGACTTCAAGGAGCTCAATTCTTAAATACAGTAGAGGAAGATCATGCCTGAGTTTTGCCAAAATCTGGACTATCCACCACTGAGTAATCTGAATTTGACCAGTGTCTCCCCACAACTCCTGGGCCTACTTCATCATAAATGTTTTCAAGAGAATGCTGGCCATAGGGAACCCTGACGAGGGACTGAACATGGGCTCAATGGGTTTCTCTTTGGCCAATGTAGGAGACGCAGGAAACACAAATTTGATCCCTGGGTCAGGAAGATCCCTTAGAGAAGGAAATGGCAACCCACTGTGGTATTCTGTGGATGGAAGAGCCTGGCAGACTACAACTAAAGAGCAGCAAATGGACTCAATAAATATTAATTCTTTTTCCTTTCTCTTCTTGTGCCTTTAACCTGAAGACCTAGCCAGGGAAATAATTTTCCCATGTATGATTTCTCTAAGTTGGGTAAAATTCTAGTTGGAACTCATACTTCTTCCATTTTTCAACCTACCCAACCATCAGTAAAAAATAATCAAATTTAATTAGGAAAAATCAAGGACTGTCAGAGATCAGATTTTTGAAAAAAGAGCCGTGTGTTCTAATTTTCAGATGACATTTGCTCTATCTAAAATAGCAGCATGTCGTCCTGAGAGTCTCTATAAAAAATTACTGGAAAGTGGAATTCTAAACATGGACGCTGGCCACCCAGGCAGAGAATAATACACCTGGGCAGCACAATGCCTGCATAGTTCATGTGTGCACTCATTCATTCATTCCCGCTTCGACCAGACCTCCTGCTCTAGGCACTGGGCTATTATACATGTGGATTTTTTTTTTTTTTTACATGTGGATTTAAAGATAAAGTTTGTGTGTGCCAAGTGGATGGGAAGAGAAGGCAGCAAAGTGAATGGGGAAGAGATAATTTGATATGTCTTCATTTTGAGGCAAAGTATTAAGCTAGAGACTATGGGTAACCCGGGTGAAGGCAGTCCCGTGAAAGGGAGAAATGAATTAGAAACGGAAATGATAATCTGGTATTTTTCAGCAACTCTGTTGTCTTCTATCGTCTTGCTCACTAGTTGAAGATACGCACTTTAACCCATTGTGTTTTCTTCTGTCTGTGCTACACTTGTTCACAGACATGTCCACCTGCTCTGTCACAAGCCCCCTTTTTAAGAAAAAATGTTTTACAACAGGAAACATTGAAGTCAGATGCTCAGTGGACCACAGTGGCATTTATGGGTCAAGACGCACATTCAAATGCAAGTTGATTTTCACAGTAGGGGACATGAGACACGATGACACCTACTGACAAAACCCTAAGGGCCAAATCTGAATAAGGTCAAAAAAAAATTTTTAACAACAGCCTATAGCACATGGATTGTTTCTATCCAGAGAAAAACTTAGTTTTGTTACATCTGAAGACATAACTTGTGCCCTAAGTATTGATTTTTCATTCTCCCCCAGGTAATTATTATCTATGTAGGAAAAAACACACACACTTCCTTTGTGAAATAAGTACAACTGAGATGGAAATTTTAAGAAAGGTTTAGAGTTAGTGAAGAAACTTTGTGAGCAGGTTTATAGTTACGTTTGACTTTGGGTTAATGAGCATATTTACTCTGGTTATAATAGGATGGCAATTTTGTAAGATTCTCATGAAGGTGATTACAATAGCCCCTCCATGCTAGTGAATTTATTTGTCAAGAACTTAGAGGGTGCATTCACAGTTTCTGAAGAACAGAGTATGCATAGAGGACAATAGTACTGCTGGGTTTTCTGAGTGGGTGTTAAACTATGTAAATCACTTACCACAGCCCCGTTTACCACAGCACAGAATAAGCATCCAGTGGCTGTTTGCCAGTTTTATTAATTATTTATAGAATATGTTCAATGTTGCTGTCACAGATTGAAAGACTTTATTATTCACAATATTACAAAAGTGTTTATTTAAATGGAATATGCCGGGTCTGCACTTAGGTGGGTTTTGTGCTATGCTGTGTGTGTTCAGCTATATCTCACTCTCTGCAACCCCACAGGAGAGCAGGCTCTTCTGTCCATGGGGTTTTTTATGCAGAAATACTGGAGTGGGTTGCCATTTCCTACTCCAAGGAGTCTTTCCGACCAAGGGATCGAACCCTCATCTCCTGCACTGGCAGGCAGATTTTTTTTTTTTTTTTTTTTTTTACCACTGAGCGACCTGGGAAGCCCTAGGGGCATCTTGTTAGTCACTCAGTCAATGTCTGACTCTTTGTGACCCCAAGGACTGTAGCTCGCCAGGCTCCTCTGTCCATGGAATTCTCCAGGCCAGAATACTGGGAGTGGGTGGCCATTTCCTCCTCCAGGAGATCTTCCCCACCCAGGGATCAAATCCATGTCTCCTGCATTGCAGGCCTTTATCTCTGAGCCACCTGGGAAGCCCTAGGGGCATCTTGGAAGAGCTTAACTGGAAGAATTTTCTGTGAAAGAGCCTCAGTTGCTAACTCAGGAATTAGAGTAGAAGAAAGCCCCACCTCTGTCCTACAAGTAGGTGATGGCTTCATGGAACTTTCAGACAGAAAATCACTGAGGGTGGGTTATACCAGCTCTGCTCTGAGCAAGACATGTACCCCAGAGTTTGCCCAGAGTCGATATAGTCCCCATGAACAAGTGGCCAAACATAGCACTAATGTCCAGAGACCAGTGACTTTCTCATGGCATGGACAAACAGATGAAAATGAGCCTTCGGAGGCAATCTGCAATTGTTTATTGAAAAATGTTTGGGGGGATAATAGACAAGCCAGCTTTTGGTAAGAATATGCAGCTGTGAAGTGGAGAACAAAGGAAAACAACTACTTCTAGTTTCTAAAAAAGTTTGTGCTATGTTCACGACAAAGCTAATTTTGATGAAATGGAAATCACTATATACCCCATGGATTAGTCATTAGAGTGTGGGATTAAATAGTTTCATTACAATGCAAAAAAAAAGGGACAAAACCACTAAATAATAGTCATTTTCAGTAACAGCTGGCCTAATGTCTTTCCACTAACATGTAATGGTCAGCCTTATTTAAATTGGTATTCTTCTTCCATTATATGACTATTAAATGGTTTAATAAAATTTTATTTTGCAGGTCTATAAAATCACTAATTTGGTGTGGCAGGGCATATTTCTAAAACTCATTTCACATTGAAACTCTATGCTTCTCTCTTTTAATAAGATGATTCAGAGTGGCAGCATATAAGTGGGTAGATAGTAAAGCAGAGATTCACTTTTTAATAGAAAACAATTATTCATTCAATAATGAACAGTGTAAAAAGAAAAACAAAGTTTAAGAGAGAGGAAGGAAAAAGAAATCTCTAACTGTTCAAAATGCAAAAGCATTTTCAGAAAAGTATATAGTAGTCTATACTTGACCAAAGAAAATAGAAACCAACATCTGAAGTCTATCTTTTCTTAAAAATTTAAAACAATGATAGCCATTTTTCAAATAAAAAGAAGTCTTCTAAAATGATTCCTATAAAAATGAGACATGAATTAAATGAACACAATTATTTAAATGTAGATGCATCGATTTTGCAAAATCATCTTTTTTTTTTTTCTCTCTACATGTATACATCAGATCCCCTGTGAAATTTTACATTAAAAAAAAATTTATTGGGCTGTGTTGGGGTCCTTCTGGTGTCACATGGATCCTCTAGTTATGGCATTCTGGCTTAGTTGCTCTGCAGCAGGTAGGTTCTTGGTTCCCTGATCAGGGATAGAACCCATGTCCCCTGCATTGCAAGGCAGATTCTTAACTACTGGACCACCAGAGAAGTCCCCAAATTGTACATTTTTAAGACAAGGAGCCATGTCTTATCTGTGAATTTCCACAGATCTAGTAGAGAGCTTTTTATATAGCTGTGATCAGTACATGTTTACTGAAGAAGAAGGCCATGGGAGAATTTTGATCTTTATGTGAAAAACAGACAGCCTGAAATTAAAAATTTCTTTCCGAGTAAAAGCAATTTTAGTTTTTCTCACTGAGGGAACAGAAGAAGATACCTGATTCAAAAACAGGTAAGTCATACTGCTTAAACACAAACTAAAAAGATTTCTAAAAGTATCTTTCTGAAATGAGGAATTATCTCAAGAAAAAGTTTTGGCTAAGAAGTTGAGAAGCATCCTACAAGATTTAATGGAAAAATCTTGTTCCCTGTTATTTATGCTGTCAGGAGGATGGGAAACACGAGTCTGTCTCTGAATCATTTACTATCTGCAGCTGCTGACTCTAATCTGGAGCTGGTACAGTAGCTGTTTATTGTGTTTCGCCTACAGAGATGAGTAAAACTAGTTTGCCGCAACTCAGCAAAGGGCATGGTGACTCAGAGAAATATGCATAGTGATTCAACGGGGTTGATTTTCATTTGTCAGCCTGCATTTTGTTACTCATACAAAAACACCTTCTATCGCTAAAATGCCAGAATATAGACAAGTAATGCTAACACCCTGAGAATGGTATTTTCAAAGTTACAGTGAAATTTGTTTCCTAGTAACAGCCACGTGTGGATGAGAAAATGTGTGCTGGACTCTGATGAGTGACATCGACCATCTCTGAAAAGCATCTACACATCTTAGGAAACAACTCGACTTCTTAATTGCACGCTGCCTTCCTGGCAAGAGAGGTCATGGGATCACATTTACAATGTCAGAAACTCATTCCTGAGCTGGGTGGGGGCAGGGTGGGAGTTCATCCTTTGACATTATTCAGAACTGTTCTCAGTCTTTAAATATTATTTCGTCTGGATTAGTTTTGTATTTGGGGAGATAAACTTCTCACATGAGGTTCAACATGACTGTGAATGTGAAAATGCCTCACCTCCCGGTGGAAGCTGTCTCTTCTAAAATATGTCTGAGAAAAAAAAAAAAATTAAATGATGATTTGCCTGGAATAATTGGAAATGGATTTGTTCAAACATTAAAAAATGCAATGATGTTACTGAAATAATACCAATAGTTGTTTCTAATTGATAGTAATACTGACTTAACATTCAATGGCATCTAACTAATTAGGAGAGTATATTGTGTCTTGTGGACATGATTTCTAGTAGTAAATATCTGAAATCCTTAGTGTCACTTAAGATTTTGCCTCTAGAAATGTAAAATTAATTAGATATAGTTGTGTAATGTTGGAAAGCCTTTTCTGGTGGCTCAGTGGTAAAGAATTCGCCTGCTAAGGCAGGAGATGTGGGAGATCTGTGTTCAATCCCTGGGTCAGGAAAATCCCCTGGAGAAGGGAATGGCAACCCACTCCAGTATTCCTGCCTGGAGAATTCCACGGACAGAGGAGACTGGTGGCCTACAGTCCATGGGGTCACAAGGAGTCAGATGTGACCTAGTGATGGAACAACAACCATGGCGGACCTAGTTGACCAAGCTATCCTATTTAATTTGGTTCACCAGAAGAGGAACAATGAATTTTATCAAACATAGAAAACTGGAAGAAATACTTTTCATCACAATCCATACACTTAATTGTCTCCTGGGATCTTTATGATGACTACAAGTAGAAAAATAAGCATTCATGCATATCCTTAATTTCCAAAAAAGGAATGGGTATTGCACACACCACTTTTTCTCAGTCTTAACCTTAAGACATCTCTGAAATCGTACCTTAAGAGAATATCATCTCCACATCACAGTGGGATTACAACACCGTCCAACTCTTATGCTCACTCTGTATGTTAATGCTTTCAGGGATTGCCTAAGAAATCTGATGTGTGTTGCTGACACTGTCACATTCATTTCCTTTAAAAACACATTCCTTACATTGTCACAGAAATATATTCATGTAAATGAATCAGATGTGAAAACAGATTAAAAGTCACAGGACTCATTATACATATAGAAGGATGACGGGTGGGAGAGAAGGTAGACAGCAAGAAGAGGTTTCTCTAACTCACTTTAAGAATAATGGGCTTTTACACTGAACTCCTCCTTCTATACAACGTTTGGGAAAGAGCTTGGGCTCTGGCTCCCGGCCTGTCTTCAACTCCTACCAGCCCCTCCTCCCCGCTGACGCGCACCCTTGCATAGGAATTGGGGTGAGGGCTGAGATGAATGGAATATAGGACAGACATAAACAAAAACCTATAAGTATAAATCTATGCAGATTATTCCAGGAACACCAAGCAAAGCAGTCTAGACTTTGAAGTCAGAAAGTGCCTGGAGTTCTCTCAGCTTCCTTCTCCTTGCTATAATAACAACTAACATTTGCTAAACGTTTCACTGTGCCAGGTATATACACGCTCATTTTATAATGGGTTTAACCCCTTTGGTTTTCACAAAAACCTCTTGAAGATGGCATTCGTGTCTACTGCAGCTTCAACTTAAACAGGAGGGAAGAACCAGTCCGGGTGTGTGCACTCAGGCTACAAAGATGGCGGAGCGCTCACCTCAGTCAGGAGCCCCACGTCACACTAGCAGGCACAGCCAGCATGGAGTCTATCTCCTCACACACTCTGTCTCCATGATGCTGCCACGGCTTGGGGTCCTAGCTGCATCACCTTCCCTGACCACTGCCTCAGACGCCTCTCTGAATACTTCGACTCACCTCAGCTCATCTTTGGTTCAGCGGTTTCAGCTGTTGCCTGTTTTCTAGGGCAAAGGCTTTCCACGAGAGGCTTGAAGATTGGCCGTATGAGCATCACCCGGGCACTGGTATAAACATAAATTCTTGGGCCAAACCCCAGATCTACACAAGAATAAGAAAATTCGGGCGTGGACGCAGCAGTCTGCATTTTAGAAAGCCTTCCAGGTGATTCTGATGGAGGCTGAGGTTTGAGGGCCATGGAGTCACTGGCTTAGAGTGAAATGGAAGAGGTTAAGCAAGACAGCTGAGACTCATTATAACCAAGGAGTCCTTTGGAATGGAGGTTAGATGTGCTTGATTTGGAACTCTGCTCCACGAACGGCTCTGATCCTGACAAGTCACACCTGACTTTCAGTTTTCTTACCTGTAAAATGGGAATGAGTTATTTCATAGGTTTTATGGGAAGGTTAATAAGGCACATTCCTGTGCCAGCCATATATATATGTACATACAATCAGTGCTTAATATATATTAGGGATTATTATGGTTATTAATTCGCTAACCTTATTTCCTGTCACATCCAACTTTAAATTTATGCTAAATAAGTCCAAATTCACTATATTGCCTCTAATAAACTACATACTGTCCTTTCTATCTCTGAGCTGCTACTTTTTTATCTGGAATGTTCACCCTTCTTTCACCAACTTTGCCTCTGCCACCAGAAAAGTTTCTATTTGTCATTCCACATCAGGCCAAGAAATAAGCTCTTCTATGGAAACTTCCAGACCCTCTCTTTTTCTATATAGATTTAAGCATTACTTGCTTCTTTGTGCTACTCTCCAATTCTTTTATTGTTATGCTCCTAATATTATAATTTATTTGTTCCATATCTACATCCTACCATAGACAGAGAGCTCTTTCTGGACTGTGTATCTTTTTCTCACCCATGTCTGTCCCATCTCACCCTACCTAGTAGATATTTGGTAAATTTTTTAAAAGTTGATTGCATTTGCCAAGACCTTGATAATGGTTGGGCTTCCCTGGTGGCTCAGCTGGTAAAGAATTTGACTGCCATGTGGGATATTTTACCGATGGACAGGAACCTGTTTGCAGGTTTTTTCTGAACTGAACTCTCCACACACATCATGTCCTATGCCAGCTCTAGCTTCCAGGGAGTCCCACTTAAGACAACCTTGTTTTCCTGCCTGAGAAGCTGACACTCAGAAGAGTCCCACCAGGGACTACATGAGAAGTGGAGAGGATTCCTGGACACAGGAGGGAAAGGATCTCAGCCCGGATTGGACAGGCTCAGAGCAGCCCCATCTGACCCTTTCAACCACATTTGATCCAACTGCAAAAAGAGATGAAAGAAAGTGAGAGCCGCTCAGTCATGTCTGATGCTTTGCAACCCCATGGACTGTAGCCCACCAGGCTCCTCTGTCCATGGGATTCTCCAGGCAAGAATACTGGTGTGGCCATTTTCTTCTCCAGGGTATTTTCCCGACCCAGGGATGGAACCCACATCTCCTGCATTGCAGGCAGACTCTTCACCAACTGAGCCACTAGGGAAGTCCTGTACAAAAAGGGAATAAATATCGACTAGTCTACCTAAAGAGTAGCTTGAGGTCAGGTCAAGTAAAATAACAGTGGCAAAGACATAACAATATATAAAGCCTTAAAAATATAGGAGAACTATTCTGTTCTCTAAGAGGCAATTTTGTTTTGTTAAATTTATTTTTAATTGGGGTATAATTGCTTTACAATGTTGTATTAGTTTCTGCTGTATGACATGAATCAGATATACATATACAAACATACCCTCCCTCCTAAACTCCTTCCCCTAACCACCACCTCCATCCTACCCCTGTAGGTCATCACAGAGCACTGAGGTAAGCTCCCTGTTCTATACAGATGCCTCCCACTAGCTATCTGCTTTACATGTGGTAGTGTATACACATCGGTGCTACTCTCTCAATTTACCCCAACCTCTCTTTCCCCTGCTGTGTCCACAAATCCATTCAATGATCAGTTGTTTCAGCTGTGTCTGACTCTTTGCGACCCCATGGACTGTAACCTGCTAGGCTCCTCCGTCCAGGGATTCTCCAGGCAAGAATACTGGAGTGGGTGGCTGTGCCCTCCTCCAGGGGATCTTCCTGACCCAGCGATGGAACCCACATCTCTTCCGTCTCCTGAATTGGCAGGTGGGTTCTTTACCACTAGCACCACCTGGGAGGCCCCACAAGTCCACGCTCTGTGTCTAATAAGAAACATTTTTAGCCAAGCTTTCCTTCCAAGCTCTATTCTGAGAATCTCTGAGAGTCACCCTTGAGATCCCAGGACCCTCCCCTACCCTCCCATCTGGGAGTTGCCAGGAGCAGCCCTCACCACCTCGGCCCCAGTTCAGCGAGTCCTTGCTATTGACCCAGCTTAGCTCAGGGTTCATCACATTTCTCAGCCTCTGTGCTCATTCTGCCTCTTCCACACACTCCAAGCGAAGTGCTATACAGGTTTTTTCTTATTAATTTCATTCTATTTATTTCTCACCACTCTTTCAATCTACCAAGGTCATTTAAATGTCAAATTGTATTACACATGGCTCAAGTCAACCTTAGGTAGGAGTGTATTCACATATGTTTATTTTATTTTATTTTTTCTCCTCTCACCTTGGCCATGTTGTGTTGGGTCAGACCCCAAAGCAAGTCCAATTGCTTGATTTTAAATAACAGAGGTCATGTCCAAGTTCACGTGCAACGTCAGTGTCTGCATGTAAAGAGGTCATGGGATCAACTGTTTTAACAATCAACCAGTCAATCTGATGAAACAACTGCTTTTTCTCATTTTTCACTGAATTGACTGGTAAACCGCCCACAGATGCAAACTTAAAGGGAAAAACAAAGGGAAAATGTCTTAGAAAAAAACCCTGCTGTCACTGAACAGAAAAGCTCCACAAAAAGGGAAATTCAAAGTAAAGGCTCTAGCTGGTTTAATGAGGTTTCTAGCTCAATGATATAAACAGCCTCTGTGACTGTGACCGGATACACACAAGGACTTTTTGTTGGACTATTTATTGAATTCTCTTTTTGTTAATTGTCACTTTGGGTTTGAATTATATTATGTTCCATGTTAGGACTTTCAGTACTTGTCATATTTACATGGTTCATCATTCACATTTACTCACTTTCAGGACCCTGCAATATTATTACAATATATTGTTTTTAAATTCAGCTAAAATGATGGTTGATCCTTTATGAACAATATGTGTAAACAGCATCAAGGTCTTACTTCAGATAAGATTATCTGAGAGAATACAATGCATTAGATTTCCTTTTGAGTCATATTTCACTTATGCAAATAATTTTGGAAACATGGGTTAATACAGGATAGTGTCTCATCATGATTGCCATATTTTAAATGAATTTTTTAAGACATTTACAAATATTTAGAAAATTTACCTGCTTTCCATTGTGGTTTATCTCTACTGGAAAAATGGCTATGTCTGCCTAAAACAAACCTGTGCATTTGTGTTTCTTTCTCATTGAAGTGGAAAGTATTTACTTGATGTATAGTTATGAGTAGTAATTCCTTGAATCATTATCATTCTAAAGTTGAAGTAATATTTTTGGGAAAGTGAAGAAAAATTCTAGACTAGAGAGAGTAAGCATTGGCTAACTGTAGTGTAAAGTTACTTATACAGAAAGGATATTGTGTCTAGGCAATAAAGAAAAATACCTTCTAGTTGTGGGTAGTGAAAACAGTACTCATACAATAATGGCCAACTGGAACCCTAAGGCTTTTCAGAATTGAGCAATTTTAGTGATAAATGCCTTTAGGAGAAGGGGGAAAAGTTTCTGCTGGTCCTTGCACCTGACTTTTACCACTAAAGTGGTTTCTTTCAGACAGAAGAAAATATCAAGGTCCGGTTAAATGTTAGCAATTTCCTTTCTTTTTAAAACTGAAATGCAATAATCTGTTCATTTATTTCCAATTGGGCCACTTCTCAATCTTGGCAAATTATGAAATTTGACTTGCAAAGTATTTGTCACATGTATTTATCTCACTTCTCAACTCTGTTCTGTCTGGCTTGCAAATATTGCATATGGACTATTTCCATTCCCAGGAATATGCTTACTTGGGCATAGTCTATGTTAGTTCTCCTATAAGCAAAAATAATGTATTAATATACTTATAATAAGATCCATTTTAGTAGGGAATGGCTACCCACTCCAGTATTCTTACCTGGAGAGTTCCATGGACAGAGAAGCCTGGCAGGTTACAGTCTATGGGGTCACAAAGAGTTGAACACGACTGAGTGACTAATGCACACGCGTGCACACACACAGACACACACACAATAACATTCAGGATACCTCCTCCATACAGTGTCCCATGATAAACAAATAAAAAATAACCAAAAAATAATAGCCAGAGTATCTTCTAGTTCCCATTTTAGCTTTTAAGATGCCCCAGTTTCCTTAGTCTCTTTACACTTGATTCAGTATTTCTTTGCATGGACAACTGACATAACTGTTTGAATAATTAATGTAGAAATCCCCTTTTGGAAAATATAAAGTCAATGAAAAATTTTGAATGTTGGGATTAAGGATGCATCTGTGGAACTTAAAAATTTAGACTGGCTTGAGTAATAGCAGTAAGTTATATCTCTCTAGCATTTTACAGTTTACAGAGCACCTTGGTTCCTCATGACAATACAGCACTTTGTAGTAAGAAAAAACTAGAATAAATGATATTTTTCAAATCAAGAGTGACTCTATTTTTATGACTCTGCGACTGGTTATTTGAATTCTAAAGTAGAACAGATTGAGCTCTTAAAGGTAAACACAAGACAGAGAAACAATGCGACAGGCTAAAAACACACATGCAAACAATATACAATTGTAAAGGTTTTCCTGCCGCTACTGCTGCTGCTACTAAGTCACTTCAGTCGTGTCCGACTCTGTGCGACCCCATAGAGGGCAGCCCACCAGGGTCCCCCGTCCCTGGGATTCTCCAGGCAAGAACACTGGAGTGGGTTGCCATTGCCTTCTCTGGTATAGGTTTTAGGTGGCACTAATACTCGATTCTACAGTATTATTATCGTCATTTCAAAAGCTTTGTCATTGTTCTTTATAAAAAATATTCTCATCATAATAACCTTATGAATCGTCAACGGTCAAATTCACAAACCTGAATAATAATTAATCACTTATGTGCCATATGAATTACTTTTAATGCTCTTTCAAAAATAAAAAGTCACCACAAGCTTTTGAATACTTGAGGACCACATCATGTGTTTTATTTTGGAAAATGCTGTCGTGAGCAAACCATCAAATATCACAGGTCTCTGGTAGCTAAGGGCCGTGACCAACTTAGGTCTACCAGGTTGGTTTGGCAACCGCATCCTTAATCAAGCTTCCTCTTTCTATTCACTACAGTCTGACTGCTTTTTCCTAACATATTTACAGAAGCCAATTAAATTTCACTTTAAAAGCTGTTTGTGACACATTTATAGTGAATAAAAGTATCATTTTTAGAAATGAGTTAAATATTTGATATTTCTTTGGGACGATTTTTATAAAAACATAGCAGAAAATACCATAGGGATTATTGTATTGAAAATATGTATTATTTATAGCCTACATACTTTAGAGAGAGTGTCAATGCATGTGCATGGCCAAGTAGTTAGTTTGCAGATCTTAGAGTTCAGATATAATTCTGGAGGATATTAGCTCAGAAATAAGATTTTAGGAGGACACAGGTTTAATTTCACAGATATAAAACATGTTTAAATCTATGATAGAGTGGCAGTAAGCTGTAGGTTGGGGTAGTAGAGACTTCCTCCTGGAACTTTTTATTAAGATAGGTGTTTACCACAATGAGATACAATTTTGGAAAGGAAAAGAAATTGATTAGACACAATCATGATATACGTGAGCAATTTGCCAGGTAAAACTCTGTTTTCTGAGTCAAGCCAGCTGGGAGATTCAGACAATGATTTGTGTATCAAGTCTCTTCCCGCCTGAACTCTACTTTGAACCAATTCCATAAATAATGCAGACGTGAATGTTTAAATTATATAGACAACCTCCCACTTTATTTTCAACATAGAGACTTAGTCTTATGTATTATTTATATTACTATAACATATACACTGTTTGGTATAATTCAGTCCTAATAATATACTTGATCAAACATTTTAATTTGTCACACTCAATGAAGTTATACCAGTATTAAAGTGAATTAAATAAGTTTACCTATTTCTTCAGGAGGAAGGTGAGTTGTTTTCAGAAGATTTAGCCTAGATAAAAATAGCTTGGAAAACTATCAGTTTAATTGAATCTCCCTCCAGCACAGTGAATCAAATCATGAAAATATTTCGAATGCTGTAAAATATACATTGTGCTCTTTGTATTCATCTTATCTTGAAAACTTGCTTGTTTTAAGGAACTTTCAGTAAGTTCAGTTTGTCTCTCAGTCATGTCCAACTCTTTGCCACCCCATGAATCACAGGACGCCAGGCCTCTCTGTGCATCACCAACTCCTGGAGTTTACTCAAACTGATGCCCATTGAGTTGGTGATGCCATCCAGCCATCTCATCCTCTGTCGTCCCCTTCTCCTCCTGCCCCCAATCCCTTCCAGCATCAGGGCCTTTTCCAATGAGTCAACTCTTCGCATTAGGTGGCCAAAGTATTGGAGTTTTAACTTCAGCATCAGTCCTTCCAATGAGCACCCAGGACTGATCTCCTTTAGGATGGATTGGTTGGATCTCCTTGCAGTCCAAGGGACTCTCAAGAGTCTTCTCCAACACCACAGTTCAAAAGCATTGATTCTTCAGTGCTCAGCTTTCTTTACAGTCCAACTCTCACATCCATACATGATCACTGGAAAAACCATAGCCTTGACTAGATGGACCTTTGTTGGCAAAGCAATGTCTCTGCTTTTTAATATGCTGTCTAGGTTGGTCATAACTTTCTTTCCAAGGAGTAAGTGTCTTAATTTCATGGCTGCAATCACCCTCTGCAGTGATTTTGGAGCCCCATAAAATAAAGTCAGCCATAGTTTCCCCATCTATTTGCCATGAAGTGATGGAACTGGATGCCATGATCTTAGTTTTCTGAATGTTGAGCTTTAAGCCAACTTTTTTGCTCTCCTCTTTCACTTTCATCAAGAGGCTCTTTAGTGCTTCTTCACTTTCTGCCATAAGGGTGGTGTCATCTGCACATCTGAGGTTATTGATATTTCTCCCAGCAATCTTGATTTCAGCTTGTGCTTCTTCCAGCCCAGTGTTTCTCATGACGTACTCTGCATATAAGTTAAATAAGCAGGGTAACAATATACAGCCTTGACATACTCCTTTTCCTATTTGGAACCAGTCTGTTGTTCCATGTCCAGTTCTAACTGTTGCTTCCTGACCTGCATATAGGTTTCTCAAGAGGCAGGTCAGGTGGTCTGGTATGCCCATCTCTTTCAGAATTTTCCAGGCAGGTCAGGTGGTCTGGTATGCCCATCTCTTTCAGAATTTTCCACAATTTATTGTGATCCACACAGTCAAAGATCAGTCCTTGGCATAGTCAATAAAGCAGAAATAGATGTTTCTCTGGAACTCTCTTGCTTTTTAAATGATCCAGCAGATATTGGCAATTTGATCTCTGGTTCCTCTGCCTTTTCTAAAACCAGCTTGAACATCTGGAAGTTCATGATTCACGTATTGCTGAAGCCTGGCTTGGAGAATTTTGAGCATTACTCTGATGCTGGGAGGTATTGGGGGCAGGAGGAAAAGGGGACACCAGAGGATGAGATGGCTGGATGGCATCACCGACTCGATGGACATGAGTTTGAGTAAACTCTGGGAGCTGGTGATGGACAGGGAGGCCTTGCGTGCTGTAGTCCATGGTGTCGCAAAGAGTCAGACACCACTGAGCAACTGAACTCAACTGAAGGAACTTTATGTAAGAGTAAACATAAATTTTGTTTCAAACTGATTGTGTTAAGAGAAAGATTTATAATTTACTACTGAGAAGTATTCAGATACAAAGGAGACTATTTGCATTATCATTTGGTTGCTTTTATTTACAGCTGTTATTGGTAGACAATATTATTCCAAAATTGGGCTTTTTCTTTTTTGTTTTATTTAAACTCTTTCTGGGAAGATTTCCATTTAAACAACATAACAGAGAGGATACAGACATAGGTATTAGAAAAAAAAATTAAACAGATAGATTCTTTAGTGTGTGTATAATAGTTTAACAAAGAATTTTGGTGAGTAAAATTTAACACATTATAAAATGCTTATTAAATGATACCTCACTCTTTAAAACTTGAATCATGTGTTTTATTTTAGGACCAAGTCATTTTGCAAAGTAAGTTCTATGTGTGTTTCTATTTACTCTCAGTAACTATGTGCCTGTCCTTGAGTTTGGCCCTAGAGTTTCAGTAGACAGCAAAGCAGACATGGTCTCTCCCTCTTGGAGCCATGGATCACAGTGGGCCAGACACAAAGAGGCCTCCTTTAGGGTCTTGATGTGCAGCAAATTCTTTTTTGACTTGAGGAATACTCTTCTCTCTGCCACAAAGGCTTTTTCCCTTGAAAATGCATCTCCCTCCTTTGTCACTTGCATTTCCATCTCAGCACTAAAGCTACTTTCTCTGAAAAGTCTTGCCTGATTGCTTAAAGCAGACCTTCCCACAAATCCCTGCTTCCCTTTCACGGAACTCTATTTTCTTCAAAACAATTATTGCAACTCAATTTTTTCTTACATGTTTGTAGCATACTTGTCTATTTTCTCTTTCCTATTAGATTATAGGGGCTTCCCTGGTGGTTCAGACAGTAAAGAATCTGCCTGCAATGTAGGAGACCCAGGTTCAATCCCTGGGTCAGGAAGATCTCCTGGAGAAGGGAATGGTTACCCACTCTAGTACTCTTGCCTAAAAATTCCACAGTCAGTGAACCCTGACATTAGATGATAAGGGCATAGAACTGTAAGGGCATAGACTTTGTCTCTTTGGCCCACCCATGTTCACTTTCACCTTCAGTTCTGTTCAGTCTCTCAATTCAGTTGAGTTCAGTTGCTCAGTAGTGTCCGACTCTTTTGACCCCACAGACTGCAGCATGCCAGGTCTCCCTGTCCATCACCAACTCTCGGAGTTTACTCAAACTCATGTCCATTGAGTTGGTGATGCCATCCAACCATCTCATCCACTGTTGTCCCCTTTTCCTCCTGCCCCCAACCCCTCCCAGCATCAGGGTCTTTTCCAATGAGTCAGTTCTTCACATCAGGTGGCCAAAGTATTGGTGTTTTAGCTTCAGCATCAGTCCTTCCAATGAATATTCAGGACTGACTTCCTTTAGGATGAACTGGTTGGATATCCTTGCAGTCCAAGGGACTCTCAAGAGTCTTCTCCAACACCACAGTTCAGAAGCATCAATTCTTCAGCACTCAGATTTCTTCACAGTCCAACTCTCACATCCATACATGACCACTGGAAAAACCATAGCTTTGACTAGATGGACCTTTGTTGGCAAGGTAATGTCTCTGTTTTTTAATATGTTGTCTAGGTTGGTCATAACTTTTCTTCCAAGGAACAAGTGTCTTTTAATGTCATGGCTGCAGTCAACATCTGCAGTGATTTTGGAGCCCCCAAAAATAAAGTCTGTCACTCTTTCCACTCTTTCCCCATCTATTTGCCATGAAGTGATGGGACTGGATGCCATGATCTTAGTTTTCTGAATGTTGAGTTTTAAGCCAACTTTTTGACTCTCCTCTTTCACTTTCGTCAAGAGGCTCTTTAGTTCTTCTTCACTTTCTGCCACAAGGGTGGTGTCATCTGCATCTGAGTAGATGCTCAATAAACATCTATCACGTGCACAAAGTAATGCCTAAAAGAATATACCTATATGACTGAGATAAATTCTCTCGAAGAGATATAATTCTTTAAGACCGTATGGAAGGGGAAACTGACCTAGGAGATGAGATAGCATGGTGTAAGGAAAGGGGATTGGGAGAAGGAGGGATACAGAAGAAAGAGTACTTGAAATTTCCCATGTGAGAAGAAGAACAGCTTATTCGAGGAACTGAAGTAAGAGTAATGAATCTGGAAATCAGAAAAGGGGAAAGTTAGGAATGTGAAATGAGGTTCCAGGGTTAGGCAGGGGAGCCAGATCAGGAAAGGCCTCATTGATCATTTAAGGTTCTTCTTTATTCCAAGAAAAATGAGAAGGTCTTCAGTGATTTTAAACAGGGGAGAAACATAGCCCTATTTAAACATTTAAAGAAGCATTCTAACTATAGATTGAAAGTTGATAATTGAGGAAAGCATAAGTAGAAGAACACAGAACAACCTGAATGTTATGTTGCCATTTAGGCAAGGGAAAGGGGTACCTTTGACTATGGCAGAGACACCGGAGCATGGTGACCAGAAGATTTAACATTTAATCGTAAGAGGACTTGTTCACAGACTGAGTCATGTGAAGTGAGGGAGGAAACCTTTGAAAGAAATGTCTCTCTTTTGCACCCCTGGGTGATGACAGTGCTATTCTCTGGAAGTTCATTCTGGAGGAGGATTAGATTTGAGAAGACCAGTTCCTGAGAGTCTGGTTGAAATATGGTAAGTTTTAGGTGGGTATGAAGATACCCAAATAGAAACAGCAGTAGATTGTTGCACATACAAGTCAGAAAGCTGGAGTCAGAATTGGAGAGGGAGTCTGTGCATCATGGACATGAGGTGGTAAGAGAAGCCAAGGACACAGTCACTGAATTGGAGAAGTCCAAACTGTATTTCCGTATCGACTCTATCTTTGTTTTACATTTTTGTTGTTATGCCACATAGCTTGGAGAATCTTAGTTCCCCAACCAGGGATCCAACCTGTGCCCTGTGCAGTGGGAGTGCAGAGTCCTAACCAGGGAACACCCTCTTTCTTTGTTTTGCATGCCAAAAATATGTATATTTTCAGATAAAAGTATTTACTCTTTATGCTGCAACTGTAAAACAGTGACAACAATTTTCATGTGAAAACCAAGCTTACTACTCTATGGCCACAGATAAGAGAAATATTAACCATCAGGTATATATCCAACACGTGTGGTGTGCATCATAGTCCATCCTTAACACACATCTGTTAAAAAGACAATAAAATGTATTGTCACACTTAAAACTCTATACATACTTGAATTTCATCTTGCTTTATAGCTAATCAATGTTTACTTTCCAATCTGTGACAGATAGGGCTAATCATATTGTAAATCATGGGAGTGAGACAAATTTTAAGTATATTGCTAGGTTCTGAAACAATAGAAAAGGCCATATAAAACATTCATATTTATTACTACCTAGAAGCCACAATCCTTCCAATATAACTCATTTTCCAAACTGCAAAGAAATGGTTCACATTATAAAATATGAATAGTTACTTTTAAAAAAGCTCCATCTTCTGCATAACGCACAAGACTCACATCGTATGTTTTCAAAAGGACATTCTAGCTGCTCTTTGATTTGATAATATTTCTGGGAAATTACTTTGATTTAAATTAACCTAGATTCAGGTGGCGAGTGTATCAGGACAGACAGACCCGGTCTTGCTTTTTTAGCTGGTAGTTCACGTGAGAGTCTTCAAGGGCCATAAGTCATCATCATCAAATACATTTTACTTGAATACCTTTTGTGTCTGCCACACTGAACTAGGTGTTGGAGTGATTTATGGCTCAGTGTTAAAGATACAGAATCTGTTCTTAATTCAGTTTTTGAGTGAAAAAATATGTGATGGTAATTTGGGGGAAATTTGATGACTATGTAACACATGTAAAGAGCCCCTATTGTAAATTTCAATATGATTTCTGGTAGTCATATATTAACAAAAGCAAGAAATTTGGAAAACACAGAGAACTCTTCTAAACGTGGTCCAAAACACAAATAGAGTATGTGATATTGACCTGCTGATCATAGTGCTATTAACTCAGAGTCACTCTGGTCTAAGACATTCATCAGTGGGCTCAACTGTCCCCTTTTCCAAATCAGCATTTCCAAGATTATGTTCTGAGGAACACTTAAGACTCATGCGGAGAAAAAACAAGCTACATATTCAAGTAATTTTATAAAATGCTGCCTGCTGAACTAGGTTTTTTTGGGAATTTCATCATGCCTTGTGGTTCAAGAAGGCTTCTGAGAAATCCTACATGAAAGAAACTTGTTTGACTTTGTCCAACTCAGCATTTTCCAAACTTAATTAAACAGAGAACAGTTTTTTTTCTTCATAGACCATTTACTAATATTCCAATAAACTCTAGTTTTGAAAACCTGTGCTAGTTACTATGACAGAGTGATAATTACAGTTGTGAAATCTCAGTTTTGTGCTGGGTAGAAATTGTGCAGTTACCCCGGTTGAGGTTGTTGGTTTACAAGGATGTAAGCATAGCCATATGTAAGTTGTGGCACCTGTGTTTGTGCATGTACACACACACACACACACACACACAGAGAAACACAAACACTTCTGTTTTTCCAAATTTGCAATCATCTCTTTGGTCAAACTTTCCTGTGGAAAGGAGTGTCACTCGAGAGAGCTTGAATTAAGAATGAACTTAAGTTACAACAACTATACATGTTGAGAAACAAAAATATGAAGTAACAGAAGCAACAATACATTTATTTTATTATTATTATTCTTTTGCTAAGTCACTTCCATTGTGTCCAACTCTTTGTGACCCTAAGGACTGTAGCCCATCCGGCTCCTCTGTCCATGGGATTTCCCAGATAAGAATACCAGAGTGGGTTGCCACATGCTCCTCCAGGGGAGACTCTTCCCGACCCTGGGAATGAACCCATGTCTCTTAGGTCTCCTGCATTGGAAGTTGGGTTCTTTACCACTAGCGTCACCTGGGAAGCCCTGTTGTTATTCTTGGTCCTTCCATTTAAAGGAATAGAGGTAGTAAAGCACTTCTTTGAAACACTCTGTTCTGAAAGTCCTTATTTTAAAATGAGAGCTTCGCTAGGTCTTTGTGGTCACTGGCATCATTGCCAACTGCTCTGTTCTCCTACCTCTGAGTCCTAGGACATGTACACAACAGACACTCAGTACGTGATTACTACATTGATGAAACTATCAAATTTCCATCATGATTCTCATCAACAACCATCAATATGTATTGAACTGCTTGTTTTTACATGGCATTTTGCTCCATACATAATAGACTTTATTTTCTAGAGCAGTTTTTAGCATCACAGCAACATTGAGCAGAAGGTACAATATTTCCTATATACCCCCTGCCCTGCACTTGCACAGCCTCTTCCATTACCAACACCCCCCACTGAAGCGGTTCATTTGTTACAATGGATGAACCTGCAGTGACACATTTTATTACCCGAAGTCCATAGCTTATACTAGGGTTCACTCTTCATGTGGTACATTCTATGGGTTTGGACAAATGGCATATATCCACCATTATAGAATCATACAGAGTAGTTTAACGCTGTTGTAAAAATCATCTGTGCTCTGCCTATTCATCCTTTCCTCCCCTCTAGCCTTTGGCATCACTGATCATTTTATTGTCTCCATAGCTTTTGCTTTTCCAGAATGTCACATAGTTGAAATCACACAGCACATAGCCTTTTTCAGATTGGCTTCCTGCACTTAGTAATATGCATTTAACTGTCCACCATGTCTTTTCATGGCTTGATAGCTCATTTCTTTTTAGCCTTGCATAATCCACAGTCTGGATGGACCACAGTTAGTTTATCCATTCACCCACTGAAAGACATCTCATTTGCTTCCAAGTGTTGGCAATTATGAATTAAGCTGCTATAAACATCTGTGTCCAGGTTTTTATGTAAACATAAATTTTCAACTTTGGGTAAATGCTAAAGAGTGCCATTGCTGGAGTATATGGTAAGAGTATGTTTAGTTTTGTGAGAACCTGCCAAAATGTCCTCCAAAGTGGCTGGACCAATTTGCACTCCCACCAAAAATGAATGAGAGTTCCTGTTGCTCTACATTCTTATCAGCAGTTGGTGTGGTGAGTGAATTGGATTTTGGTCATTCTAATAGATGGGTGGTGGTATATCATTGTTTCAATTTGTATTTCTCTGCTGACATAAGATGTGGAAAAGATATGTCGGTTTTGAAATCAAAGGCAACTTCCTGTAAGGTATCTGAGGCAGTCATTTTGCTTCAAATGAACTGAAACAGAAAAAAGTCAATTAACTGAGGAAGTATAGGAACATCTATATGTGTGTGTGCATGTATGTTCAATTCTGTGTGACCCCATGAACTGCAGCCCTCCAGGCTCCTCTCTCCATGGGATTCTCCAGGCAAGAATACTGGAGTGGGTTGCCATTTCCTTCTCCAGGGGATCTTCCCAACCCAGGAATTGAATCCAAGTGTCTTAGTCTCCTATATTGGCAGTTGGATTCGTTGCCACTAGCACCACCTGGGAAGCCCACAGAAACATCTATAGCACGTGCAAAAATCTACATTCCTTATGGAAGCACATTTGTGGTATATGGAAAACAGATTTGGTCTTTTACAGTGAGGTAATAGGAATACAGCATAAGGAAGGACATTTCATGAGCCTGTAGTATAGTTCAGGTTTCTGCAAGGTATGTTTTAGCCCTCACTATGTGCCAACTGACCTTTTCCAGTCCTGTGGCCACTGCTGAGTTTTCCAAATTTGCTGGCATATTGAGTGCAGCACTTTCACAGCATCATTGTTCAGGATTTGAAATAGCTCAGCTGGAATTCCATCACCTCCACTAGCTTTGTTCATAGTGATGCTTCCTAAGGCCCACTTGACTTTGCATTCCAGGATGTCTGGCTCTAGGTGAGTGATCACACCATTGTGATTATCTGAGTCCTGAAGATCTTTTTTGTACAGTTCTTCTGTGTATTCTTGCCACCTCTTCTTAATGTCTTCTGCTTCTGTTAGGTCCATAACATTTCTGTCCTTTATTAGCCCATCTTTGCATGAAATGTTCCCTTGGTATCTCTAATTTTCTTGAAGAGATCTCTAGTCTTTCCCATTCTATTGTTTTCCTCTATTTCTTTGCATTGATTGCTTAAGAAGGCTTTCTTATCTCTCCTGGCTATTCTTTGGAACTCTGCATTCAAATGAGAATATCTTTCCTTTTCTCCTTTGCTTTTTGTTTCTCTTCATTTCACAGCTATTTGCAAGGCCTCCTCAGACAACCATTTTGCCTTTTTGCATTTCTTTTCCATGGGGATGGTCTTGATCCCTGCCTCCTGTACAATGTCACAAACCCCCATCCATAGTTCATCAGGCTCTCTGCCTATCAGATCTAGTCCCTTAAATCTATTTTTCACTTCCATTGCATAGTCATAAGGGATTTGATTTAGGTCATACCTGAATGGTCTAGTGGTTATCCCTACTTTCTTCAGTTTAAGTCTGAATTTGGCAATAAGGAGTTCATGGTCTAGCCACAGTCAGCTCCCGGTCTTGTTTTTGCTGACTGTATGAAGCTTCTCCATCTTTGGCTGCAAACTTATTTAACTTATATGCAGAGTACATCATGAGAAACACTGGGCTGGCAGAAGCACAAGCTGGAATCAAGATTACCGGGAGAAATATCAATAACCTCAGATATGCAGATGACACCACCCTTATGGCAGAACGTGAAGAGGAACTAAAAAGTCTCTTGATGAAAGTGAAAGAGGAGAGTGAAAAAGTTGGCTGAAAGCTTAACATTCAGAAAACTAAGATCATGGCATCTGGTCCCATCACCTCATGGGAAATAGATGGGGAGACAGTGGAAACAGTGTCAGACTTTATTGTTTTGGGCTCCAAAATCACTGCAGATGGTGACTGCAGCCATGAAATTAAGACGCTTACTCCTTGGAAGGGAAGTTATGACCAACCTAGACCGCATATTAAAAAGCAGAGACACTACTTTGCCAACAAAGGTCTGTCTAGTCAAGGCTATGGTTTTTCCAGTGGTCATGTATGGATGTGAGAGTTGGATTGTGAAGAAAGCTTAACACCAAAAAATTAATGCTTTTGAACTATGGTGTTGGAGAAGACTCTTGAGAGTCCCTTGGACTGCAAGGAGATCCAACCAATCCATCCTAAAGGAGATCAGTCCTGGGTGTTCATTGGAAGGACTGATGCTGAAGCTGAAACTCCAATACTTTGGCCACCTCATGCAAAGAGTTGAGTGATTGGAAAAGACCCTGATGCTGGGAGGGATTGGGGGCAGGAGAAGGGGACGACAGAGGATGAGATGGCTGGATGGCATCACAGACTTGTTGGGCATGAGTTTGAGTAAAGTCCAGGAGTTTGTGATGGACAGGGAGGCCTGACGTGCTGCAATCACGGGGTTGCAAAGAGTCGGACACAACTGAGTGACTGAAGTGAACTGATGTGCCAACTAAGACTCTGCCCTTATTCTAGTCCCAACCTTCCTACTTCAAGATATTTTTAAAAATGTTTTTTGATGTGGGCTATTTTTAAAGTCCTTTATTGAATTTGTTACAATATTGTTTTTATGCTTTGGATTTTGGGCCGCTAGGCTTGTGGGATCTTAGCTCTCTGACTAGGGTTCACCCCCCACCCCCCTGCACTGGAAGGTGAAGTCTTAACCACTGGACCACTAAAGAAGTCCCTCTACTTCAGAATATTTTCTTGAGTTTTGATGTCCTTCTCTGAGATATGGAAATCATATCAACTGCCTCTTTGTCTTACTGTATTGCTCAAAATACACTGTAACAACTACTTTAAAGACAAAGGTGGTTCCAGAAAGGGCAGCCATCAGAACTGGGGAAGAATCATGCACCACTTATGAGCCCCATGGCAAAGCAAAGTATTCAACCCTTTGAGCTTCAGTTTGTAAACAGAAGGAGGATCACACCCACCAAGTAATTTATTTGGATGATGGATTACACTATATGTAAAGTATGTAGCACAATTCCTGGCACATAAAAGGGAACATTATTGCTAGGATCTATAATGCATGTGAAAGCACCCTAATACATTGTTATGGAAATACAATATAATTATCTTTAATCTTGATGATAACACATCATACTAACTGCTAGAATATTTTTCCCCCAGAGTAGATTTTTCCTCAGTATGAGAGGAAAGAAGAAGTTGCATTTGGATCCAGCCTAGTTGCCTATTTGTCATCTGACCTTAGTTAATTTCACTAAGTATGGTTTCCTTGGACAATAAGGGAAGTTAATATCATTTCACTCACAGAAGTACTTGAAGGTTTAAATGAGATAATATTTGAAAATCCCTTAGCTGACAGAAGATACTCAATAAATGCTCATTTTCTTCATTTTGTGTAAGAAATGTGTGTTAGCACCATATATAAAAATAACAAAGCAAGTCATGCATTTTTAGAGTATCTAACATGTATGCAAACTCACTTAAAAGAATCACAGTGGATTTTGCATTACTCTCTACATCACAGGAAAAGAAAGTAAGGTTTGGAGAGACTAAGATACATGCTCAAGACAGGGGACCTGGAATCTTGTTTGGTGGTTTTATCATATTACAACGTCCTCTAGACAGACTCTGACAGCATGATTATTATAGCAGAAGTGCATATAACATTTGCAGTATATTCTGCATATGCAAACATGATGACTGACTCTCTAGAGAGGGCAAATATCCCAAGGTACTATCCAAAGGATATATTTTGGGATTCTGCAACTTGTTAAGAAGTTCCAAGGGATATCATTTTATTAAGAAAAACAAAAGAGGGAAAAATCCCTATTCCATGTTGGGTAGAATTCTTTACATGTGCCAGAGATACATCAGAACTGCTTCCTTGGTGGGAGGGGGGTTCAGGATGGGGAACACATGTAAATCCATGGCTGATTCATGTCAATGTATGGCAAAAACCACTACAATATTGTAAAGTAATTAGCCTCCAACTAATAAAAATAAATGGAAAAAAAAATTAAAAGAACTGCTTCCTTGACCCAGACCAGTGATGGTCCCAGCCCAGACATCAGAGCACAGCAAAGGGGATCCAATTAATGTATGATTAATGTATGGATCAGAACTACCAGGTACCAGGACTTTGATTCATTAGAGGGAAGGGAAAGATGGGAAAACTGTTTCTTCTCTCTGAATAATGAACTTGCTTGGAAACATAGGCAACCACTAAACTGCTATGCAGTAAGTATGCTTCTTGGGTGTAAAGGGCCATAGCAAGAAATAAAACAGTTGAGCACCAGGCAATAAAGAGTTTTGCATATTTTTTCTTATTTCGTTTCTCTACTGATTTAGTGAGGCAGGTGTTATTGTTCAGATGTGGAAATGGAAAGTCATGAAGGTAAAAACACCTTGCCCCAAATCATAAATCTAATAAGCAGTTAAAACTGGAATTACAGAAGGCCTGGTTGCTTTCAAGATCACAGTCAGGGTGATCTGGATGATCCTAAACCCAGGCTGGTAATTCTATCTTGGGTATGGAAGCCCCTGTAGGAGTAAATAGAATGGCATTCTCATATTACTTGATACATATATTTAATAAATAGGTTCTTCCCAGGTGCATTTTCCCAGGGATCTTCTCAGTTCGTTCAGTCGTGTCTGACTCTTTAAGACTCGACGGACTGTATGTGACCTGCCAGGCTCCTCTGTACATGGTATTTCCCGGGCAAGAACACTGGAGTAGGTTGCCATGCCCTCCTCCAGGGAATCCTCCTGACCCAGGAATTGAACCCACATCTCTTATGTCTCCTGCATTGGAAGGCGTGTTCTTCACCACTTCTTCCCAAGTGGTTTAGTGGTAAAGAATTTGCTTGTCGATATAGGAGACACAAGAGACATGGGTTTGATCGCTGGGAAGGGAAGATTCCCTGAAGGAGGAAATAGCAACCTACTCCAGTATTCTTGCCTGGGAAATGCCATGGACAGGGGAGCCTGGTGGGCTACAGCTCATGGGGTAGCAAAGAGTTGGACATGATAGCGACTGAGCACACACATATAGTAAACAGATCCATTTGCATATGAAACACTTTAGTAATGATCACCCTCATATTTATAATGGAAGACAGGTTGATTACAGTGTTTGGAAAATATGAAATGACCTGTTAAAAAGCCAAATTTACTCCACCTACAGCTAAGCAACTCTTAGAGATCTTCGTCCCTTTCTAATTTGAACCGTTCGCTTTCATGGAGGACATTACCTACACATGTTGGTAGATCATTTTCTATAAATTATGTACAACACAAGTAGCAGTGTATAATACCACTACCTAAATAAATATGTATTATTTATAGTGTCACAGGTGAAGTATTGAAAGAAATGATATAATTTGCCAAGAATCCTATTTGGAAAATAACTTGTCCAGAATGCTGAACTTGTGCAATACTGGCTTTTTTCTGCTGTTTAGATTTTTTGGTAATAAATGTGTGTTATAATAAAATATTTCAAATAAACACTGCATTATTAATGTACCTTGTACTCACCCTAGGGCAGCAGAGGCATAAATGATTCATTTAAATTCAGGGCTCTTCCTGCAATACACGCTCAGTGCTTATAAAAGTTTTGTACGTGAAGACTGTACCTTTATTGTTTCTGTTTTGACATGAATGCTACATGCTGATGTGGTACCTAGAGTATCTCCTGCTCTACAACCAAGTATAACTGTTTCTCTCTTACTACCATGCAAGGGATCTGTGGCAAAACTAATATTATTATTTAGTACGGCTAGTATTTTCAAAAGAAAACATAGAGGTGAATTTCTTTTCTAGTTCTATCAGAGCCCTTGCCTTTTCTTATTTTCTTGATCTTTGGCTGGGTTAAAACGATCCATTTTAAATGGCGACACAATGCATGGGTCTTAAATTGTGTTATAGATCATTTCAAGGCCAAGAGAACTATATAGCAGTGTCACTTTGTGCTTTGGGACATTAATAATCCAGAATTACCAGAGAAGAAAACATGATAACAAACTGGTCACTCCAGTAATTACTTTTTTACCACAATGGGACCAAGGGGCAGAACCCTTTTACCTTCCAATTTTTCAAATTCATATATATTACATTATGTAGTTTCCATTACATATTACCTAGTGGTTAATTAAAAGTTATGAAATGGTGTTCACTCCAAAGTATTAATCAATACTTGCAATTCATTTACCTTGAGTGTAGAGATCAATTTCTAGAAGTGGTATTAATTCTATAAGCTGTTTATCTTTTAGTAATACATTTTTCTTGGCTAAGATACACTTTTGGATAATCTATGAAAAGTGAATTCCATATCTAAAATGAGAAATTGTATACTGCCTTTTAATAGAATAATCATAAAATGATTTTTATTAACAGCTTTCTAATAAAGCCATCCTTGACATTCTTTCTCAGCAATTACAACTTACTGCTGCTGTGTTGAAATATCCCAGCAGGCAGATACAGACTTGAGTTCTCTCAAGAGGGCCTATCAAACAAGCCTCTCAACATAGTCATAACATTCTTGAACAGAGTGGGCTTTGTCTGTGGAGCCCAAACTCAAGGTTAGATTAATCCACTGAACAGGCATACAGGTGCACCAGGCATTGGACTGACAATTCCAGGTTTGCAAGTCAAAAAGGGAGCAGAAACACTCAGCCACATTAGAGAGCCCCATGTGCTAATATGCTGGGGACTTCCCAGCTATCTGAAGTGATTCCCTAGTCTGGATGGGAAGATATTGGGAAAATATGGAGGAGAGAAGGAATAAATGGGGGAGAGAAGGAGTGAATGGGAAAGACTTGGGGAAAATGAATAAGTCTATTTGCTGAAAATCTTAACCTCTTTACCCTAGGATTCCTGATACAACTTTATTCAAACATTACCCCTTAAATAGTGTAGGATTTATGTTTCCTTATTATTTTCTGTTTTGATGATCTAAACAAACATTTCTCCAAAGAAGACTTACAGATGGCTAAAAAACACATGAAAAGATGCTCAACATTGCTCATTATTAGAGAAATGCAAATCAAAACTACAATGAGATATCACCTCACACTGGTCAGAATGGCCATCAACAAAATGTCTACAAACAATAAATGCTGGAGAGGGCATGGAGAAAAGGGAACACTCTTGCACTGTTGGTGGGAATGTAAATTGATACAGTTACTATGAAGATGGTATGGAGATTTCTTAAAAAAATAACTAGGAATAGAACTACCACATGACCCAGCAATCCCACTCCTAGGCATATACCCTGAGGAAACCAAAATTGAAAGAGACACATGTATCCCATTGTTCATTGCAGCACTATTTACAATAGCTAGAACATGGAAGCAACCTAGATGTCCATCGATAGATGAATGGATAAAGAAGTTGTGGTACATATACACAATAGAATATTACTCATCCATACAAAGGAACCCATTTGAGTCAGTTCTGATGAGGTGGATGAACCTAGAACCTATTATACAGAGTGAAGTGAATCAGAAAGAGAAAGATAAATATTGTATTCTAATGCATATATACAGAATTTAGAAAATGATACTGAAGAATTCATTTACAGGGCAGCAATGGAGAAACAGACATAGAGAACAGATTTATGGACATGGGGAGAGGGGAGGAGTAACATGGACACTTACATTAACATATGTAAAATAGAGAGCCAACGGGAATTTGCCGTGAGGCTCAGGAAACTCAAACAGGGGCTCTGTGTCAACCCAGAGGGGTGGGATGGGGGGAGATGGGAGGGAGGTTCAAAAGGGAGGGGATATATGGATACCTGTGGCTGACTCATGTTGAGGTTTGACAGAAAACAACAGAATTCTGTAAAGCAATTATCCTTCAATAAAAAATAAATTAATAAAAAATAGTGTACAATTTAGGGACATACTGTTTTTTATTTCCTTACAAAACAGGAAATTTAGAATAGTGCTATGGAGCATATGCTCTCTGGAGATAAAGAGCCTAGGTACAACTCCCAAGAAATCACTAATTCATGCAAGACCTTGAACAAGTTACTTAACCTTTCTGGGAATCCCTTCATCAAATAAATGTGGATGATAATTGCATTATCTTCAGGATTGCAGTAAAGATGAAATGCATCAGTATGTAAAGAGTTTAGAGCAGCATCCAATGTTTGATGGATCTTTCATAAATTTTAGCTATTACCACTATCAAATACTCATGGCAATTTGAGGAATTTGAGAGCAGAGGGCTTCCCCAGACAATGGGAAATGCGTTCTTCCCACTCTCTTCTTTCTTTCCTCCCTCTCACTCTTCTTCCTTCCATTTCTATCTATGTATCTGTCTCTATCTATCTATCTATCTATCTATCTATTTATCTATCATTATGTTCTCAAGGACCTCACTGTCATGGAGAGAGGCAAAATGAAAAAATATCGTTATTAAAGTATGAGTCAAGTTTAACCTTCTGATCTTCAGCAAGAGTCAAATATTTCAAGAGCAAACAGGGAATTCCAGGGAGAAGGGACGGTGCTGGGGGTTAGCAATTCAAAGAGTGGCAATCCTTAGGGGTTGAATTGTGTGCGCCTGCAAATCCACATGTTGAACTTCTAACCCCCAGTGCCTCCGGATGTACCCTTGTATGTAAATAGGGTTGTTGCAGATATAATTAGTTAAGCTGAGGTCACACTGGTGTAGGGTGAGCTGCTAACCTCACATAGTGGAAGTGTTAGTCACTCAGTCTTGTCCGACTCTTTGCACGCCAGGCTCCTCGGTCCATGGGATTCTTCAGGCAAGAATACTGGAGTGGGTTGGCATTCTCTTCTCCAGGGAACCCAACGTAACTGGTATGTTCTTATAAACAGGGGAAATCTGGACACAAACACACTGCCATGTGAAGACTGGAATTATGGCAGTACAAGTCAATGAATACCAGAGGCTGAAAGAGAGGACTGGAACAGATTCTTCCCATCTTTTTCAGAGGGAGCGTGGCCCTGCTCAAACCTTCGTCTTGAAATGCTGCCTCCAGAACTGTGAAATGACAGATTTCTGTTGCTTAACCCACTCTATTTGTGACACTTAGCTCTGGCCGCCCTAGCAAACTGCTACAGCAATAAAGATGGAGTCTGTAGAGGACTGATCTGATTTCAAATTAGTGGAGTCAGTAGAAAGTAAGTCTTGGAAGCCCAGATAGGGTAGAAATAAATGTAGATGGATATGAAAGTCAGGCAGAGAAGTGTAGGGGTGGGTGTTAGGTGTGTATACACACACACACACACACACACACATATATATATAATATGAATAATTTAATGATTATTTAATTAATATTTTGATTATATCGGACACATTTCTGAGCATATGTCAGGGACTATGATAGACTGGTAGAATACAATGGGTCCAAAACAAAAGCATCATATTAATACATATAAAAATTCCTTTTTTGTGGTGGTTATGTTCTAGCGGACACACACACATTTCTCGGTAGAAATGTTTCTTCATATGAAATATTGCAAATATATAAAAAATATAAGATCAACGAAAGTAACTTGCTGTGGTAGAAAAGGCAGGTGTGGACAGAGAAGGCGTGGTTGCTAGCCAACCCGCCCGTCTCGCATCCTGGTACTACAGGACAGGTCCTCAGCCTCCTTCTGAGTTTCTAGAGCCTTCTCTGAGGAGGGCAGTTTGTGAACCATTGCCATAAAACAGTGGCAGATGCTGGAACAGAGGAGTAATGTGATGAAAAGAAGACTCATCTGGGGGTGACATACAGGTTCAAACACGATGAAAAGCGGTTAAGGAAAAAAACAAAATTGAGAGGTTCAAAGTAGGAATAAAAGAGCAGTGATGTCCCGAGGACACAGGGGTGTCCAACGAAGGGCATTTGGCAGAGTATGCTCAATGGAGAATATGAGATCTAGGAAGAAACATAATTCCAAGAATTTATTCTACAGATACAATCCTACGCAAAGATGCATGCATAAGAACTTACATTTCAGCACTGGTGGTACTAATTTTAAGCATTTATAAAAATATGTATGGCTACATCTATAGAGTGGGATATTATGCAGTCTTAAAAAGAATGAGATAGACCTTTATGCACTGATATGGAAAGGTCCCTAGATTATTTCATGAAATGAGATTAATGTAGAAGCAGTGGATGTGTCAGGGGCAGAGAGGGGGGAGCAGGTCCACTCTGGGTATAGGTAATGAGGGGACAGTTTTTATGTCCAGTATTTTAAAATGGTACAGAACTGACTCTATCTGATATGCTTTTTATCAACACTGTGCACCAGCATTTCCTAAACATCAGCGATAAAATGAACTTCTCCCTGAAAAATATTTTATTGGTCTGAGTTTGAAACACATTGGAAACATCCGTTGGATCATAGAAACAGCAAGAAAATACCTGAAAAACATCTACTTTTCTTCACTGACTGCACTAAAGCCTTTGATTGTGTGGATCACAACAAACTGTGGAAAACTTTTAAAGAGACGGGAATATCAGACTACCTGACCTGCCTCCTGAGAAATCTGTATGCAGGTAAAGAAGTTTACAGTTAGAACCGGACATGGAACAACAGACTGGTTCCAAATTGGGAAAGGAGTATGTCAAGGCTGTATATCGTCACCTTGCTTATTTAACTCATATGTAGAGTACATCATGTGAAATGCTGGACTGGATGAAGCACAATCTGGAATCAGGATTGCTGGGAGAAATATCAATAACCTCATATATGCAGATGACACCACTCTTATAACAAAATGCGAAGAGGAACTAAAGATCCTCTTGATGAAAGTGAAAGAGGAGAGTGAAAAACCTGGCTTAAAACTCAACATTCAGAAAACGAATATCATGGAATCATGTCCCATCACTTCATGGCAAATAGATGGGCAAACAATGGAAACAGTGACACTCTTGGGCTACAAAATCACTGGAGATGGTGATTGCAGCCATGAAATTAAAAAATGCTTGCTCCTTGGAAGAAAGGCTATGACCAACCTAAACAGCATATCAAAAAGCAGAGACATTACTTTGCCAACAGAGGTCCATCTAGTCAAAGCTTTGGTTTTTCCAGTAGTCATGTATGGATGTGAGAGTTGGACTATAAAGAAGGCTGAACACCAAAGAATTGATGCTTTTCAACTGTGGCGTTGAAGACTCTTTAAAGTCCCTTAGATGGCAAGGAGATCAAACCAGTCAATCCTAAAGGAAATCAGTCCTGAATATTATTAGAAGGACTGGTTCTGAAATTGTAGCTCCAATACTTTGGCCACCTGATGCGAAGAACTGATTCATTTGAAAAGACCCTGATGCTGGGAAAGATTGAGGGCAGGAGGAGAAGGGGACGACAGAGAATGAGATGGTTGGATGGCATCACCTACTAGATGGACATGAGTTTGAGCAAGCTCTGGGAGTTGGTGATGGACAAGGAAGCGTGGAGTGCTGTAGTCCATGGGGTCACAAAGAGTCAGACACCACTCAGCAACTGAACTGAAGTTTTAAACAATTGTTGCAGTACACTTCAAATTAGTACACTTTCATTATTTACCCCTTTATAAACCTTGTGTTCTATCTAGAAGTTAATTCAGAGAACTTCCATTTAGAGAGTTGGGCCCTGACGCAGGAACATGTATTCAATTTGAGAGTAAAACCTCAAGTTCTATTTTTTTTTTTTTTTTTTTTTAGTTTTTCCAATCATGGTGTTATCATTGCTTACTTTGTATCTAGTCTTTAAATGTTGGGGCATAAACTGCTTTCAAAAAAAGCTTGAAAAATTCTGAACTATTATGAATATTAGAAATTCTTATAAAACATAATAGAAATTTACAATGAATTTTCTGATGAAGATATTTTAGTGAAAACTTTTCACTGCATACATATTTAAAAGCTGCTAAAATCTATCCCAAAGAGAAGAAAAAGACATGGAATACACTGTAATTTCTAGACAATTTTTATGAAGTGAGGTTTTATAAATACCTGCCAGACTTTTCCTTATGTTTAAGACTTTCCTTAATCTGAGTATGCATTGTCTTCTAAGATTAAAACTAAAAAACTAATAAAAGTATGTATGAAGGTTAATAAACATTTTCACATCTGTTTCTTTTTTTAACATTATTATTAGCTTTTAAATTTCATGATTACCAAAAATAGAGGAGAAATTTTAAATACTATATCCAAGTGTCAAATGTGCTGTTTCCATGTATCTGTGGGCAAAAGTGTATGTATACATACACACACATGCATAGACATAGATATAGATATATAGAGGGCTTCCCTGGTGGTTCAGTGGTAAAAAAACTGCCTACCAATTCAGGAGACACGAGTTTCATTCCTGGTCTGGGAAGATCCTCTGGAAAAGAAAATGGCAACCTGCTCCAGTATTCTTGCCTGGATAAGTCCATGGACAAAGGAGGCTGGTGGACTACAATCCATGGAGTTGCAAAGAGTCAGACATGACTTAACGACTAAACAATAACAAAATAGATGCATCGATTATGAATATATAGATTCCACCATTAATGATGTATATATATTTATGAAATATATACATTCATATTATATGCATAAATACATACATATATAATATTTGTATTGATATCTGAATATATACAGAGCATTTTGGAAGCATGCACCAGCATATGTTTCTGTTAGGGAATGGGATTAGGAGGAAGAGAAAAGGAAATTTTTAGTTTTCATTTTATATCTCTATTCTTTTTATATTTAAAATAATATTTATATGTTATTTTGGTAATAAGTTAAAAACTAGTTTAATTTTTTGAGAGAAAATGACCTACCATTTAACACTATATTATTCCAGCTACTTACTCAGAAGTTTACAAAAGAGATGTTTTCGAATCTAAGAATGTAGGTGCTGGACTGTCTCCGGTTGAGTTTTTAGACTCTGACTCGGCCATTGGAATGTGAGGTGGGGACATGGTCTTACCCATCTGAACCCCACTTTCTACTTCAGTGAAACTGGAAAAGGAGTATCACTAATATGGGCAGGTAAATTGGTGTGGCCACTATGGAAAACACTATAAATGTTTCTCAAACAATTAAAAATAACATTGCCATATAACCCAGAAATCCCACTCCTGGGCATATATCAGGATAAAATTATAATTCAAAAGGATCCCCGCACCCCTAGATAGCAACACTATTCACAATGGCCAAGACATAGAAACAACATAATGCCCACTGACAGATGAATGGATAAATAAAATACTTCTCAGTCATAAAACACAGTCTCTGTTGTTTTAAGGGAATCACAGAACCGAGGACACAGCCCAGCTGTAGGCCTACCAACCGATGACCCGTGAAAACAGTGAAACCAGAAATGATACCAAAGGACCCAAAGGCACTTCAGAGGGTGGCGAGTGAAGCCTTCTTCTTCTTTTTTTAAATCTTTTAATTGAAGGAAAGTTGCTTTATAGAATTTTGTGGTTTTCTGTCATACATCAACAAGAATCAACTATAGGTATTTAAGCCACAGGAATCTACATGTAAGACTTCTTTACGGACTATTGTCCAATTCCTTGGAAAATGTCCACGAAGCAGAACATTTGTTTGATCATCAATAACCAGCAATCATATTTTTTTCAGATCCAGTTGAAAAAAGTTTTTCATAATTTTACTAATTAGAAATTGGTCCTTGTTGTTGTTCAGTCGCTAAGTCATGTCTGACTCTTTGTGACCCCAGGGACTGCAGCCCTTCAGGTTCCCCTGTTCATGGGGGTTTTCCAGGCAAGAAGACTGGAATGGGTTGCTGTTTTCTTCTCCAGTGGATCGTCCCCACCCAGGGATTGAACTCATGTCTTCTGCATTGGCAGGTGGATTTTTTTTTTTTTTTTTCACCAATGAGCCTCCAGGAAAGCCAGAGATTGGTCCATTATAACATAAAAAATGAAAAACAAGAAAACAAACTGTCCAGAAGCCCTGCTGGCCAGTTGATCAGTGGTGTGTGGGTTCTAGTCTCAGGATAGAGTCCATCTTCAAGACTGCTGTAGTTTTTAATCTTTATCTTTTATCTTGAATTGGTCTATGGCCATTTACTATGACTGTTTGGCAGCCACTGTAGCATTTTATCCTCTTTCTCTACCCTGTCTGTGTTAATAGAAAATAGAAGAGGGTAAAAGAGTAATTCCAAAGGGGCAAAAAGTCCTCTTAGAATAAATTGGGCAGAATCCATGTGTAAAACCCTTCAAGGAGAAGAATATAAAGCACTTACTTGTTTATTGTTCTGTGACTTACTTCATCCCTTTCATTATGTGGCTGACATGAGACACATATGGTTCAATCGTTCTGTGTCTCCATAATACTAAAATTATTCAGCAGAAAGCATACATTAAAATCGTGACACGAAGCCCTAATGGGAGAATGGAGTCTTGGGTCTATGCCCAGGCCAAGGTCAGGAAGAAAGTCCCACGCTTAGATTCCTGGGATGTCAGTATCCAAGAGAGGAGAGACAAGAGATGCTGGTTCAAAAGCTATATGTAGAAGTAACAAAATAATGCAATGGCTGCAGAACCTCTATTGTATTAATTAAAATAATAACCACAATTAACAGAAATAAACTACCTACATTAAAATATGAAGGCCCATGGATATTTTCAGGTTTTCAAAAATCAAAGCAGAATAAGTCAGTCATTTTAGCTCATTTTCACTATGTATCAAGCAAACTCAGCATTGCATGTAAATACTGGGAAAATAAATCATGACTTTATTTAGCTTTGCTTCTGTATCTAAAGTAAAATAATTCAGCACAGATAAGCGGCTTCATTTGAATTTTGAAATAAATATATTCTATCAAGAATAAATTTAAGCTAACAAACAGAGCCAAGGAAGAATTGCAATTTTGTGACATCCTTTGTTTTTCTGGCTACAATCATAACATCTTAGAAAACTTGTGGGGAATGTCTCTTTAAAAAGAAGTGATATTACTGTATAAACATTTGAAAACAATTAGTGTCTGTTATTTCAACCACTATCAGTTTGATACGGTCAAGTCCAAGAAGGGAAAAGCAGAATGAGTGTTTTTTACAAACTGCCACTCCTTATCTGACTGCCAAATGTATACCTTTTGGACTTTCAGAAAAGACTCCTTTGGGAGAAGAAAACGGCAGAAGAAAGAGGGAAAAATCTACTTAATGTTTTATGGACTTATTAAAAGAAAGTCCCTCCTTTTATTAACTGTGGAAAAAAAATCCTCCATTAATATAGAAACTACGGCAACTGGAGGAGATCGTCATAACTGCGCCTCCCAAGACAACAATATCAGCATATCAGTAATCGGTTTTCTGAATTTTAATGATAGTTTTCAAACAGAGCTCACGATTCAGTAGGGGCCAGTAAAACTTTACACTATCTGTTTAAGGATTTCTGTCTCTTTTGGTGCACATTTTTGATTAGAGCTTTGCTCTAGACATTAGTCCAAAGACTCTGAATCATGCCAAACTTTTAGCTAAGCAGCCTTTAGGAACCACGGGTAAAAGGGAGTACTGTGATGAAATTAAAATGAGATCTTTGGTCAAGCTTTGTCATCTTAAATAATTTCTCAACTTAGTACGGAAAGACTATGTGAAAAGACAATTTTCCAAATACTGTCATCCCGAAAGCTTGCTTTTCCAAGAGCCACTTGGATCATAAAATAAGAATAAGTTGTTGATTTTATTTTTACTCATTTTAAATAGCTAGCCCATGAGAAAGTGCTGATTTTAAAGTATAAAGTCAGATCAAGGAAAAAATGTCCACCACGGATATTAAAATTAATTTCTAGGTCATTAAGCACTTATATCACTATACAATTGATTGAGCATTTTGCTTGTAAAATTTAAAAATACTTTATCTTCAAATATGCTAAAATATTTACCATTGTCCCTTCCATTTATATACTTAATTTTGGGGGCCACACTGACTTTCTTATTTCAAATGAGTAAACTGTACATCTGTGGTGCTTTTAGGAGCTTGTTGCCCTCTGACTTGATGGAAAAAAGAAATTATTTGTATCAGGAGTTGAATACAAAGTAAGATGAAGTAGGGATAAAATTTAATCCTTAGAAATACAGACTCTTAAAATATTTGACATAATAAAATATGCTGAATATTAGCTTTTCTATTAGTTGCTTTAAATTAATCCATCCATAATGCCTCAACAGGTACAAAACATATTGAATGAGGGATTTTTCCAGTAATGTAAGAGGCATGGAGCAGATGTGCTTTGTACCAAACGATTTCATATTTCAATGTGACAAAATAGATGAGCCACATAAAGCCTAATTTCGGTTGCAAATTGCAAGCTGGAATAAGTTCCAGAATAGTAAACAATTAGCTGCTTTATTTTCTTTTTAATAAGACTAAATTACCAGATAATATCTACTGGCATCAACTTGGCTAATAAAAATCTGTTTAATAGGATTTGCCATTTTTCCAATTGCTATCATGATCAGCTTTGCATTTTGATTATCTCTAAACTTTGCCTCAATTTTCTCATAGAAAAGCTCTCAGTGGTAATTGCTTTAACATTTATTCCAGGTCAAGTGGTTAAGTATGAATAATGATCTGTCAAAAATGTACAGTAATGCCGTCAATAGAGCAATTACCATTTAGCTGGAGATGATTATGGCAAAAGAACACTTAAACTGGGCACCATAAACAGAACAACAGGGGAGAAGAGGGCAAAGGGATTGACTGTTTGCAAAACCTGTGTGTGTTGTATGTGTTCCTGACAGATATTAATTGTCTTTCAAGACCAATTAACCGTACCCTCACAATGGTCTTCCCCATACAGAATGAATTAGGAATTTTTCATTACTGGTAAAAGGAAAACAAATGTTTATACAGCTTACATTTAATATTCCCAAAAAGGCTGTCTCACTCTATTTTCTTGCCAGGGTGCATATTTCTGCTGCTTCCTTTTTCTCCTAGGAAAGCCCAGCACACGGTGGTATTATTTGTCTACAGTAGTGAATCACCGATTAAATTAATGCTAATGGGAGGTGACAACACCTGCTTTTGTTGTCAATATTACTACAAAGGCCCAATTTTTCAAAGTGTCTTTCCATAGAAGCAGCAGTGAATAAGGCTGTGACTCAACACGCACAGCGTTACTTGGGGGAAAAATGGTGATAAAAAGGAAATACGATGTTTACCCAGTCGACACGCAGTGTTGTTTAGTTGCAACTCCCTTAATATCTGGGGCTAAGGGGAAACCTTCCAAACAATATTCAAGAGCAGATGAAAAACAGCTCCTTGCTTAGAGGTAATTCTGGAGGTAGACACTTGGCAGCTAGTTGAAGACGTCAGCACCCTCACTGAGAAACTTTGGTGGAACTGGGGAGCAGGCTGCTCTCAGATGTACCTTATACTTCACTGGGCTGATGTTTAGTTAGAAGAAATATGCTCAGATTTTATTTTTAATGGAAATGCACTTGAAGAAGTGACCACACATCACCAGAAACTATTTACGTCTACTCAGTCACTCAGAAAAGGATGCTTTGAGCCCACCCTATATAAAATGATGCCTACGGGTACAGTGTTGGGAGTCACATACATTTGGAATTTAGTCTGTTTTCTCTTCTGCAAGTTCGGGCGATTCTACAGCCTACCTGTTGTATAGCTACAATGACACATAGAATGAGATGTATTAGGTAGAGTGCCGGGTATCTGGTTCACGTGTCATAAATGCCCTTTTCATTTTACTCTGGATACTAGAGAGTCAATATAACAAAACTCTGCCTTTGGAGGCTGCAGGAGAACATTCCTTCACTGTGTTGTTATAAAGTAACGCCTGCAAAGAGCTTAGAACAATGCCCGCACATGCTAAACTCTGAACACATTTTAGCTCTAGTCATATTTACATCATCCTTCCTCCCTGAAACTCTCTCTTTCCTTAGCTTCTCTGAGATTTTTCTTCTCTCTTGGCATCATTTTGTCAGTTTTCCATGACATCCTCTTATCCCACTCCCCTTCAATATTCAGGTCATCATCCTAGTCTGTCACTTTTTATATTTTCCCTGGGTCAACAACACAGAAAATATCAATTATCAGCTATTCCTGGTGGTCTTCTAAATAGCCACCCTTGCCTCTCCATCTATATTTAAAACTGCTTGATGGATTTTTTTCAAAACTGAACTCAGATCCTCCTCACTCCCTTGCTGGGCCCATCGACACCCTCGTCTTCTGCCTCCTGAATGTGGATGATGACGCTGCTGTCTATTCAGCTTTCCGCCCAGAAATAGGGGAACCGGCCCTGGCCCCTCTCTTTCTTCAGCTGCTCTGCATAACTGGTCAACAGCCAAGTTGTTCATCTGTCCATGCTTCGCACACTCCACACTTCCTTCACTTCAACCAGTCTCCTTGCCTCGAGTTTGTTATGATTGAATCCTTGATTTAGAGTATTTTATAGAAATCTCTTCATGCTGTTCTCTGGCTTAAATCTATCCAGTTCCTTTAGGGTATGATCTGAACTCCTCACTACTGCGTCCAACATCCTTTGTTGGCCGGCTTCTGTGCAAGCTGCTGCATTATTCTCTGCATGCATGCTAAATCCTGCCTGACTCTTTGCGACCCCTTGGACTACAGCCCACCAGATTCCTCGGTCCATGGGCTTTCCCAGGAAAGAATACTGGAGTTGGTTGCCATCTCCTCCTCCAGGGTATCTTCCTGGCCCAGGGATTGAACCATGTCTTTGGCATCTCCTGCATTGGCAGATGGATTCTTTACCACCATGCTGCCTGGAAAGCCCTGGATCATGCCTTTTCCATAGTGTGTGGGGTTAGCTGGGCATGGAACTATATTCCCTAGCTTCTTAGTGGCAAGGTTCTGGTCAAGGGGCTGACAGAAGAAGTGATGTGTTCTGCTTCCAAAGTTTGTCAATAAATTGACTGGATCTGGGCTCAGTGGTTCCCCTCTTGCCTGTTTCCAGCAGGAGATGACAACAACTGAGTCATCTGCTTGGACTCAGAGATGGAAACTGACATGTCAAGGAGGACAGAGGCTCCTCACATGCATGATCACCCCTGATCAGTCATCCCTGGATCATTAATACAAAAAATGATCATCTTGAAATACTTTGTTGTGTTGTCTTTTTATTATTGGAGAGTGGACATGAGCCTAATTAATCTGTGTCTAAGAGCTGCTACCTCATCCCTTCACTTCAGCTGTGATTACCTCCTTTCTGTTCCTCAAAGAAACCACACATTTGGTTACTACTGGACTTCGCACTTGCACTTATTTCTTCTGGGCATATATCCCCTCTCTTTTCATTCACTTTTTAATTAAAACTCTAGAATATCTTTTAGGTCTTAATGGAATACTTCTTCCTCTGGAAAGTTGTCAAGGACTGTCCCGCTTCATCCCAAACTATGACCAGTAGAGCTGCCATGGGCTCCTAAGGTGCCTGGAGCTTCATCAGGCATGGCAGGGACCCCCATGACGTCAATCATCTGTTCAGTTATTTCTGGTGTTGGGTTCTGAGCTGCAGGAACAGGGGAACCCACTGTCTTCCTCACCGTCTCCCCCTATTGCTTTGCATGATGTCTGGAAAGTAACAGATCCTTCATACATCTTTGTTGCATCCAACTCAGCATGATTAAAACCAGCTGAATTATCATCTCTCCTAGGCCCCTGGCTGTTTTCTTGACTGCAATGTATGTCTCAGTTAATGACAATTTCCTTTCTCTCAGTCCCTGAAATAGAAAATGCAATGCTTCACCCTTATTCCTTCCCTTTCCTCACTTCTCACTCTAATGGGAAACCAAGTTATTTTTATGATGCCTCAAATGCCCCCTAAAGAATCTTGGCATTTGATTTCTTCTGGCAACTTTCTTTCCTTACCTGGATGAATCCAGTACTTGTATCCCAGTATCTGTCCCCAAAACTGTTCTTCCTGTGTCTTGTACTTGTCTTAAAAATCTTTAACTACCTTTTCTTGTCTATTTATTTCTCTTGGGCTCCAAAATCAATGCACATGGTGACTGCAGCCATGAAATTAGAAGATGTTTGCTCCTTGGAAGAAAAGGTATTACAAACCCAGACAGCATATTAAAAAGCAGAGACATTACTTTGTCAACAGAGGTCCATCTAGTCAAAGCTATGATTTTTCCTGTAGTCATGTACAAATGTGAGAGCTGGACAATAAAAAAGGCTGAGCACCAAAGAACTGATGCTTTTCAACTGTGGTGTTGAAGAAGACTCTTGAGTCCCTTGAACTGCAATGAGATCCAACCAGTCAATCCTAAAGGAAATCAGTCCTGAATATTCATTGGAAGGACTGATGCTAAATCTGAAGCTCCAATACTTTGGCCACCTGATGGGAAGAACTGACTCATTGGAAAAGACCCTGATGCTGGGAAAGATTGAAGGCAGGAGGAGAAGGGGACGACAGAGGATGAGATGGTTGGGTGGCATCATTGATTCAGTGTACATGAGTTTGAGCAAACTCCAGGAGACAGTGAAGGACAGGGAAGCCTGGTGTGCTACTGTCCATGGGGTTGCAAAAAGTTGGACATGATTGAGTGACTGAACAATAACATGTCTGTTTCTCTTTTAACCTGGTTTCACTTTATATGTCTATGTTCACCATTTCCCTGATCTAAATCCAGGGCAGTGTTTATCTCACTTTGGGTTGAAGTTTAAAAATGAAAATCCCAGCCATTCAGAGTTGGGGGAATCAGGGCCAGACAAGGAATCTGCATTTGTAACAAACACCAGTGAGTGATCTGAGGATCACTGAGAAAGACTGGTTTGGCTAAAATGAACTTCTTCGTGTCACTCAAATAAATACATCATGGCATTTCACACCCATGAGGCCACGCCATTTTCCTTTCCTGGAAATATCATTTTTTTTCCAACCAATCTCAGTTGTCTCAAAACTTTAAGGAGTTTTACTTATTCCATCAGAGTTGTTACTGAGGCCAGATCCCTGAAGCTTGAAATGTCTGGGTCGTGAGTTTGGCTGCTTCTTCTGAAGGCAAGAGCAAATCAGAAGGGTTTGGGGCACAAAATGGAGATATTTTGAGCTTATTTAAAGAATACTGGATTAATCTCCAAAATATACAAGCAGGTCATATAGCTCAATACCAGAACAACCAACAACCCAATCAAAAATTGGACAGAAGACATAAACAGACATTTCTCCAAAGAAGACATACAGATGACTGATAAATGCATGAAAAGATGCTCAACATCACTCATTATTCGAGAAATGAAAGCCAAACTACAATGAGGTATCATCACACACCAGGCAGAATGGCCATCACCAAAAAATGCACAAATGATAAATTCTGGAGAGGGTGTGGAGAAAAGGCGACCCTCTCGCACTGTTGGTGGGAATGTAAATTGATAAAACCACAACAAGAACAGTATGGTGATTCCTTTAAAAAATTAGGAATAAAACTACCATAGAACCAACAATTCCACTACCAGGCATATACCCTGAGGAAACCATAATTTCAAAAGACACATATACCCTGATGTTCATTGTAGAACCTTTTATAGTAGCTTGGCCATGGAAGCAACCTAGATGACTTTCAACAGATAAATGGGTAAAGAAGCTGTTGTGCATATATACAATGGAATATTACTCAGCCATAAAAATAAACACATTTTAATCAGTTCTAAAGAGGTAGATGAATTAGAGCCTATTATACAGAGTGAAGTAAGTAAAAAAAGAGAAAAACAAATATTGTTTATTAATATATATATATGGAATCTAGAAAGATAGTACTCTTGAATCTATTTGCAGGGCAGCAATGGTGATGCAGACATAGAGAGCAGACTTGTTGACACAGCGGGGGAAAGAGAGCATGGGATGAGTTAAGAGAATAGCACTGAAACATATACATTACCATATGTAAAGGAGACAGCCAGTGGAAATCTGCTGTAGATGCAGGAAGCTCAAACCTGGTGCACTGTGATAACCTGGGGGCGTAGACTGAGGTGGGAGGTGGGAGGGAGGTCACGAGGGAGGGGGCATATGTAGAGTAATGGCTGATTCATGCTGATGTATGTCAGAAACCAACACAATGTTGTAAAGCAATTATCTTCTAATTAAAAATAAATTTTTTAAAAAACTTAAAAGATAAAGAATATTAATCTAGAAGTAGCAGGTAGGGAAAATTGCAGATGAGTGGTATTAGTAGAGTTTGTATTATTCTTGGAAAGAATGTAAAAAAAAAAAGTAGGATGAAAGGAAGAAAGTAAAAGAGACATAAATAAGCATAAAGGATGTCTTTTGGTTATCCAACCTGAGATATTTGAGGCATCAACAAAAGAGAGACAGGTATTAGGACTAAGAACAATGATGAAAATAACAGTCCAGGCCAGTGTGATTCTCAGAGAGTGATTTTTGGGCCAGTGTCATCAACAACACATCTAGAACTGCAAATTCTAACAAGTTAGAAAAAGTAGCTCTTCCTTTGAAAGAAAAACTCTCAATTCACTTAATAGATAACTTGTAATCAATGTAAAGAAATAGAGGAAAACAATAGAATGGGAAAGACTAGAGATTTCTTCAAGAAAATTAGAGATACCAAGTGAATATTTCATGCAAAGATGGGCTCAATAAAGAACAGAAATTGTATGGACCTAACAGAAGCAGAAGATATTAAGAAGAGGTGGCAAGAATACACAGAAGAACTATACAAAAAAGATCTTCATGACCCAGGTAATCACGATGGCATGATCACTCACCTAGAGCCAGACATCCTGGAATGTGAAGTCAAGTGGGCCTTAGGAAGCATCACTATGAACAAAGCTAGTGGAGGTGATGGAATTACAGTTGAGCTATTTCAAATGCTGAAAGATGATGCTGTGAAAGTGCTGCACTCAATATGCCAGCAAATTTGGAAAACTCAGCAGTGGCCACAGGACTGGAAAAGTTCAGTTTTTATTCCAATCCCAAAGAAAGGCAATGCCAAAGAATGTTCAAACTACCACACAATTGCACTCATCTCACACACAGTAAAGTGATGCTTAAAATTCTCCAAGACAGGCTTCAGCAATACGTGAACTATGAACTTCCAGATGTTCAAGCGGGTTTTAGAAAAGGCAGAGGAACCAGAAATCAAATTCCCAATACCTGATGGATCATCGACAAAGCAAAAGAGTTCCAGAAAAATATCTATTTCTGCTTTATCAACTATGCCAAAGTCTTTGACTGTGTGGATCACAATAAATTGTGGAAATGATGAAAGAGATGGGAATACCAGACCACTTGACCTTCCTCTTGAGAAACTTGTATGCAGGTCAGGAAGCAACAGTTAGAACTGGACATGGACCAACAGACTGGTTCCAAATAGGAAAAGGAGTACATCAGGGCTGTGTATTGTCACCCTGCTTATTTAACTTATATGCAGAGTACATCATGAGAAACTCTGGGCTGGAAGAAGCAGAAGCTGGAATCAAGATTGCCAGGAGAAATATCAATAACCTCAGATATGCAGATGACACCACCCTTATGGCAGAAAGTGAAGAAGAACTAAAGAGCCTCTTGATGAAAGTAAAAGAGGAGAGCGAAAAAGTTGGCTTAAATCTCAACATTCAGAAAACTAAGATCATGGCATCCAGTCCCATCACTTCATGGCAAATAAATGGGGAAACAGTGGCTGACTCTACTTTTTTGGGCTCCAAAATCACTGCAGATGGTGACTGCAGCCATGAAATTAAAAGATGCTTACTCCTTGGAAAGAAAGTTATGACCAACCTAGACAGCATATTAAAAAGCAGAGACATTACTTTTTCAATACAGGTCTGTCTAGTCAAGGCTATGGTTTTTCCAGTGGTCATGTATGGATGTGAGAGTTGGACTATAAAGAAAGCTGAGCACTGAAGAATTGATGCTTTTGAACTGTGGTACTGGAGAAGACTCTTGAGAGTCCCTTGGACTGCAAGGAGATCCAACCAGTCCATCCTAAAGGTGATCAGTCCTGGGTGTTCATTGGAAGGACTGATGCTGAAGCTGAAACTCCAATACTTTGGCCACCTGATGCAAAGAACTGACTCATTTGAAAAGACCCTGATGCTGGCAAGATTGAGGGCAGGAGGAGAAGGGGACATCAGAGGATGAGATGGTTGGATGGCATCACCGACTCAATGGACATGGGTTTTGGTGGACTCCAGGAGTTGGTGATGGACAGGGAGGCCTGCTGTGCTGTGATTCATGGGGTTACAAAGAATCGGACACGGCTGAGTGACTGAACTGAACTGAACTGCGATTAAAAAAAAAAAAAATCATTTGATTGCCTGTGTTATGTTGGGGAAAGTTAGGTCCATTGTATTCCTGCCTTAGTCAAAGGACATAAACATCCGTTAAGTTGCAACAAAAACCATGAAATGTCCGTGGGTCCTCACTGCCTATAGAAAAGTGAATCCATCAGAGGTTACTCAACATATTCCTCAATCTTCCTTTCTATTATTTTGATTCCTCAGAATGAGTTCTCTATTTTAACTTCCATCCCCATCATGCCACACTTATCCAAAACCTGCTGTTTGCTCAGAGGTTTTTTACTATCTGAAACTTACCAGCCTCTCCATCTATTCAATTTTTAAACCAAGGGCACAGAGCCAACACCATAAATACCAGTGGTCACATGGACAATGTATGAGAAAGAAGACATAACTCATAGAAGGATGCTGGATGGTGGTGGTCCAGCATGGGAGCCCTGCTGCTCGGTTAATAGTGATTATCTTCTATATGGTCAACCACTGTGCTAAATAATGGAGATGCTGCTGCTGCTGCTAAGTCGCTTCAGTCGTGTCCGACTCTGTGCAACTCCATAGACGGCAGCCCACCAGGCTCCGCCATCCCTGGGATTCTCCAGGCAAGAACACTGGAGTGGGTTGCCATTTCCTTCTCCCATGCATGAAAGTGAAAACTGAAAGTGAAGTTGCTCAGTCGTGTCTGACTCTTAGCGACCCCATGGACTGCAGCCTGCGAGGCTCCTCCATCCATGGGATTTTCCAGGCAAGAGTACTGGAGTGGGTTGCCATTGCCTTCTCTGAATGGAGATGCAAATATAAATAAAAAACATGGGAATTTTGAGGTGGGGATGAGGCAAGATGGCATCAGTCATATCACTTGGCCCTTGTCTTAATAAGTAGGAGACACGTTGTCATCCCGAGAGACAGTGTAGGTGATGAGGAAGAGTATCTGGATGAAAGAAGTCAAAATGTCTAGAGCAGCCTGTATATCTTAGTGTGGTCCTGCTGACTTCTGGAAAGTGCAACATGGTTATCGGTCCAATAATGATGACTTTGGAAACCTTTCCCTTAGAAGAAATGACAGAATGAAGTATGGGCTTCCCTCAACCATGTCTCATAGAAGACCACAGCAACCTGAGGCATTGTTTGTTTTGTTTTATCCCCAGAGGTCTTGCAGTTTGCCAAAAGAGAAATAAAAATGGAGTCGAAAAAAGAGAAATGATTTGATTCTATGTAACAGGCCAACCATGTGCACGCTAAATAATGATTCTGTGTTATATGATGCAAACTAAGTGACAAACAAGTATTATACTCATCTTAACAAGGAAAATTCTTATATCATATAAAAGCTACCAAAATGTTTGAAATAAATATTTGCATCAAAATAACCTACATAAGAATTTTTTTTTTATCAATTAGAGTGCAATATAGGCAGAAAAATCTGATTTGAATGGAAGTTTTATTTGAAATAGATATTGGGATTATTCTGGAATCTGCTATAGTAGAATGAGCTCAGGTAACACATTAGACACAAAACTAATCACATTACTTCTGAAAATTCTAAAAGTTCAAAGTTCCTCGGTGTCAGCTATGATGTCAGTTTATCCTTTCTACCTACTCAGGATATTAACAGAGTGTGAGTTGTAAAAATGCTGACATCAAGTTAGAGCTAAACAGCGATGCTTTTATTACATTGGCTTATGATTTAAAATGACATCCTTATATAGGTTAGTTTTGGAAAATAATTCACATTATTTTTCACTGAAGTTCTGATATCTGTATTATTTTATAATCTTTAAATTAATACTATCGATGTGTATTAGTAGCTCAGTCGTATCTGACTCTTTGTGACCCCATGGACTGTAGGCCACCAGCCTCCTCTGTCCAGGGGAGTGGATTGCCATTCCCTTCTCCAGGGCATTTTCCCCACTCAGGGAAGCCTAATACTATCAACAGAAGTTTCAAATTTTATGCTGTACTGGGTAACCACAGGTCAATATTTTCTTTCCCTTTGATCTTTTTTATTCCTAAAATTTCAATAACCTCTTCAGCATTACAGACAGGAAGGAACAAAGAACTGAACAGTGGCGATTACTCAGTTATTTATGAAACTATTATATGCTTACAAAAATATGTTTTATTAAACTATAAATCAAAGTAAAGATAAGAATACCACCATTGCTTCTCCTTACAAATATGATATAACATCTTGATTTGAAAATAGGAATTTGGCATTTGCTCCTTGAACACCATTCAATATGCTAATCATTCTCCCCAAAATTCACTTTACTTCTCCTTCTATTGATGTCTATTATAGAAAGCCCAAGAATACCAGAGTAGGCAGCCTACTCCTTCTCCAGCAGATCTTTGCGACCCAGGAACCAAACCGGGATCTCCTGCATGGCAAGCAGATTCTTTACCAGCTGAACTACCAGGGAAGCCATAGAAAGTTATAGATTTCAGTTATTCAGTTAACAGTATTAAATGGCATACAGGGTTTGCCAACTTTTCTCAGTCACTATATAGTTTCCTATACACATTAAGCCAGAAAGACCTATCACAACTGCTACTAATGGGGAGCTATAGTATCCATATTATAGCTGATAAAGACACAGTGTGATCGTAGCCATGACAACTGAGATAGGAAGAAAGAAAAGGGATGCTGAACTCCCAGTTTTCACAGGATAAGTGGAGGGTAAAGAGTGCTCCAAAGTAGAAGTTTCTTGGCAAGCCAAAAAGGTTTAACAAGCCCTGCGTTGCTCTTGTGTAACAGACGGCAATGTACACGGTGTGAGTTGTCCTCTGGTTTCCCAAACAGTTTTTTACGGTTTCTACTTTGAGTTCTGAATACCTCATCTGTAGCAGAATCCTAAGAGGTCCTAATGGGTGAAATTACAAAGAACTTCTTGACTCATGCAGGCTTCAGATTTCACTTTAGTAAATCTGTTTTAGGAAATGCAGTGTCCTGGAAATTTAAAAACATTCAGAGTAATATGCCAGTTTGAGGCTATCACGCATAATCTTTGAGTGACAGGCATTCCTTTCCTGCTATCAAACCTGCTCGGGTATTTTTATAATCAGAAGCCCACATGCTCTGAAAAAGTCTACCTGACTTGTTTAATGAGTGACTTTCCCCAAACAAAGTTTGTCTCTGCTGTCAAAATCCCTCACCCAATGATAATCACTCCCACCAGAACTTGATCAATTTCAGCTATTATTTCCTTCCAGGTACAACTTTTTAAGGACCTGAAATCCACTGCACATCCAAGTTGATTGAGATGACACATTAGCTCTGTACCACCAGAGCTCTACTTATCAGAGACTGTAGACAATGATATTATTATAAAATATCACCCATTTTCTGCGCTGTCAAACATTATTTATCTCCAGGGGATCAAAAATGAATGAAATTTACCAAGCAGTACTGAGATACAGTTTTCATGTTTAACTAAACTTGTACTAGTATAAACCAAACACTATTGTTAGATCTTTGTTTCCTCCCTTTTTATAAGCCAAATCATATCCATTCCTGCCACTGGCTCCCCAAAATGGTACCCAGCTTTGCTCTTGCTCAGCAGCTCCCCAAAGTTATGTTTGGCTTCTTTGAGCCAAGGGTCCAGACAGTATGAATACTGATATAAATCCGTCATGAAAGTAAAGGTTGCATGTTATCTGATACAGCCAGTCTGGACAAACGTAGAAATAGCCATTTAGAAGGTAACTCACAGAAAAACAAAAAGAGGCCCCTATTGAATATGACTTACTGCCTTTCCCCACCGGATCCCATTTATATTCCTCATGCTGTTATTGATGGACATGTAGGAGAGAGTGGCTGTAGGCTTACCATTAGTCACTGTAATCACCAGCCTCAATAATTGACAGGAAAGAGGCTCAGCTCTGGCAATAGGGAGCCAGGGAGAATGGTCTTCACACAGCGGTTAACCATTTATTCAAATACTCAGCCTGATGCATTTTCAAAGATTGAAAAATTCCTTCTCTGCTAGAAATGGAGGTAGAGACGGGCCAAAATGATACTTAAATGCAAAGGCCGTGAATTGCTCACAGTAACCATCACAATCCCAGCCAAAAATAAAAAATTTAAACACACCATATACAGAAGAAATGTTGACAGATGAATGATGAGGTGACTTGAGTGATGTCACTAGTTTCCCAGTTGTTTAGAAGCACCGTATCTCACTGGTGATGATGGTTATGCATGAACTCCTCTCAGGCATGCAAGGCTGCAGGGTCTGGATGTATATCGATGGGTGATCCTGGCTCAGGCATATTTACTGATAACACACCCAGCTGTTATTAAGAAGGGCCACCACTCCTTCTTATTACTGTTAGAATGACTGAGGTTTAGAAAGAGTTTCTTTAGGTGGACAGTACAGAATTTACCTTAATGACCCAAAGCACCCAGTTGGAGAGCTAGAGAACAAAGGAAAGAGGGGACAGTTAGGGAGTCTGGCGTGGACATGTGCACACTGCTATATTTAAAATGGATATCCAACAGGACCCACTGCATAGCACAAAGAACTCTGCTCAATGTTATGTGGCAGCCTGGCTAGGAGGAGAGTTTGGGGGGAGAATGGATACATGCATATATACGCATGACTGAGTTGCTTTGCTGTCCACCTATCCCAACATTATTAATTGGCTATACTCTGATATAAAGTAAAATGTTTAAGATTAAAAAAAAAAGAAAGAAAAGCATATCTAGTTTCTTTAGCTCTGCCCCTGGCAAATCTAATCCTTTTATAAACTGGAATGAGTGCCCCAAATGCAAAATGGAAGGAGGGCATTTGCAGGAGGAAACCAACATGAGAATTTTCGTAGCAACTCTAAATTGTACAAAAACCAAGGGTGGGTTTTTGCTTTGTTTTGTTTATTTGTTTTCTTTCTGGCAACCACTCGGTTTCGGGTCAAAGGATGTGGTGAACTTCGTGGCCGTGGAGGGGAGCTGGCGGCCCAGAGGAGGAGCCTGGGGTCCAGCAGGAAGCTCTATCCCCAGGGCAGGAGAGACCCCATCTAGGCAATCTGACAACTTTCCTTTACAATTTGTGCAAACTCTGTAGCAGTGATGGGCTTAAAGCCATATCTCCAGACTAGTTTAGCAGCCCTCTTGTGAATTGGAGACTTGTAAAACCTAAAAGAGCGGGCAGGCGGACATCATAATCACCATACCAGAACAGAGCAATGAGGCCAAGAGTCTGGTACCTTCTCTCCAACACAGCCAATGCCGCGGGATCCGGAAGATGCAGCCCTCCCGCCCCACACCCCCAGAAGACACCTAATTGTGCAACACGGGACCACCGGGGGCCATTTCTCCCAGTCCCCAGATGGTGATCAGCAGAGTGTGTGCCCTGAAGCAGTGGAATTGAACATCCTTGTAATTTCATCCTCGACAACAAACTGCCCGCGTTGCTCTTCCTGGGAGCAACACAGAATCCCTTTGGCAAACCTCCCTCCAATGTTTGAATCCAGTCGAAACCCAGCAAGTCCCCTGGTGGAATTGCAGACACTGTGTTGAGAATCTGTTTCTGTCTCTCTCTTTACACTTGCCGCCTCCTGGCTTCCCCGAGTGCCTGCCTGGTTTCTCTGCTTCCAAGTAAACAAAGGAAGAGTGTCCATGGGTTTCCATAATACCACTCGTTCCGTATTCCCCACTGCATACCCCCAGCCCTGGCCTCTGGCTTGCCCCTGTTTCTACATTCATCGCTCTGATTTTTCTTCTTGGAGGACTTACTCCTCACTCACAGCTCTTGCAAATCTCCCGACACATTTCTGTTCTGTTCTGTTGTTGTTTTCTCTTGCTGATGTTTCGTTTATGAAACGAGGGATGCAAGTAAACATAGATGCAAAGTGTGAGCACACAACAGATTCAGAAGCCTGAACACGTGCCTATTAGGCATATTGTGCCATTTTGGTGTACTTCTTAATTAATATGGTCTAATATTAATTCACATACTGTGTATACACACTTTATTCTTCTACAGCTGCTGCGCATGAAATAGACATTCTTAGTTCTCAAAACGGATGCCTCTGCTTTTGTCTTGAGAGGTTTAGAGATAATTTGGAATTCATCATGGATAAAGGACCGTTAAATGTTCCACTGAACAAAATATACATATGTGCACACACATTTATTCATTATATATGTGGTCTGACACTTGCCTGGATCAAATTTAATTTACCTGCCAAGTTGATGCTTCGTCTTAGACTGTCATTTCATGTTCTTTGGAGATTTTCACCAGTTTTTCTCTTCCTAACATACCCTAAAAATGTATTCTCAGTGAATATCAATACTTCATGTTTGACTTGTCTTCTAAGTCATCAGTATAGAGAACATATATACTATACCAAGTCTACATTCTTAGAGCATCTCATACTTAATCTTTCCCTGGTGAAAGCCTGCCCTTTTGAAATGAGGGTTTTTTTTGTTTTGTTTTTCCTTGTCTATTTAATCCACAACAGGTATTTTTTAAAAAATTTATTTATTTTAATTGGAGGCTAATTACTTTACAATATTGTGGCGGTTTGGCCACACATTGACATGAATCAGCCGTAGGTGTACATGTGTCCCCCATCCTGAACCCCCTCCCACCTCCCTCCCCATCCCTTCCCTCTGGGTTGTACAAGTGCACCGGCTTTGCGGGCCCTGTTTTATGCATCGAACTTGCACGGGCCATCTATTTCACATATGGTAATATACAAGTTTCAATGCTGTTCTCTCAAATTATTCCACCCATACCTTCTCCCACACCTTCCAAAAGTCTGTTCTTTACATCTGTGTCTCTTTTGCTGTCTTGCATATAGGGTCATTGTTACCATCTTTCTAAATTCCATATATATGCACTGATATACTGTATTGGTGTTTTCCTTTCTGACTTACATCTCTCTGTATAATAGACTCCAATTTCATCCACCTCATTAGAACTGATTCAAATGCATTCTTTTTTCATAGCTGAGTAATATTCCATTGTGTATATGTACCACCACTTTCCTATCCATTTGTTTGCCAATGGACATCTAGGTTGCTTCCATGTCCTAGCTATTGTAAACAGTGCTGCAATGAACATTGGGAACAACATTCAAGGAACACGTGTTGCTTTCAATTCTGGTTTTCCCGGTGCGTATGCCCAGCAGTGGGATTGTTGGGTTGTATGGCAGTTCTAGTTCCAGTTTTTTAAGGAATCTCCACACTGTTCTCCATAGTGGCTGTACTAGTCTGCATTCCCATCAACAGTGTAAGAGGGTTCCCTTTTCTCTGCACCCTCTCCAGCATTTATTGCTTGTAGAATTTTTGATGGCAGCCATTTAGACCAGCATGAGATGGTACCTCATTGTGGTTTTGATTTGCATTTCTTTGACAATGAGTGATGTTGAGCATCTTTTCATGTGTTTGTTAGCCATCTCACAACAGAATCTTTGATTGCTCTGTGACTCAGTTGTCTTGACAGATTCAACTAGAGAATGTATCAGTAAATTATGTTCAAAGAGTGCTATCTTTTTGCTGCTGATGTAGTTCTCAGGAAGTTTGCAAAGTGTCATACAAACTGTCATTCTGCTCAGTAGGTACGCAAGAGGGGCATTTTGATGGAGGGCCAAGGACAGGAGCCCCTCTAGGAGGAATCCCAGCTGCTGCCTACCATGAACTTAAACCAGCCCCTCTGAGGCCCCAAGTCCCTCATCTACAAAAGAGAGAGGATGCCCTTCCTCCTAGGGCCTTTAAGAGAATGAATGGGCCAACAGCTTATGTTCAACAAGTATGAATCCTCTGCCCTTCTTAGATCTGGGCCTGTGTAAAAGTAATGGTACTTAGCTGCAGAAGAACATTCTCATTTAATGATTCTAGAAGTCACTTTGACAGCTTCCATCTTCCCCTTTTCACAAAACATAGTTAAATGGTCTTCCTTCCATTTCACTATCTGTCCCCTCGGATCACCACATCCTGGGAGACAGCAACTGTTTCTTGATCACTATAATATGTGGAACACATCATACCATATTTCAACCATAAGATAAAGTTTCCTTGTCCTCCATACCAGATACAAGAAGGAAGCACTAATAATGGCAGAAATGAGAAGTAAGGAAATGAAGAGGAGGGTGGGGCGGGGGCGTGGGGGGCGGACAGAGTTACACAATGGCTCCTGTTTCTTTTAATACTTGTGTGCATGATCCATAACAATGCAATGATGACAACCACAAACCAGCAACATCAAATATCTTTAAATGTCCCCTTTGTGCCAGGCCAAACCACACCATGCCCTGGACTTTACATGGACTGGCCTACTTAATTCACAAAAAAATGTGTGTCCCTAGGGTATCCACAACTGTGAGGATTGGACCTCTTTTGGACTTAGCATGGAAGTTGATGCTTTGAGAGGTAACATGGGTGACAAAGAGGCAAGTTTTCTGAACCTAATGACAATTTTGTAGCCCAAGTGAGTCTTACAAACTCTGTGCAAGGCTGTAGGGGAGATTATTTTAATTGCAAAGACATTTTTCTTAGCATCAATATGAAACTCACAGATGTATAATTTCTGAGATCACCTCTAGTCCTATTAAGAAGATGGGTGTCACCTTGGCAGTCTTCCAGTCTTCTAGTGGAGCGGCTGTTTTAAATGATAAATCACATATTTTTGTTAGTCGCACAGCTACCTCATTTTGTAGTTCCTTCATACTGCTTGGACGAGTTCCATCGAGCTGATGATTTATTACAATACAATTTTTTTTTAGCTGTTCCATCACTCCCCCACCCTTACAAGTTGAAAATTTTCACCTTCAAAAATAGTAAAGGATAACCCAAGCTCTGCAATAATTTTAAGAATAAATGAGAAATTGAACTATTGTTCTACCAAAAGGGTGGGATGACCCAAGACTGAATGTGCCCTGAACAGCAAATGGCTAAGAGGGTGGATAGTAGGGGCCCTAGACCAGCTCCTTCTGCCTGAGCCCACAGGAGCCCAAGGTCTCCCAGGACCACATGCCTGGACTCTTGGGCAACATTCTAAGAGCTGGTAATGAGGAGAGGCAGGGTAATGGTGTGAGACTCAAGACTAAAAGCATGATTGTGCAAAAAGCTTTTCCAAAAGCTTCTAAAGTTCTTTTCCTGATGCACATTCTAGACCCAAGAAATATTTTTCATCCTAGAAAAATCTAATCATCTGTGAGTCTTCAAATAATTTGAGCAGATCCCTGGTAATCTTGATGTTATTAACCACTTATAGGAAAACAGTTCATTCTGCAAAATTGTCCTAGTCTAGGGAGGTGTGAAGATTTTAGTTATTTGAGTGACTTTTTTCCCATTACATATATTGTCTGGGACAACATCTGTTAAAACTTATGAGTCTTCCCAGCCTTATCCTTCTCTTCCAATCTTTCTATGAAGGGGACAGTTTATTTGTCTGTTCAAAGTCTCCTCTCAGTGATCCTCTAATTGGTATCTCCATTTCTCTTAGCCACATTCCAGGGCTGGAAAAAAACAGACCGCAGTAGAGAGAGGCTAGACTAGACTAGAAGGAGGCTTTCTTGTTGAGACACAAGCCCACGGGTTGACAGTCCTCCACCAAAAGCCATCCCTCTGTTCTCTTAACCTTTTCTCCCAATTCCATTTTTTGCTGGATTTTTTTTTTCACCAACTTTACTCTTGCCCCTTTGGATTATCTCCAGCCCCAGAAGGCTTCCTCCTCCTTCACTGTGGTGGTTCTGCAACATAGGCATGCATCCAAGTCACCCAGAGAGCTTGTTAACACACAGATGGTTGGGTTCCATCCCCACAGTTTCTGACTGAGCAGGTCTGGAGAAGGGACTGAGATTTGGCATTTCTAAGTTGCCAAGTGATGTTGATGCTGTTGGACCAAGGACTTCATGGCAGGCAAGCACATCTTCCTGGTGTCTCTTAACCCTGCCTACCTGTTCTCTCTTCTGCAGCTACTTTTGGCATGCTCCATCTGTGTGCTACTAGGGCCTGATCGACACACTCAAATATCCTTCCCCAGTTACCATGGGGAAAAAAGCAAAACAAAACTACACAACCCACTGCACTCATACAACCCATGATACGCATTATGCTCAGTGGCCGTGTGACCTTGAGCCTCACTGGCAGGAACTTTGTCCATCATGGTGGCTCTCACTGACTGACGGGCAAGACCAAGACCACCGGAGTAGTCGAGGGAGGAGCCACACCCTAAGAAGAGGAGATAATACAGACAGGACGGTGTCATGGGTGGATGACGATGGCATCATGCTGCAGAGGATGCAGCTAACCTGGTCTGCTGCTCTGGCATGGTCACCATCAGACTGGCTGGTGGTGTAACTCACTTGGGTTCCAGAAGCCCAATTTATAAGAGAGTTCTTGATGAATAAACTGAATACTCCTAAATGCAGTATGGCCTGATGATGTTTCCCCGATTCTTTTGAATTATTATGCATGGTTCTCTCTTGCTGTGCCTAGGGTGTGTTTCTGTGCATCATTTTCCATGGTTCTTTGCTCCTAATACCTAAGTAACGAGTCCAAAAGAACTTCCACATGTGTCAGATTCATGAACTACTACAAAGACACATGATGCTAGGAAAATACCTAAAGCATTTTCAAGCAACCAGAAAAATAAATCCTAAACTGTTCTTTGATTAAACGATTTGGACAGTTAGATCATGTGTGAATCCAGAAAGTACAATGTAATTTGAGTAAGACCTGCAGTTTTATGCAAGAACAGAATCTTCCCCTATGACCTTTGGACAACTACAAAATGTCAGTGATTAATACCTGGATGTGTTAATTCAGAAGGTAATTGCCCTCTTTTCGGATATGAGACTGAAATATGCAGACGCATCTCTGCTGATTTCAAGGCACTCTGGAATATACATCTTTGCATTTTTTAATATCTGGTAGTTTTTGTTAAAGCAACATTTAAAAATATACCATATCAAACTACAGTTAATTTATTATACTCTGCATGTAAGTTTTCATTTTTAACCACAGGGAAGATGGAATATAATGGTGAAGATGAGCAAATGTTCTTATTGCCAGGCTGAATTTTTAAGGTTCTAAAACAGTGAAAAGATGCAAATAGACAAATGATCTTTGAACTTCAGGATACCAACCTCTGACTTGGATTTGCTCTGCAAATGAAATGTGGTAGAGAGGTGACAGTGGAAACATGGAAAAGATGATGTTAATGATTTTTATAATCCTAAAAGAAATCCTTACTGATCCCCAAGCACCAGGAGACATTACGTATTCTGCATAGCTGCAGCTTTGAAACACTAATAGCCTTATTTGTATGTAACTGCTGACGAATACACGAGAGTCCCAGCACTTATGCTGAAGGAAGTCTAGCTTGATGCCCATTCATTCAGGTTTTCATGACTCATTCAACCACCACCATCTATTGTGTGTCTCTCAATGGAGTCACTCTGCCAGGCAGTGTGGGATGAGTGGTTTCTATGACCAACCATCAGCCCAACTAGAATGATACCCATGTCTTAGATTTGAGTCAGCCAGTTTTTTACAAGTTACTTAATATTAATATTCAGTAACTAGATAAAGGAAAAGGGATAATGTCAACAAGCAGACCTCTGCCCCTAAGACTGCCTTCTACCTAATTTCTACCTACGCTATTAAAAAGGCCTACTTGTGCTCCACACCCTTCCTATAGATCCAACTACAGCTGGAAAAACTGAAGGAAATTGACAAGGAACAGCCCATGAGACGGGATGGAAACCACAGAAGGCGAGGGAGGAAGTCTTCTGAAGGAGAAGGGGGTGACCAGTGTGTCCCATCATGCTGGGGGTCAAGTAAGAACTGAGGACTGAGCATCCAAAACTGGATCCAGGCCCTTCATGTCTGACAAAGGCACTCATGGCTGGAATGATGGAGATAAAGAAGGGCAAATCTATGACACAGGCCTAAAGAGGACGCCGGTGGAGCACTGTCTGTGGGTGGCAGGGTAGGCAAGGTGCCACGTAGGGAGGAGACCCTGAAGAGTGGTGCAGGGGTGGCCTTGTGATGGGAGGGGTGGGTACAGGTGAGTTCGGCACAGGTGCCGACAGGTGGTAGATGCCATGATGGGAGCTGGTGGAAATTATCTTCTGGTTGCATCAAAAACAGCTACACCTCACCCAACTCACTGTGCCTAGACCCTCTTCCTTCTCATCTCCCCTCTCTCCATTCTCTTTTCTCTCCTGTCCCCTCAACATACATTTTTTTCCTGATCATTTTACCTGCATCCTTGGCTTCAACCATCATCCCTACAGAGTGGACTCCAAATTTCTGAATTCTTTGCTTCAAATCAGACAAGTCCTATTTCAAACTCACCTCTCAAAATAAATACCATGGTATCTACCTCCTCAATGCTTTCCCTGCCCCGATCTCTCTTTCTCTCTCTCACATACAAACACACACACACACACACACACACACACACACACACTTTCCATTTTCTGAAACTGACTTCACTAACCTCACAACCTCAGGACCCAGTGAAATCTGCCCCCCCACCCAAAGTAGGGGAATCAAAATAAACAAAACTGGGAAAAACAGTGATGATTTTTAAAGTTGTGATGCATATGTACAAGTTCATTATAGCTGTCTCTCTACTTGAATAGAGATGTGAAATTTGCCTTCTGAAATTAGAACAAGCTCAGAACTATTCTGATTCTTTCCGAAGCTGTCCCCACCATCCAATGAGATCTGGAGTCCTGTAAATTCCTCCCACACAATTGTTTTTCCTATGTAGATTATTGCCCAGGAAGTTCAGTTGAATTGGGGTTTTCAGCTTTTATACCTTTTAAGTCAAAGATGGTTATTGAACTGAGGATCTGATACTTAATTCCTTGAATGTGAGCTGTAGATGTATCTCCCAGGAATGATGGAAAGTGGTGGGAATACCTGGATGTGATCAGAGAGGAAGACTCTAGGTGTAACGCCCACTTACTGTGGTATTTCTGTGTCTGAGGAAAGTGCTTCATCTCTTTATACTTCACTTGCTTGTTGGAGAATCAGAAAGGGAGTGGTCAAATACAGTGGTACTAACCTGAGTCCTGTAGTCGGAACCTAACTGAAGCTATTTCCCACAGTTATCTTTTTATTAGTCGGCAACATTAAAAACTGAAGAACTTTTACAGGAACATCTGCATTTCAAGTGCCTTTTAAATTCTAACATCCAACATCTAGCAAAACACTGTGTGGTGTTTCCATGTGGTGAGGACCACCTGCACCCCAAGAGTAGGCATGTGCTCTCCATGGTTCTTCAGCTTCTACCTGCCCTGACACATGGTGAATTTTTGCTTGAGATTTCTGTCTGTCTCATGATCTCTAAGACAGTTTGTCAGATTGAAATTCGAACAACTGACTTTGGCCAGATATCAGGGAACTCGAAGATGTGTGTGTCTTTGCTGGTCTTATCCTAGCCCTCAGCAAACTCTTCCATGCATTTGATCTGCAGCTGTTTAAAGGAAGATGTACATGTCCATAGCTTGTTAGCCTATGTTCAAAACAACACAGGCCACCCCAGGGTATGTCCCCAGGACCTCCACCATGGAAATCATCTCACCTGACAAATTTCTGTTGCCCATGTGACACAAGACAATTAACGACAGAACCCAAACTGGAACTGAGCACTCTGGTCCCAAGCCTGCTGAGTCCTTCAACTGGACACACTCCTGTATACCTCTCAGCATCTAATCAGTCTGTCAATGAGATGACAAATGAACCCTTCTGTTCATTTATATCAGCACTCAAGATCTGCAATTATTCGTGTGTTTATTGTTTACTTGCTTATTGTTTGTCTTCCTGGGAGGGCGAGGACCTTGTCTGTCTGGTTCTTTCAGGTAAATCTAGTGTTTGACACAATCAATGAAACATAATATTAAGCAATGTGTGTTGTTATATTTTCTCTCTCTTTCAATGTGTGTGTGTGATTATATGCATATGAATGCACGATCTATATATATGTATATACTCTCTCCAAACACACACACACACACACATATATATATACACTCATATATATGCACACATACATATAGAAAATATATACACACACACACTGCTGCAGTCTGTGGGGCCACAATGAGTTAGATACAATTGAGTGACTGAACAACAATAACTATACATATATATATGTATATATGAAAGTCACTCAGTCATGTCCAACTCTTCGAGACCCCATGAACTGTAGTTCGCCAGGCTCCTCTGTCCATGGGGATTCTCCAGGCAAGAATACTGGAGTGGGTTGCCATGCCCTCCTATAGAGTATCTTCCCAACCCAGGGATTGAACACAGGTCTCCCACATTGCAGGTGGATTCTTTAATGTCTGATCCACCAAGAAAGCCTATATACACATGTGCACACACACACACATGTGTGCAGTTATTCTGCACACCTATCTGCATGTTGTCAGGAAGGAAACGGCACATAATGAGATTTAACCCCAAGTCCCACAGCTGTTCCTGTCTGTTTTTTTCCTGACTATGACCTTTCTCAGAATTTCCTCTCAGAGGATGCCTTGACTCCATCCAGATGCCTGTGTTATTACAGTGCTTTGCAATAGCTTTTTTTTTTTTTTTTCTTGAGTCCTTTCTTCACAGTAAATCCAGCAAAGAAGATTAATACATAAAACAGCTAAGAAAGAATTGCTGCTCCAGCTTTAAGGCAGAAGGGGTTGGCCTGGGTCCTGTTGGCCTCCACCCCTCCATGCCTGCATCCTGGAACCTTCCAAAGCCATAGCTCACGTGGCTCCTTGAGCCCAGTTCAAAAATCACCACTTTATAGAAGGAAACCCCCAGTAGGCTTCATGGAGAATCACACTGAAGTTTGACTGATGATGAAGAGACCCTTGGTCTAAGGCCATCTCAGCTGAAGGCGTGGAATCATTTATCTCCACCTCAATACCAGCATGTACCGGCCTATCCTCTTACATTCAGGTTGCTCAGCTGAAGCAAATCGAGTCCTCCTGTCTCTCATGAAGACTGATTAATTTTTTAACCCCACGTTCAGATGTAACTAGTAAATCAGTGTTTATTTTTATTATAGAGTAGGTAAAGAATCCTCCTGCCAAGGCGAGTTCGACACTTGGGTGGGGAAGATCCACTGGAGTAGGAAATAGCAACCCATTCCAGAATTCTTGCTTGGAGAATCCCATGGACAGAGGAGCCTGGAGGGTTACAGTCCTTGGGGTTGCAAAGAGTTGGACACGACTGAGCATACACAAACATATACTAGATAGCTATATCCATAATTAGCTGAATTCATATTAAGGGGCAATATCAATTAAGTAACAATCATGATAAAACATTTCAGCAGAAACATTCATTTTCCAACTTTCTCCTTTGCTCTACCCACACACATCCTTTCTGCTGAGGCAGAGAAAACTTTGACTGCTAAACCCCGTCAGAATTAATGTGACTTACTCTTGTACCTCTCAATGGGCACAGATAAGAAATAAACAATGTTATTTTTTGAGATGACTCTCATAATATTTATATGTCTGTTAGTAGCTTACACATCTTTTTTTCTCTTTTCCTTCTTATGAAATCCAATAGAAGATGAAAACAGGGTGATGGATAATAGAGTATTTCTCACAAGAGTGCAAGGAATGTATTGATTTTAAAGGAATACACGTCATTTATTAATTAAGTTCAAAAACCCAAATGGAAATGCTCCGGGGACTCTGGTTTTATGCGGAAAAAAGAACAAACTGGTAAACAGCCATGACTCTGGGTAGTTTGGTGAAAATCAGAGAAGATTCTAGTAGGAAGATTCATTAAAGAAATGGCTGTTTTAATTTAAAGTGATTGAAATTTTGATGTAAATTATGGATCATCCATTAGAGATGAGGAGAAGCTTTTAGCACATTAATCTTAAGGAGTAATAGAGGGCTATGTTATTTCCTACAGGAGAGACTTAAAATATATGTATCTTGAGCTTCCTCAGAAAGGCAAGATCAATCATTTGAGGCATATGGTACTAGCGACACAAAATACATAGGAAAACAGATAACATATGGGTTGCATCTGCAAGGTATGCTCTATGAAAAAAAAAAATAACACCTTTCCCCTCAATTATGAATGGCTGTAAAGAAAATAAGGACTGTTTCAAAAAACTGAATTAAAAAGAAAAAGAATCAAACAGATACATATATTGAAAATAGATTGTTTGGAGAAATCATGTTTTATTTAAGGAGACTGAAGAAAGAAGGCCACATTTGTTACTTCAGTATTTCTTATCCAGGGTGAACTTTCACAAAGCGAATGGCAAATGTTTACAGCCGCATAAGGCCAACAACGATAAACGGGAAATTTACAGTTGGCAAAGGCAAATATGTAAATAAAGTTTATTGCTCCTCCAAACACCAAGCATTCTAAATTGTGACAAGACAGAATTTCCATTCACAGAATGTGATCATTGCCAAATGCTACCTACCATCAACGTGTTACACTGGGGCTATCAGTGTGACTGAACTAGAAAAGGAAGTGCAATTTTTTTTCCCCTTAAGGGCAAATTATAAACATGAAAGAAAGTAAAAAACACTTAAAAAGACATCCCTCACTTTGCCTGGGAAAATGGCAGGAGGACCTTAAATATAAGCTTAAAGGAATTTAATCAAGAACATGGGTTCAGTGCTCTGCAGAGACTGACATGAACCCACCTAGTACCCCACAGCTTACAACAGAATGCTCTGTGGAACCTGCTTGTGGGTGGGGACAGCTTACAGAACCAAATTTATGATCCATATGTTAACACACCCGTGGTATAAATTTCTAAAACACATTCCTGAGCATCTGCAAGAAAGTGGAGGCATTAGTAGTGCCTCAGACACTAGTTCTGAGTCTATAGGAAGGGTTCAGACCCTAGACCAAATCAGATGAAGAGACCTATTTGATTTGTTTCTGGTCTATGACAATTTCATAACCATTATCTAGAGTTTAGGCTCATTCAGTTTAACCCCCGGTTTTCCCCAGATAACTTGCCCTTGAGATTTTTAATATCCATCAGTGGACTGACAAAATTTGCTGTGACTCCATGCTCGCAAGCTTGCTGATGAGGGGAACTATAGAGGGATGACCATCCATTCTTTGTCCCTGATAACCACACAAACGACCACACGAAATTAATAACCATATAGCGTAAACGGAATGAGCTGATTTTGAGGTCCCCCGGGGAAGAAGAGTTAGATTAGTTCTTGATGGGTGATGAAGTCTCAGAAAGGAATCTCAGGGCACTTTTTGCCATGGACAGAACCGTCATCTGAAGGTGTTTTCTAGCATCCTAGTTATCTTTCAAATCAGGGAAAGAGAACAAACCAACGGTGATACTTATTCTCATCAGCTGTAGGAACATTACTGAAGATTTATTTTACTGAATGTCTTTGATTCAGCTTAAAATTTCCACCCTCAAAGAGAACCACTGTGCCATGATGCAGTCAGAACGTGAACTGCCTCCTTTTAAAGGAAGAAACCTCAGGGAGGCACCAATCAGAGGATGAGGGAGTTCAAGCCCCAAAAGGCAGCAACCCAATGATTTTATTTGACCCAAGAAAAATATTGGTTACAGAGGAGATCATGCATGATTTATACAGGGGCACGATCCTAGATGTCACTGAGAAAGTAAATTAAAAATCATATGTGTGTGTGTGTTAGTCACTCAGTTGTGTCTGACCTTTGCAATCCCATGGACTGTAGCCCACCAGGCTCCTCTGGCCATGGGATTCTCCAGGCAAGAATACTGGAGTGGGTTGCCATTCCCTTCTCCAGGGGACCTTCCCAATGGGGGATCAAACCCAGGCCTCCTGAATTGTAGACAGATTCTTTACTGTCTGAGCCACTCAGGGAACAAAAATTATGATACCCATGTATAATTTTAAGAAAGATTCTGATTTTCCATTGTGATATAAGTCTTATCCTATCCCCTTATATTTCTGTATACATAAATCAGAATATTGAAAAATATTTTACTTAACATGTTCAAAGATCATTTGGATGCTTCAGGCAACTGGTGTAGAATGCAAGTCTATGATGTAAAATATACTGACCTTATATTAAGCAAGTGTGGCAACCTGAATTTGTGCAATAGTGAGTGGTTTCATTTACTTTATGAAATTCTCTGTTTTTTGTATTCCATTATTATAGACTTCACTTTTCTCCCCAACTCCTATGTGATCATAGAGATTAGATGGTAGGCTCTAAAAACGTTACAGCATTTATATGGGAGAACACTGAATGTTACACTTTTTTGATAACACGTGTGGTAGGTAGAATTTGGAAATGGACACCAAGATTCCTGTTCCCTGGTGTCTTGATTCTGTGTAAATTCCATTCCCAGGACTGGGTCAGGATGTGAATATAACAATTAGATTAAATTATATAGCAATGGTGAAAAGACTTTGCAGATGTGATTAAGGATGCCAATTTAGTTGAATTTGAATAAATTAAAATAAAGACTACACTGGGTGGGCCACACCTAATCATGTAAGTCTTCAAAAAGAACTGGGCTCTTTCTGAAGGAAGAGATTGGACGTAGGAGAAAACTTCAGTTAAGATTGGAGCTCAACCTCTGTGAGCTGAAATTGGGCTCCAGACATCAGCCGGGTGGGCAAAGGCCTGAGGTCACAAGGGCATGGGCTCTGTCAACAGCCCGAGGACACTTGGGAGTGGATCTGTCCTGAGTTAACCCTCTGACTGAGGACACAGCAGGTCCATTTCTTGATTTCAGCCCTTCGAGAACCTTATCAGAGAACCCACCTAATCTGGGCCTGGAGTTCTAACTTAGAGTAATGGGAGCTTATAAACAGATGTTATTTTAAGCTGCTATGTTTGGATAATTTTTTAAGCAATAATAGAAAATTAACACAGCATCCCATCAGTAAAAGCAAACAAACAAACAAACAAAAAAACTGTGAGCATACATTCCTGTTAGTATTTAGAGCATATTACTATCAACCTCCATATCAACTATTTGAAGACCTTATTTTCTTTTCTTTTGGTAAAATACTATGAATAATAGCTCTAATATTTTCTTTTGCATCCCAATGTATTAAGCACCTCTTAGCTGGGGTGAAGACACCCCAATTTACAAACCTTTTACTATCTTAGAAGATTAGGAAATTGCACTCTCTTTAGAACATTCCTTGTTTAGTTCTAAATTATCCAGTAAAGTCAGATATTTCCCCATTCTTTCTGTGGGGAGTCATCTTGACACCACCTCTGGCTCTCACCCCACACTTACTTTGTCATAAAGTTCTGTAGATTCTGTCATTTATCTGGGCCAGACACCGCCATCCTCCTCTGGACTCTGGACAACAGCCTTGTTCTGCTGGTCTTATTCTTGCCCTGGTCCAGTCTGGCTTTTGCACAACACTTAAAGTGATCTTTAAATGCATATGTGACTATTTCTCTTTCTCATTTAAATGTTTTCTGGATAAAGCTTTACGGTAAAATCCAAAGCCTGTCTGAAAGGCCCTCATCCACCTTGTGGTCCTCGGCTCCTATCACTGCCCCACCCCGGGCCCTCAATTCACACTGGCCTTGTCCTGTTCTCTGCTTGTGCTGTGCGGCTTTGTAACCCAGGACCTTCAGGCCCGCTGTCCCCCCGGCTACTGCCCTCTTCTTCCCTCTTTTTCCCTTGCTCCACCCTCCTCATCCTTCTTCAGATCTCTGCTTTTCTGTCGTTTCCTCAGAAAAACACCCTCAGATGCCCATTTCATAAACTTACTGGGGTGTCCCTGTTAACACCTCTCATTTCACTCATTATGTTTTTTGTTCAGAGAACATTTTATAATTCATCACCACACACTTATTTTCACCGATTACTCATCCAATGGATGGGGAAGCTTGGTGGACAGAGGCTCTTTGTTCAGCTCAACCCTCAAAGAGAGCCACTGTGCCCAGGAGGCCCCCAGCCACAAAATGGATCTTCACCCAATACTTACCAAGTGAATAAGGAAAATTCTTAATTAATTGTGGTGGTGGTGGTTTAGTTGCTAAGTCGTGTCCAACTCTTGTGAGCCCCGTGTGACCCACCAGGCTCCTCTGTCCATGGAATCCCCCAAGCAAGAATATTGGGGTGGGTTGCCATTTCCTTCTCCAGGGGATCTTCCAAACCCAGAGATCGAGTCTGGGTCTCCTGCATTGCAGGTGGATTTTTTACCAACTGAGCCACCAGGGAAGCCCCTTAATTAATTGATGGGTTGCTAATTCAACACGTGATAACTGAGGCTTCCACGTCTAAAAAGAAAGTCACATAAACTGGTTAAGTTTACCCAATGATAGGGGCTTCCCAGGTGTCTCAGCGGTAAAGAATCCACCTGCCAACATAGGAGACACAGACCAGGGTTTGATTCCTGGGTTGGGAAGATCTCCTGGAGCAGGAAATGGTAACCCACTGCAGTATTCTTGCCTGGAAAGTCCCAAGGATGGAGGAGCCTGGCAGGCAATAATCTGAAGGGTAGCAAAGTGTCAGACACAAATGAGCAACTAAACATTAGCCAGTGATGGCTCGACCGGGTGTGATCAGATTGAATCAGTCCAGTTGGCAAAGGTTTACAAAGACTGCTCTGCCTTCCTATTTCACTAGTATGTGAAATCAAAGAAAAACTGATGAGTTTGGCTTTCACATCGCTGTGGCTCATGTAGACACTGGAAAATAAATGCCCATGATAAAAATGCCTGAAATAGATGACACAGATCACTTCATTGGTATGGAGGATCTTATTCACCCTCTGCTATTATAAGACATTCAAGGTGGTTTAACAACAGGAAATAAATACAATAGCATTATAGAAGGAAAACCAAATCAGAAGTGGCCAATGGCAAGTTATACAGATGCTACCAAAGAAGGCAGACAGCATTTCTGGGATGGAGCAGTGCCCTGAATGGCAGGACGCATGAAAACAGTCAAGAGAAAAGGTCCTCACTCTCCACATTGTCATTGTTTAGTCACTCAGTCATGTCTGACTTTTTGGGACCCCATGGACTGTAGGCCATCAGGCTCCTCTGTCCATGGAATTTTCCAGGCAAGAATACTGGAGTGGGTTGCCATTCTCTTCTCCAGGGGATCTTTCCAACCAGGGATCGAACCCAGGTCTCCTGCATTGCAGGCAGATTCTTTACCATCTGAGCCACCATGGAATCCCAAGTTTTGGGGTAGTTTATTTTCCAATAATAAAGGCACTTGATCATTATCTGATATAACCCTGACTTGAAAACTTTGAACCATGAATGGGACATTCCTCTTCATTTCACAGAATCGTTTTATATGGTGTGCTTTGCTTCCTTGCTAATGAAGATCTTGGTTGTATTAAATGTCTGAGAAATCAGAGAAAATGAGCTCACAGACAAAGCACACAGAATGAAAAACGAGAAGAGGTCAGGTACTGTCACGGTCACAAAGCTGTTTTCCGGTTTTTCCAGTTCTGTCTCTTCTAGGACATGGTAAAACATCCCTCCCCTGCTTCTTCAAAGTTAGGTGTGGCCAAGGGACTTACTTCAATGGTGTGGCCATTGAAATTTGAGTGAAAGCCTTAAGAGCCCGTGTGTGATTAGACCACATTGCCACACTCTTTTCATGCAGCACAGTGAGCGGTCATGTGCTAGACAGTGGCTATTCCATCAGCCTGAATTCTGCAGTGAAGATAAGCCAAGCACAGTCTCCACCTGATAAGAGGTGAAATGGAGCAGGGAGTTGGAGGTTATCCCTGTCACGTAAAGTCACCCATCCTACCATATAGATCCTTACATAGTAGGTTCTAGGCTAGTTACATGGTGGATATTTACTTTGCTAAAAGTGTTGCTCCTCCCCCCAGAAAGTTTGCTCAACATATCTAAGAGGCAAATTCATTCCTCTTCGAATGCGTATTCTCAAAAAGGAGCAAGCAAACCCTCTGTTGAAAAGAATAAAAGAACAACACTGAATTACAGGTATTTCATCAGAATGTCCTATAAAATATTGTATAAATATTGACTGTAGACATTTTTCCACGCATCACATTTCATTTTCAGGTAACTTTATAGCTCAAACATAAAACTGCTTAACATCTAAATGAAGACTTTCTGTATCCTGGAGTCATCAAAATTGCTGCTTGTACGTGAAATCTTCTTGCTGGTAACTTCATATTTCAATCTCCAAGGAATACACCAAATAACTGTTTACAAAGCGTAAGCAAGCCCGTGGCGCTGAGTACTGTTTGTAATGGCTCCTAAACAGAAGAGATGGTGACTCTGAACTGTGTTTGTGCAGATTGGGAAGAATGATTTTCCCATCAGGTGTCTTAATGAAGAGGCTGAGTTTCAGGAATCATTACCCTGATGGGCCCTGTGAACCACTGCCTATTTTAGAAATTGATAATGGTTTCCTCAAACAGAAAAACGGATAAATACCTGGTCTTCACATAGACTAAAAGTTAGCCTAACCCTTGTCCTTGCTGCTTTAACTTCTGAACCTCCTGGCATCAGAGATGTGCTTCCACTGTTCCATGAGACCTTTCCACACAACCTTTACGCTGCTGCTAGGGCCTTCCCAGGTGGCACTAGCGGTAAAGAACCCGCCTGCTGATGCCGGAGACATAAGAGACGTGGGTTCAATCCCTGGGCCAGAAAGATCCCCTGGAGGAGGAAATGGCAATCCACTCCAATATTCTAACCTGGAGAATCTCATGGATAGAGGAGCCTTGTGGGCTACAGTCCATGGGGTCACACAGTCTGACATGACTGAAGCGGCTTAGCATGTATGCAAGAGTTTTATATGTCATAATAGAAAAAACTCATAGTGAACCTGAAGAAGGTATTACTTTCCCCATCTTACCACTGCGGTATAGAGAAGTTAGGAAATTGATATAATGTCACACAGCTTATAGGAGTAAAACTGATATTCATACTCAAATCTGGTAGAATCCAGAGCCTAGGTTTTTCTTTAACCTGGTTTGAGTGGCATCAAAGCAGTTTTATTTTCATTCTAATATGTTCCCAATGACTTTTGTACCACAGTGCCTGCGTTTTACTATTAGAAACAAATTCATTAGGCTTTATCATGGTCTTTTCTATAAGTTCTTTTTAAGAAATGCAATGCTCTTGGAAGGGGTAACATGTTGAGATACTAATTTTCAGAAAATTATTTAAATTATTAAGGTGTGATAAGTTATGGATTAGTTCTGGGTGAGTTGGAGGTAGAATGAGGTCACAAGTCACCTAAAAGGCAGGGACTCAACAGAAATGTGAAAGTTTTAGAGAATGGGAGTGAGGAAGGGGGAGCCCCAAAGGCCAACCTAACTTATATGAGCATTTTTGCAGAGTTTGTTCTGTATTTAAAGGAAACACCTCCTCCCATATCACACAAAGGCCATACAATCTGTAGTATTTATTATAAATAGAAGGATTCAAGGAACACGTTTTGCGTCTTGATATTTTATTGACTGACTGATTGCTAATGCTTTATTTGACAAGTGGAACCAGAGAGCAGCGAGAGTGAGGGTGAGAAAAATGAGGTGGGAAGTAAGAGAGTTGTTCACATGTAAGGATGCACTCCCTGCTGGCCACCACCTCACAGCGAGGCTCTTTGTAGCCACTTGACCACATGGGCATCTCTGGAAGGGCTACCATGAAGAAACTGCCATCTTGAAAAAGCCCATTGGAGGCAGAAATGGAGAGACAATCAATTCCAGGTCTGACACTGATCAAAGTTCACTTCAGAGAGGATGTTATTCCCAACATGTGATTCTTTTAATCTAGCTAATTGCAGTGTTGTTTAGATTTTTACTGTGAATTAACGTCTGTGCTTGCTGGCTAAATTAATTTAGAAGGTATCATATATTTGACCTGAAATGTCACACAGCAAGGAGAACCCACTTGGTTTTCAGGGCAGCCTCACAGCTGCCTAAGCTTTATAACCATGACCCATAGACACTTTTCCCACTGACTCTTTAGTTTACTGCAAATTTAGGAGTTGGTGGAACATTTAAGTCCTTGCTCGGACAGTGAGACTTTATTTTACTGTTGTTGGATCAATTCTATTCTTGACTCTGTGAGTCTATTTTTAATATCTGGTTATAAATGATATGATTCTGACTTTTGAGAATATTGGAGAAACAAGACAACATACAGAATATATTAAATGATTTTTTTTTTTTAGTGAGACCCTGGACAGAAATTGTAGCATGAGTTATAGACCTTAAGAGGTTCTCACTGTCAGGAGGCTATTCATAAAAACACATTGCTTACAGTGGGAGGTACCTGAGGAGCGAGCCAGAGGGTAATTAAAGTTAATTGATATGTTATTGTTCTCTGTGTTGTAGCATTAAACTACAGAGGAAAAAAAATCAGTGTTAACTTGTCAAACTGCTCTTTGATATAACAAAACTGAAAAATAAAGACTTAGTCCTGAGGAACGTATTCATTAGTATTCTCCTGGACCTTGATCTTACTCTCCCACCTAAACAGTATGGTAAGGCATAACAAAAATTGTTCATTTATCTAATATGCATTTAAAGGGTGCACATTTACTTGAAATGGTGGTTTCTGATTATGGAGAAAGTCACTGAAGTAAAAGACATTTGAATCATTTCATCTACATTAAGTTTAGGCCACAGATCCATAACTACCATAGCAATTTAACCTCTTTGATTATTGTAAACTGGGCTCACTTTTTCCCTTGTCTCTGGTTTCCTCCACAACCTCAATATTCAGACACAGAAATAAAATCTAGTTGAAGGTTGCTACTGCTGCTGCTGCTAAGTCACTTCAGTCGTGTCCGACTCTGTGCTACCCCATAGACGGCAGCCCACCAGGCTCCAGCGTCCCTGGGATTCTCCAGGCAAGAACACTGGAGTGGGTTGCCATTTCCTTCTCCAATGCAGGAAAGTGAAAAGTGAAAGTGAAGTCGCTTGGTCATGTCCAACTCATAGCAACCCCATGGTCTGCAGCCTACCAGGCTCCTCCATCCATGGGATTTTCCAGGCAAGAGTACTGGAGTGGGCTGCCATTGCCTTCTCCAAGTTGAAGGCTAGTCAATGCCAAAAGAGTTAACTAACATCAGAAGTCAAGAGGATAGTTGAATTCCATTTACTCTGCATGTACCACACCCATCCATAAGTTACTAAGGCATCCTCAAATATATTCTGCCTTCCCACTCATGGTATTATTAATATAAAATAAAAAAATAATATAAATATATAATATAAATATTTTCATTTGTGAAAATCAGTAAAATGATTAGGATGGCAACAGCAACAACTAACATTTTGTGAAATATATGTGTCTTAGGCACACATAACTTATTGTTAATCCTCACAATTTTCTGAGTTATAATAAATTATTATTCCTATTTAAATAATGAAATTAACCCCTAGATGCTATCAACTGTTGCTTCCCTCCTCATGTAGGCATTGTCTGTTTGATATCAGGGGTCTATTCCCAAAAAACAAATTTTCTGCATGAAAATATTAAGAGCCCCTTTCCACCTATTTTAAACAATAAAAATTACGATGCGTTATTTGTCAAGCTAAAACCTTGATTCAGGTTCCTAAAAGGCGGTGGAAACTAGTAAAACACAAATAGATAAGAAACTATGGGGCTAGGATGTCAAAGTCCTAAGCCTTTATTTCCTGAGAGACACAAGGAATGTGGCTGTCGACAGTGATTTCGAATGAGCAGCATGACCAATCTTCGTGACAGCAGCCTCCAAGGTGGGTGTGCCCTAGGCTGGCACACCGAGATCTCCATTTCCAAAGGATGCTGGCAGTCTACCAACTGTATTTGGAATGCAATTTGAGGTTGATGTGCACAATGATTTGTTTAAAATGAGGCCCTGACTATAGTTTTGAGGCCCTGACTATAACTGTTTTCTTTTGTAAAAATTACTCAAAGATTATTTTGGTCAGAATTTCTTATAGAAATAAGAAATACAAATAGATGACACAGAGGAATAGAAGAGGTTGTAAAAGGACTATTTGTCAGTCTATGAGCTAGGCTAAGAGGAACCATCCCTGGGACTAAAACCTGGTGTCTAATTTGACACCTAGAGGAAGTAAGTGACCACAGTATAGACTAGATCATCCAGAGGGCAATGGTGGCCTTAGCAGATGGACAGGGCCACCCCCTAGCCCACCTGGGAGGGCCTGGGGAAGAAATATACCAGCCCCACTTTCCCACTTCCCTCTGATCTTTTGTTGATTTCCTACTGGCCAAACCCAAGTAGAAGCCAGTCAATCCTAAAGGAAATCAACCTTGAATAATCTTTGGAAGGACTGATGCTGAAGCTAAAGCTCTGACACTTTGGCCACTTAATGCGAAGAGCCGACCCATTGGAAAAGACTCTGATGCTGGGAAAGACTGAAGGCAAAAGGAGAAGAGGGCAGCAGACGATGAGCTGGTTGCATGGTGTCACTGACTCAATGGACACGAACTTGGGCAAACTCCAGGAGATAGTGTAGAACAGGGAAGCCTGGTGTGCTATCATCCACAGGGTCACAATAGTAGTAGCACATGACTTAAGAACAACACCTGGAAGCCAGAGATCAAGGGAGACTACTGATGGAGTCCATAAATGTCAGCCTTCCAGGACACCAAGTAGGGTATAGAAAAGTGGAAAGTGGATCCAAGGGACAGATTGAAAATACCCATCATAATAAGTAGTTGTGTTTTGCTTTGAATTCTCTAGTTTGACTCTCTTTGTTGAGCTGCTATCCATAAATGGTATCGACCCTCCTGTCCTTTCCCAAATCTTTCAGAAACAAAACATTGAAGTGCGAACCTGATCCAACCCCAAACTCTTACCAATTTCTTATTGCAGAGATTCTCTATGTAAAAACTGTTTCTGCAAACCCTAGTCAGACCAATGAATAACTTGTTCCATGCTCCACACAAGAAAACTCCAAGAGAAATAGGTTTTAGGTCTTCCCTTTGCAATAAAAATATTTGTAGGATGAGTTCTATCTATAGAACTTTATTCAATTCAAATCCCCTGAATTTCCCAAATTGGTTTAGAAGCCTCGGGCATTTCAGAACTACTATTGCCTCCAAAATCTTTAACCAAAAATAGATTCCTACCAGAACACCGCAGCTGCAGACATCAGCAACTTGTAGGAAGTTAAAAATGATACTTCCAGGGACTTAAATCACCCACTGGTCAGCAGCTGATAGGCTAACACCTGCTGCAGCCAAACCATGGGTTGTTGTACCTACTGATAAGCTCCATCTCCACCAAGTTCTCTCGGTCTGTTTTTGCAGCTTTACCCAAATGAAGTGCTCTGAGCCAACACTGCTAATTGTTTGCTAGGTGTACGAGTCAGCCAAAGATCCATGACAGGAACGAAATAGGAGTAAGTCAAGTCATCGATGTCGAGAAACTGGCCCCCAACTCACCCTGCACCCACCTGCGAGAACTCATAACAGCTGAGGGCTGTGACAAGCATAGACTCCTCAGAGGAGAAGCCTGCTGCACTCAGGGCAAGTAAACATCAAAACCCAAGCCAGCGACTGCAAGATCTATATGGTTGTACGTCATTTTCGAGGATGACACTGTGGGTGGTGATTATGCTGTGGACGGGTAGGGATGCTGGAAACTCTGATACAAGATTTCAGGTTCAATCACACTGTGCACTTGTTAAGCCTGCCCTTCAGTATGTGGCCACTGCCGCTGTTTCTAGAACCACAGAATCTTTACTTTCACAGTCCACCAAGTGAGTGATCATTGGTTGCTGTATATGTTTTTGCAGGAATCCTTTTCAATGGTGATACTGGGCTTACTAATGGAAGTTTGTACAGTATCTGTTTTACTCTTGATGACTCCACAGGCCCACAGATAAGCTTCAGAGTCTCCAGAGAGGTGCTTCTTTGGAGTATTTGGTATAATTGTAACGTGTTCCATATTTTTAATCCTTATTCACTAGCTCATTGACAATCATGTCTCTCCCAGCTTAAACCTTCCAAAGCTTTCCTAGTGTAAAAGAATGACTATTGGTAGGAATGTAAATTGATACAGCCACTATGGAAGATGGTATGCTGCGGCTAAGTCGCTTCAGTTGTGTCTGACTCTGTGCGACCCCATAGATGGCAGCCCACCAGGCTTCCCCGTCCCTGGGATTCTCCAGGCAAGAACACTGGAGTGGGTTGCCATTTCCTTCTCCAATGCATGAAAGTGAAAAGTGAAAGTGAAGACGCTTGGTCGTGTCTGACTCTTAGCGACCCCATGGACTGTAGCCTACCAGGCTCCTCTGTCCATGGGATTTTCCAGGCAAGAGTACTGGAGTGGGGTGCCATTGCCTTCTCCGGAAGATGGTATGGAGATTCCTTAAAGAAAATACTAGGAATAAAACCACCATATGACCCAGCAATCCCACTCCTAGGCATATATGCTGAGGAAAGCAAGACTGCAAAAGACACGTGCATCCCATTGTTCATTGCAGCACTATTTACAATCGCTAGAACATGGAAGTAACCTAGATGTCAATAGACTGATGAATGGATACATAAGCTTTGGTACATATACACAATGGACTATTACTCAGCCATAGAAAGGAAAACACTTGAGTCAGTTCTGATGAGGTGGATGAACCTAGAACCTATTATACAGAGTGAAGTAAGTCAGAAAGAGAAAGATAAATATTGTATTCTAACACGTAAATATGAAATCTAGAAAAATGATACTGAAGAACTTATTTACAGGGTAGCAATGGAGAAACAGACATAGAGAAGAGACTTGTGGACATGGGGAGAGGGGAGGAGAGGGTGAGATGTATGGAAAGAGTAACATGGAAACTTACATTGCCATGTGTAAAATAGATAGCCAACGGGAATTTCCTGTATGGCTCAGAAAACTCAAACAGGGGCTCTGTATCAACCTAGAGGGGTGGGGTGGGGAGGGAGAAGGGAGGGAGGTTCAAAAGGTGGGGTATATGTGTATACCTATGGCTGATTCATGTTGAGGTTTGACAGAAAACAACAAGTCTGTAAAGCAATTATCCTTCAATAAAAAAAAAAATGGATCACCAACTCATACCCATGGCTGACACTGTCCATGCCCTGTGTCTCTGACAGCTCTGACTGTGTCTGCCTTCCAGCCATAGATCTTTCTCACTTTGGTCCTTTATACCTGCTGTTCCTACTGCAGGAAAACCTCCCCAACTCATCCTCAATGGTCCCGTCTCTGCTGAAGCGCTACCACTTCAGACGTAATCTAGAAAAATTTCCTGCCCCACCCTAGTCACTTCTATCACATTACCATATATATTTGCTTCATGAAGTGAAATCTTGGTCACTCAGTCCTGTCGATTCTTTGTGACCCCGTGGACTGTAGCCTGCCAGGCTCTCCTGTCCATGGAATCCTCCGGGCAAGAATACTGGAGTGGGTAGTCATTCCCTTCTCCAGGGGATCTTCCCAACTCAGGGATTGAACCTGGGTCTCCTGCATTGTAGGCAAACTCTTTACATCTGAACTACCAGGGAAGCCTATTTGCTTCATAACACAGATTAAAATTAAAATAAACTTAAAAATATTTGTTACTTACTACCACTTCCTTTCCCTATAGAACTCCCAGTTCCTAGAGGAATCCTCAGTGTAAGTGCTGAATAAACATTTGTTTATGGATTTCTTAAATCTAAATTCCACCTGACCATCCATCATCTACCTGTCAATCAGTTTGCAATATTTATTTGCAAAATTGTGTGAAGATGAGTGTGTTAGTGTGTGTGATGATGGTGCATAGGTAGTGGGGTGATGGGAATATAGAAGAAATGAAAGAAGTACATCTTTGTTTGCAGAACAGGAGAGTCATCATTTTGCCAGGTTTGAGAAATATTCAGTTCAGTTCAGTTCAGTTTATTTGCTCAGTCGTGTCCGACTCTTTGTGACCGCATGAATCACAGCACGCCAGGCCTCCCTGTCCATCACCAACTCCTGGAGTTTACCCAAACTCATGTTCATCGAGTCAGTGATGCCATCCAGCCATCTCATCCTCTGTCGTCCCCTTCTCCTCCTGCCCCCAATCCCTCCCAGCATCAGGGTCTTTTCCAATGAGTCAACTCTTCGCATGAGGTGGCCAAAGTATTGGAGTTTCAGGTTCAACATCACCCCTTCCAAAGAACACCCAGGACTGATCTCCTTTAGGATGGACTGGTTGGATCTCCTTGCAGTCCAAGGGACTCTCAAGAGTCTTCTCCAACACCACAGTTCAAAAGCATCAATTTTTTGGTGCTCAGCTTTCTTCACAGTCCAACTCTCAAATCCATACATGACCACTCTATTCTTTTGCATTATCGCTGAGGAAGGCTTTCTTATCTCTCCTAGATATTCTTTGGAACTCTGCATTCAAATGGGCATATCTTTCCTTTTCTCCTTTGCTTTTCACTTCTCTTCTTTTCACAGCTATTTGTAAGGCCTCCTCAGACAACCATTTTGCCTTTTTGCATTTCTTTTCCATGGGGATGGTCTTGATCCCTGTCTCTTGTACAATGTCATGAACCTCCATCCATAGTTCATCAGGTTCTCTGTCTATCAGATCTAGCCCATTAAATCTATCTCTCACTTCTGTTGTATAATCATAAGGGATTTGACTGAGGTTATACCTGAATGGTCTAATGGTTTTCCCTACTTTCTTCAGTTTAAGTCTGAATTTGGCAATAAGGAGTTCATGATCTGAGCCATAGTCAGCTCCCAGTCTTGTTTTCCCTGACTGTATAGAGCTTTGCATCTTTGGCTGCAAAGCATATGGAAAATATTGATTTCATGTTAAGCACATATATGTATGCATTTTCATATAAATTCACATCATAGTAGGGCTTACCTAATGGGTTAAGCCAAGTTGGAAAATCATTACTACTGTGGGTATTTCTTATCCACATTGTTATTTACATTAATTTCCTAAAGGAAAAGGGAAAAACAAGTCCTCACACTCTTTACTGTCCCTCAGCCAAAACAAGAAGATCTGCTCTAATCACCATGAAACTAACACAGAAAATAGGACTTTTACTTACCCTGTTTATTAAAAAAACTACTTAAAATTTCTCTGCCTCAATTTTCTCAAACCAGCTTCTTTATGTGAGTAATAAAATGACTTTCTCAAAGTTATACGCATTAGTCTCTAGAAGATGGTAAAATATCTTTTCCTCAGACAGATTTCTCAAAGGTTTCACATTAGGCCTTTCTCATTGCCACAGTCATTAGGAACACAATCAACTAACATATTTTGCCCATGAGTTACCCTCTGACCTCACGGAATTAATACTATATTTTAAACTAGGGGGGGAGAATTCGCTAAGCCTTAGTGGGAGCATGGCTGGTACATAAAGCCCTTATAATGTGTTTTGAGCTGCTTTCAGTTACTCATATTGGATGTTTGATGTACCCATTCTGTTTTGCTTTCCTCTGAAATAATTCATTTGCCTTCTAAATGGAATCATGGACATACTTAATAAAAATGGTAATACTTCAAAGGGTGCATGGTTATAACCCAAGGATTGACGTAGAGGAAATTTCAGTGAGTGAAGGTGGGGGTGGTATGTGGAGGCTGAAGAAGGGTTTAGGGAATTCATTAAGTGATCGTGAGCTTCATGACAGTTCTCTTTTGAAAGATATTGAGTTGTAGTTAGGATTCTTTTTGAAAATTTTATCTGTGGGTTAGCGTGCCTTTCTCTGGAGGATCTTTCATAAGCAGTCACAAATGAGAGAATAGCAGAGGACTGCTATGTTGAAAATTAGACTGGAGAACAGATTTTTTTTTTTAACTTTTTAGTTTGTATTGGGGTAGAGCCAATTAACAGTGCTGTGGTAGTTTCCGGTGAACAGTGAAGGGACTCACCCATCCATATACATGGATCCTTTCTCCCCCAAACCCCTCTCCCATCCAAGCTGCCACATAACACTGAGCAGACTACCCTGAGCCATCCAGGGGGTCCTTGCTGGTTATCCATTTTAAATACACCAGTGTGTATGTCCGTCCCAAACTCCCAAACAGATTTGACGGCATCAACTCTCACATCCCAGCTCAAGTAAGTCTTGATCACAGGTGAACCTCTCTGATCATAGAGAAATGATTTAAAGAAGACAAAGAGAAATTTCCACAAATGATGGTCAACCTGGGGACCTAAAATCCAACACTGAGCTTTGGATTCTATGTCCTCTTCCTCTGGCCTTCCATCTCCAAAAGAGAATCAAAAGCCTAATGGGGGGAAGGGCAGGAAGCGATTCAGCTCTATCTTATCCGCAAGCTAGTGGCATCCATACTCATCTTTCCCTCACCCTTCATTCACACGCTGCCCTTTCCCCATAGCTTCTCCTTCACTTCCATCATCTCACAGTTTACCCCTAAAAAACTGCAGCCAAAGGGACAACTTATGCCCCCAAAATTGATGTGAAAGTGAAAAGTGTCAGTCACGTTCAACTCTTTGTGACCCCATGGGCTGTAGCCTGCCAGGCTCCTCTGTCCTTGAAATTCTACAGACAAAAATACAGGAGTGGGTTGCCATTTCCTCCTCCAGGGGATCTTCCTGGCCCAGGGATTGAACCTGGGCCTCGCACACTGCAGACAGATTCTTTACCATCTGAGCCACTGGGGAAGCCCTAAAGTTAATTACTGCTGAGCTATGCAGAGACCTGGAAAACCAATACATAGTCTTTTTGATCCTTGAAGTTACAAACCACACACAGAGGTCCGTGAGACACCTGCGGATAATCTTAACTGCATCTTTCTGCCAAGAAGACCACAGGTCCTGCTGACCTTCACTGAGAAAGGAGAGAAGTCCATACTGAGAGGGGAAAACCTGAACATAGAGATTGCTTTACATCTGAGGAGATGAAAAAGGAGTTCCTCAGGCAATATTGACCTTAAAAATGTGGTAACATCTCAGAACTACTTAGAGGCGAAACATCTAGATTCTTGGAAATCACCCAAACTTTTGGAATCAGAATTTCTGGAAGTGGAGTCCTGCAGACAGCACTGCAAATAAATGTGGTGGTTGTGTCTGTCTGCTGATTGAGAAAAATAATTTTTCATGTGCGTCTGCTGAAAAAAAAAAGTGTTTTTTTTCACTAGATGCCTGCAGGTTTGTGTGATAAAACCCAATATATTGAGGATGGTAGAGGTTGATTAGCAGCAGCAGCAGCAGAGGTCAATAGTGATATTAGTATTAGTTCGTATCAGTGGTTTGTCAATTTTTTGGTTTAAAAACTCTCTCATTTAAAAAAAAAAATGAAAGACTCCCAAGAGCTTTTTGTTTAGGGGATTAGATTTATCAATATTTATGTTGAAGATATAAAATGAGAAGTTAAAAAATATATGTGTTTAGGAAATAATCTAAAACAACAAAAATTAAACCTATTATATGTTAAAAATAGCATGTATTTGTATGGCAGAAACCAACACAATATTGTAAAAATTAAGAAAAAAAAAAAGTTAATCCACATCACTCAAGGCCAGATTTGCCATCAGAGAGGGATATAGATACTGGATAGATGAGTTTACATTTATACTTGGGTTCTGGTTATATTTATTATTTTCTGGTTTGCTATTTCATAAGAAATATGTAGCCTTTTATAACAAAATGAATAATGGAAGAAATGAAAATAACCATAGCTATATTTTCCAAACTGAAGCTAATATGAGAAGAGTGGCATTATTCTACATTTTTGCAAATCTCCACTGTCCAGCAGAACACAGCTGGAATCTCCCACATGCTGCTTCGTTCAGTTGGTTGCAAAACCCCAGGGTGTGTGACTCCTGACGTCGGCAGGAGAGTTCTTTACCACTAGAGCCAGCTGGGAAGCCCAGTGTAAACCAGGCAACTAGTGGGAAGCCGTTGTATAGAACAGAGAACTCAACTCTATGCTCTATGGTGACCCAGATGGGTGGGAGGGAGGTCCCCGAGGGAGGGGGTCATATGTATACAGATTCACTTCATTGTACAGCAGAAACTAACACAAAATGGTAAAGCAATGATACTCCAGTTAAAAAAAAAAAAAAAGGAAAAAAAGACTTTAGGCATTTAGCAAGAGCTTGCCAGAAGGCCCCGGGACTGACTTGCCAGGCATCCCTCAGCCCTTCCAGATGGCCCCAATCGATGTCTCTGGGCTCCTCCCAGGCCAGCTTTGCTAGTGTGGGTTCAGCTCCAGGTGAGGGAATCCTTCGGCAGAAGGCCCGGCACGGAAACTTACAAATGTGTGTGTGTGCTCAGTCATGTCCAACTGTGTGCCACCTTATGGACTGTAGCCCACCAGGCTCCTCTGTCCGTGGGATTTTCCAGGCAAGAATACTGAAGTGGGTTGCCATTTCCTTCTCCAAGGGATCTTCCTGACCCAGGGCTTGAACCCACATCTCTTGCATCTCCTGCACTGGTAGGCAGATTCTTTACCATTGGCACAAGATGGGAAGCCTGAAAATTTAAAATGCTGAGACGCAAATCTGGGAAAAAGAAGAGGAAGTCCCAACTCTGTGTCACCTGGGCTGGAGCCAAGAGTATTTTCCACATTTAATGCCTCTCTTCTCTCTATTGATCCTTCTTAGGCAAACAAAAGACGACATAGACCTTCTGGCATACACACATGATTTCTTCCAGTATTATTCAAACTATCAAACAGCATGATGAAAACTGGAATAACTATACCTCTAGGAAAGTAAACCCTCACAAACTCTTGAAAGCTATTGTGTGGCAAAACTTAAGATCTATTAAAATTTAAAAGAAATAGATGGCTGCCTGATTTTTAAATATAAATATTTTCTTGATCTTAGTGATAAGTGAAATCACTCAGTCGTGTCTGATTCTTTGCGACCCCGTGGACTGTAGCCTACCAGGCTCCTGCATCCATGGGATTCTCCAGGCAAGAACACTGGAGTGGGTTGCCATTTGCTTTTCCAGGGGATCTTCCCAACCCAGGGATCACACCCGTGTCTCCCGCATTGCAGGCAGACGCTTTAACCTCTGAGCCACCAGGGATCTTGACCAAGTATAATTAAATGTCCCGCAAATGAGTGTCTCGCTGTATTGTGTCTCTTTTATTCAACCAAGTGATGTGTTTCTCATCACACACTATTTAAAAAGTTCATCTAACTGTGGTGCTGGAGAAGACTCCCGAGTCCCCTGCACTGAAAGGAGATCAAACCAGTCAATTCTAAAGGAAATCAACCTTGAATATCCACTGGAAGGACTGATGCTGAAGTTGAAGCTCCAATACTTTGGCCATCTAATGCAAAGAGTTGACTCACTAGAAAAGACTCTATGATGTTGGGAAACACTGAGGGCAGGAGGAAAAGGGGGTGACAGAGGATGAGATGGCTGGATGGCATCATCAACACAATGGACATGAGTCTGAGCAAACTCAGGGAGATGGTGAAGGACGGGGAAGCTGGGTGTGCTGCAGTTCAGAGGTCACAAAGAGTCAGGCACAACTTAGCTACTGAACAAGACCTAAAATGAAGTGATACTATGTCTTTCTCTTAATGAAGTCAATTAGCATTTTAGGACTTCGAGCAAAGTCTTCTCTTTTTTGCTACCCAGTATTTCAACAGACTACCTACTCTATCAAAGAAAGAGTAAAAAAGAAAATGCATACACAAACATGCCTTCTTTAAGTTTGGGAAAAAACATAATGAGGTGTAGGGATTTTCCTGGTAGTCCAGTGGTTAAGCTTCAAAGTGGTTGTCCAGTGGTTAAGTGCATCAAATGCAAGGGACATGGGTTCAATCCCTGGTCAGGGAACTAGGATCCTACATGTCACATGGTGACCAAAAAATAAACTAAAACAAATAATAATAAAATTTAAAAACCTTGAAACATAATGAGGTACAGTCTGGCCATTGGTGACAAAGACCACATTGGTGCAGAAGAAGTTAAATATTGTCTGATCTCTTTTCTCACATTTTAACCACAGAATCATTTTGATCTCCGAGCTGTTTCTAATTAGGTGTTAATGACCTCAGAGTTGTGTGAGTTTACCATGTTCTGTTCCTCATTTGATTTTCCCCTTGGGCTAAAACAATACCAAGAGGACTGAAATGAAGATAAAATACACCTCTATGGTCCCAATGGCTATTGAATCAGAGATATATAAATACAGAGAAGTCCAGAGGGAACAATTATTATTAACACTAGTTCCATGACCTATACCAACCAAGAAAAGAAAGTAATTATACTGCTTTTGTGTGCTGGGCCAAGAGGGGTCCTCAGACTCAGAAATCATGAATGAAACAAAGATACAGGGTACCACTGACGCTTTGAAGGCTGGAAGTTTAGGAACCAATGGCCACTCAGTACAGAAGGAATGTAAAATACCACACACCATCCCTGGGAAGTGTCAGAAAGAAAATGCTTTTTTGTTTTTTTCCAAAGTAAAACAGCCACACTTATCATTAACCTCTACAACAAGAACTAAGTAAATGAGAAAATAATAAAGGAAGGAAAAAATAGATGTAATGTATATGGTGCCTTTTAGCACAATGCCATACTACCTAAGAGATTTCCAGAATGATGTACTGTAGACTTTACAGGGAATTCAAAAGGACAAAGAATGTCTTCTAATCAGTGAATTTAATGATTATACACATATACGGTTGCACCCTCTATACCCCAGCTTCCTATTTGTGAATGAAAGAGCTTGAAGTAAATATTTAGTCTCTAGTAATCCTCGGTGCAGCATTTTATTTATTTTTAAAGTTGCACATTATAACTATAACTGGCAATGCCTCTTACTAACGACTTATTCATTTGTTAAAAAATATCAACAGATTTTAGCCAAGGATTAAGAAGAAAAAGAGTTACCAAACAAAACTTCAGATATTGTAAAACAAGATGAATCATCTTGAAGTACTGGTAAACCCATAAATCTTGAACAGTCTCAAAAATATGCCTGAAAATAAAATGACTTGAGTATCATTTAAAGAGGAGAATTGAAAAAAAAAAAAAACAAAGAAAAGAAGAGGCGGAAATAAAAGCAATATCCCTTTACAGCATATTGACTGAGCTGGTAAAGTCACCACGATTAAAATGAAGTAATTCACTTTGAACTAACTCTAGTTGACTCGGCTAATGTGCCTGAGGATTGTCTGTGGCAAGCCCAGAGGAAATCTTTTGTGCTTCAGTTAGCAATAAAGCTTGGAAATCATTATTCTTTCAAAGATGAACATAGATAACAGAGGAAACCAGAAATGTCTGTTGTCTTGTGTTATATGTTCAGACTACAAGCTGTCTAGCCATTTTGCTTCCTCATGGGTCAGGATTTCAGACATGGACTCATTTAAATCTCATCAAATCTTCTGCACATAAAAATTCCATCAATCAACCCATCTAGACTATTAACATGACAACACACATTGTTTAGGATGCGTCCAAAACAGAATAGAAAATTGAATTGATGGCATTAAAGGTTAACTCTGACTCATGAAACCAACAAAATTAGCTAAGATTTTTTGTTATTAACCAAAACGCAAGATCGGTGGTTCTGTGGTCTTTTCCGGTGGGCTATCCATACAGCTGTATATCCCATCCTATGTTGTTTGTGGAAAACCCAACACTCTGTTAGGAACAGATGTTTTGCCATCTTTGGGTGGGAGAGCAGTGGTGGGATTAAGAAGCCCCTCTGATTCTTGTACTTCTTGCTCTGCCCTGATAAACATGTAACTTCCATTTCAGGAGTGCTCCTTGATGCCTGCATATCCGAGTCCCTACAGAATACTAACTCCCACCACCCCCCAAACAAAAACAAAGCAAAGTCTGCTGAACACCCAGCTTCCGCCTCTCTAGGAGTTATTTATGCGGTAAATTTACGACATATTTTTACAGGTTAGTCAGTGTCACATTGCTCACTTCCACGGTTTTAGATGCAGAAATGAATCGTCTCTCTGTTCTTTGGCAAGATAAATGCCTCCTTTTTGATGCTTTGATGCCACTGTGTAAAAGACAGCGAAGTGAGGTACATGAAACTGGGTTAAAAAGCTTAATATAACTGTACTGGGTTGACAAAGCACAGGATTAAAATTCAGTCACGCATGCAAAAAAATGTAATAAATGAATGAAAATGTGTGTTATGGGTCATTTCTGCTTTAATAGCACCTTTGTGCTATGGAATCCAAATAGCAACAGTCATCTTATCCACGCCTCACAAATGAAATAACATTAGGTTTCCAGGCACCTAATGACACACAGCTAGCACAGAATGAGGCTCGTGCCCATGGATTTATTTGATGTAAACACCCAGGGCACATAGAGACAACTTATCAGTCCCCGATAGGACTCCATTTAAAGCTGCTGCAACATTGATACTATGGTTCATCTCCATTTTTCAGCTAAATGGAGGTTTTCTTTTTCACTTCATATAAAGTCTTCAACCAGCTCAAGACTTCTAATAAATTGCAAACTCTGTAACAATATATCTTCTATTATGCCGCGTGTTACTTTACTAAGACAGGAAATTAAAGCAATAAAACACTTACAAAATGGGAGGGCACATTTAGACACTCATTTTTCTTATGTCCCCATATTATTCTTCAAAAGGCCTTTTATGATACTAATATTAAATTCTTTGAAGTCTGAAAAATCTGTTGAAAGTGTAGAATTTCTAAGATATAGAGCCCAAACACTGCCTCTCCTCATGCATTTATTAAAATGGAATGTGTGGTAGAAAATCTTAAAACACAAAATACAGTACAGTTAAATAATATATGACCAGATATATTTCAAGTCCCCATTAGAGAGTCCATTGTGTGGAAATTTGATTGAAGGCTCAGGAAAATCTATTTTGCTTTTTCTCACCTGATGTGACCAAATGCACAACACATGTGGTCATTTGTACAAAATGCTGGTAACTGCAAAATGAAGCGCTGAGAACCAGACAAATACGGTAACGGTCACTTACGCAGCCTGTTCATATAAAAGAAATTGAATCAAGCTTACGAGGCTGTGCATTTTTTATTAACCTCCTGGAAAAAAGGTCAGACAACTGTTCTTTTAATAGTAAGAGCACTATGTGAAAATGGCTAAAAGAGAAATGTAAAAAACTGCCATATATTCTAGGCGGTATATTAGGCAATTTTATTGAACAGCTTAGAGATGTGCGGAGAAGCCCCCTTCATTGGCTACTATGAAAAAAGATGAAAAACTACTATTCTGTTTCAGCAACAAGCATTTCCGTCCAACCTTACAGAAAAAGAAGTAGAAAGAATAGAAATGGATAGGAGGAAAACCTCTGAAAGTGAAAATTTAAGAGACAGGAAAGCTCATAAAAAACGTCTCCTCCCTCCTCTCACTCTTCACACCCACCTACCTGGGCCTCCTCCCTTCTCCCCTCCTTCCTCCCCTCTTTTTGCAAAGGTTTGCCAAAAACAAAAAAAAAAAAGAAAGCCGGCTGAAGGATGGTGAACATTCTTTCCCCTGAAGACTACACGAAACTCCAACTTCCCATTAGATGAAACTGCAACATTGCCTGAGCAGTGCAGGAATTTTTCTCTTCTTTGGAAACCCCCAAAACAGTTGATCTCTTTCTCAACATGTCACTTGAAACAACAGCTATTTAGCAGGTGCGAACGTTCCAATTAAATAGCAAGTGCTTTTTGGAGGCGATCCTAACAGCCTTTGCAGGGTCGGGCTCCATCCCAAACCACTACCTCTCCTCGCTCAGTTGATTAGGGTCAGCAGTTTAAAATTAGAAAATGAAGCCCTTGAACCTCTTGTCACCACTGTAGACACACTTGCTAACATTAAAGGATCTTCCACACACCAAAGGGAAGTCAAACTCTCCTGCCTGCTGCTAGTTTACTCCAGTCCTTTACCAATTTCTCTCGCTGTCTCAGAAATATCTTTTTTACTTTTTTTGAAACACTGTGCTGAATTCAGTGACAAAATTAGCGGGTCCAATCTGAGGCATTAGTCCTCAATAACTTATGTTTCCCTTCTTTTCTGCCATGGTTCCTCTCTGCTGGAATTCTGAAGCAATCAACTACCTGGGGACACTTCTCCCCAGAGACCTTTCTTAGTACACTATATCAATTAACACAAAAGCAATTGTGGACCCCCTGCATTACCCAGCACCACCATCTGGTCTCCCTGGTACTGCATGGAGGGGGGCATATTTCAATTTGTCAAAACAATGCAAATTTCCCAAATTATTTTCAAATTATGCATGTTTACTTTAATGTGGTGCCTATTCATCTCTTAAAAGGTGTTTTGCAAATTCTTCTAAATTGATTCTCCCTCCAGCTTGCCTGGTTGCTCTCTCTCTCTCTCTCTGTCTGTCTCTCTCAGGCAGGAAAAAATTGGGATTATAAAGACTGAAGTTTAACTCAAAAGAAATAAGAGTTTGTAAAATTTAAATAGCTTACCAACCAAAAGTGAAAGTGAAATTTGCTCAGTCATGTCCAACTCTTTGTGACCCCATGGATTATGCAGTCCATGGAATTCTCCAGGCCAGAATACTGGAGTGGGTAAACTTTCCCTTCTCTAGGGGATCTTCCCAACCCAGGGATCGAACCAAGGTCTCCTGCATTGCAGGCAGATTCTTTACCAGCTGCGTCACAAGGGCAACCCAGGGAAATGACAAATTATTAGATGTGTGTTCATACCGCACAAGTTCCCTTGCCAGTTGTCCAGTGATTAATGGGGAGGGGATATCATTTTTATGCAGCAAAACTCAATAATATCTGAGAGATACCAAAAAGACTCTCCCATCAAAGAAAATTGTCCCAAAAATCACATTTGCCACTCTTTCCCTTTAAGGCTTTGCAAATTCCTGCTAGAATATAAGCAATTAATTTGAAAGTATTAATAAATTAAGTCATTTTTCACGCATTTTAATGAATTGACTTGGCAGATGAGTTTGGCTGTTGCTTTGGAATGTTCTGATGTGACGACGAATGGCAGGCGAGCTCTAGATCAATGCTCGCCACTGCGGTCGCCACTGGCCACCTGTGGCTGTAATTTTAAATGTAAACCAATTAAAATCAAATACACTTTTAGAAACCCAGCTCCTCAGTCAGAGGAGTCACATTTTATGTGCTTGGTAAACTACATGTGGCTGGTGACTGCCGTATTGGACGACACAGTATGTTGTCCAACACATCTCATCAGTCCTAATGGGCCCACTAACATAGGAAGCTCCAGATAAAGGCTAACTGGCAGTATGCGCACATCATTGTTCTTGATGTTAAAGATGGAAAAGTTGAAAGTGTTAGTTGATCAGTTGTGTCGACTCTTTGCAACCCCATAGATTGTAGCCTGATGGGTCAGGCTCCTCTGTCCATGGGATTCTCCAGGCAAGATTACTGGAGTGGATTGCCATCTCCTTCTCCACGGGATCTTCCCAAACCAGGTAACGAACCCAGGTCTCCCTAATTGCAGGCAGATTCTTTACCATCTGAGCCACCAAGAAAGAGGAAAATGGTCCCCAAAGCAGGCAGGACATGGGCAAAAGAACAAATTGCAACTTGCCAGGCTTTGGCTGAGAGTGAAACAAAGGAGGATCCTACATTCCTCCCACACATCCTCCATCTGACTTTTGTCTGTAGAAAAACTTCAGCCAAAGAACAAGTTTAACCAGAGAAGTGGAAAAAAAAAAAAATGAAGAAACAAGGAGAAAGAAGTCTAAGAAGAATAGTAACACTAGTTTAGTCAAGTTTAGTTAAGTATCTTTCGTTTCTTCTCAAGCAATACAGATAATATTCTGAGCCATATCCTATGAGCTGTCTTGTAGATATGGAAACCCCTACCAGGTAGAAAAGGTTAACTACATGATGATCAGGCTGTAGTCATGACATAAGTTGCCACAATCCCGAGAACTGTCGTCAAAGAAATGGGTACAAACTGACCCTGGAACTGAAGATTAACTATACTCAAATCATGGACAGAGGAGCCTGAAGGGTTACTCTTCCTAGGGTTGCAAAGAGTCAGACACGACTGAAGTGACTTAGCATGCAAGCATGCAAACCACACAAGAAGACGCTGATCAGACCCCCGATGACCAATTTCAAGACGACAGTCAGAGCTGATTGTGCTTTTTCTGCATGCCGCCCCCTCCCTCCGTCTGTAAAAGCTCTTACCCACTGACTGTCAGTAGGGCTAGTCTGTCTTTGAACAGGAGTCTGCCACCCTCCCCCGCAACCCCTCAGTAGCCAACATTTAAAATAAAGCAAACTTTCCTCTTCCTCAACCTTGCCTCTTTATTGGCTTTTGGACGGCAAGCCGTCAGACCCCCGTGTTCGGTGACAAGTGCGAAATCTTTCCACTAGCATGAGATGTATTTGAAAGATGAGGACATCTTGGTTTGCCGGGTTGTACTTAATTGAACAGATTTATCTCATTGCATGCACACTTTTGGCCAAGGAGTGTCCACTGGTGCCTCTGCTAATGTCATCACTCTTCACCCTGCTCAGCCAGGAGTCCTGAGTGGAGCTGATTCTGACCCCAGTTCCGTGAAATGACCCCGGGCTGGCGGATTCGAGTCTTGCAACTCTCCAGCTAGAGAAAGGACTGAAAACTCTGCTGTCCCTGAAGCCGAGTTGGTCAGGTCCCACTAGCAGTGATCCTGGCCTCCTGCCTGAGTGACCAGGATGGACTGCTCCCTCCCCCCATTCTTAGAGTTGCTCCAAAGAGGATGTGTCTGACCAGGAACCACCTTACTCCACCCAGGAGGCCAGCCCGGACTGATGGCCACAGAGAGGACAGAAGAGGCAGAGGAGGTAAGTGGCTGGGTCTTAGGACTGCATGTCAGGCACCGGATCTATTCATGTTCAAAGCTGGTTCTTCCCAGATCAGTAAGATTCTCTCCATTTCCATACGGAATACAAACTTCTCTCTTATCCGTGGACACATGTCTACATGCATAGGCACGCACACAGCTTGTAAGAGACCTGCAAGTTGTGCGGAGTGGACTAAAGAGCTTTTTTCCGGCAGAGAGGACTATCCAAGAAGACCCTGGGGCAGGAAAGAGCCTGGCAAATTGCAGCAATGAAAGAAGGGCAGCGTGGTGAAGAGTCACAAGCTGGTGTGAATGGCATTGCTAGAGACAGAGACGTGGGGTGGAGATGGGGGTTTATTTCACAAACAAGGAGGAAAACATAAGATGACTCTATTCGGGTGAGTGACAACCCTTTGGCTGTTCCAATACGTTGGAGAGAAATCAGGCCAGAAACATAGTGTCCAGTTAGGAAAGTCAGATGGGGGACTGGTGGATTGGACAGGATGCTGGCAGGAGGGTACAGAAAGGCTGGTGGGGGTGGGATGTAGTTTGAGTCTAGAATCATCAAGATTTTTGGCTGGAGCACCTGGGTGGGTAGTGACAGGACTGACCAAGATGAAGGACCAAGGAAGGAAGAGAAGAGATTGGAACTCACAGTGTACCCCATCCTTTGATGAAAAGGATAATGTGGACCATCCAAATTAAATCCACACTTACAAATGAATTCTCCATTCTTAGAGTTGGAAATTGCCCTGAGGAAACATTGAGTCAAAAATACAACTCAGGCTTAAATCCCACAGGCCCAATACTATCAAAAGATTTTAACTGCTAACTTGTTTTTGGACAATTAGGGTACCGCTTATTAGATTATAATAATGTTCCAAAAATACCACTTCTAAGATGAGAGTTTGATTCTATTCTAGTACTTTCCTAGTGCTCCTGCCTTTTATTCTTTCTCTTGTGCTTAAGATGAGTTGATTTTACTCTAATTGTCTTCTATCGTACTCATTTGCTTTCTTTTATGCATTCATTTATGTATTTCTTTTCTTACGATATGACCTAGTAGGTTCATATACCATTGAACACTACTCTGTATTTTTGATCTCGAGTGATTTAAGCCACCTGATGAGTCTAAGTTTCCATGACTATATTATATCATAGCAACAACAAGAGCCATCACTTAATAAACACTTTATACGGGCTTACCAGGTGTCACTAGTGGTAAAGAACTCACTTGCCAATGTAACAGACATTAAAGACATGGGTTCAATCTCTGGGCCAGGAAGATCCCCTGGAGAAGAGCCTGGCAACCCACTCCAGTATTCTTACCCGGAGAATCCCATGGACAGAGAAGCCTGGCGTGCTGCAATCCACAGGGTCACAAAGTTTGACACAACTGAAGTGACTTAGCATGCAACATGCATGCACAATAACATGCATTAAATCAACCTCCACAACAACAATACAAGGTAGTCCCATTGTTCCATTTTACAGATGAAGAACTAAGAGCAGATTTAAGTAAGGTCCCAAGGTCACAGAGAGCTGAAATTTGCCCCAGGATGTTTGCATTCAGAAGCTACAGTCTGATTCTGTGCTACCTCCTAGGTCATGTGACTGGATTCAGTCCACACCGCCATAGCCAGTATCTTGGTTCAGATGCAAGGAAATGAAATGCTATGCATAAATCGGTCTTACCTTTCTAGATGAAAAAAAAATATTAAAGCAGAATTTCAAGCCTATGATAAAATCATATGCCATAGACTATGATACACTGATTAGAAAATTCTTAAAGAAAAATTTCCTTTTAACAACATTGGCCTGGGTCAGGGGAAGGGGTGGAAGCTGCTGCTGCTGCTAAGTCACTTCAGTCATGTCCAACTCTGTGCGACCCCACAGACGGAAGCCCACAGGCTCCTCTGTCCCTGGGAGTCTCCAGGCAAAAATATTAACTTGAGTTGTCATTTTCTCCTCCAATGCATGCATGCAGGCATGCTAAGTCACTTCATTCGTGTCCAACTCTGTGCGACCCCGTGGACAGAAGCCCACCAGGCTCCTCTGTCCACAGGATTTTCTAGGCAAGAATACTGGAGTGGGTTGCCTTTTCCTTCTCCAAAGGGGGGTGGAAGGCGTCCTGTCATTTCATGTCATGGGTAGCATGGGGATGCGGCAGCTGAGAAGGCGGTGGCCCTGGTCAGGTTGACCATGCCCTGCTGGGACACTCAGGAGTGGAGGTACTGTTTGCACTTAGCAATGTATGTGGTCCCATGTGGGGCTCAAAGCAGAAAATGTATTCTCTGATCCAAGAGGGTGGGAAGTATTGAGATGTCCTCCTGAGCAGGAGAAAATTCATATTTTTAAGGATATCATAACGCTTCCTAAATTTTTTCTCTCTCTACAGTGACAATTCTCATGAAATATCTTCCTGCATGCTTGTTTGTAAAAGGGGAATCAGTGTTTTTGAGGAAATGAGCTTTAAAATAGCGAAGCAGACCTTTTCCATCTTTTAATGAAGACTTTTATTTTATCTCAACCCTGACAGGACAAGGCAACTTAAAGCGTTAACCACAACAAAAATTTCTTTAGGCAAGTTGAAGTCATCTCTATCTCTAGTCTTTTTTCATTGCAATTTATTAGTGATGGCAGATGCTCTTCTGAAGCTAGTACTGAAAGCACATTTTCTCTATGATTTCATTTCCAATGGGTTTTAAGATTTTTGAAGGCAAGGATTGTAACTTCATGCCCCTTTATGCTCATCAAAGCAGCTTCTAGAGTTCCTTGTGTGCAGTAGGTGCTAGTTGCCTGGGAAAAAGCACTTTAATATTTCTGTGATATTTTGTGTCATTCTTAGTGAAACTGTAGAGGAAACATTTAGGGATTAGTGTTCCCTACCCAGTACATAGTTTGCTTTCCTTCTTTTTTTTTTATCATTTATTTTTAAGATTTTTTAATTGGAGTATAATAGCTTTACAATGTTGTGTTGGCCTCTGCCATATAACACTGAATCAGTTATAATTATATAAATACACACACACATATCCCCTTTCTCTTGAGCCCCCCCCCATACCCATCCCACCCCTCTAGGTCATCACAGAGCACCAGGCTGGTCTCCCTGGGCTAGCTTCTCACTAGTTACCTATTTCACACATGATGGTGTATATATGTCACTGCTACTGTCTCAATTCATCCCACCCTCTCCTTCCCCCACTGTGTCCACAAGTCTGTTGTCTATGTCTGCATCTCCATTCCTTTCCTGCAGGTAGGTTCACAGGCTTTTGAGGCCCCAGCATCTTCTGATGGTTTTTGTTGATTTTCTTCCTCTTACATGAGTGTTGATTTCTTTGGTACCAGGAAACCAGTCCTAATGAAAGTGGTTGATAATAACAACACAAAATATTTGAATAATGCTTTAAGATCTTCAATTATTTTTCCGATTCATCCCTTCATTTCCATGGCACCTCCCACAATCCAATTACCAATGTATTAGGATCTTTGATTGGAGTTTTCTGCTCTGTATCACATCATGATAGATGCCAGAACAGCTGATTGTCACTACTGAATTTCAGAGTTTTCCTGCTTCATATAGAGTCAGTGAATTAGTGTGGCTATAATTTCAACCACCATGACATTCTGTCATTAAGAGCCTCTTCATTTCCTACGAGTTTCGTGTTGAGTCATCCAGATAGCCTGATTCCATCCCTAATAAACACTGGGAGAGGAGCAGGAAATAGCCGTTTCAGCAGGTGGCACCCCACATATCTGCAATTTCTGTTCCTCCTTTAGGCAACACAGTTGAAGGCTGCATGATGAATGAGCAACCGTTGATTGGTCCTATTGTGCATTTGTGATTCTCCTCTTTTTATGTCTAATTTTAGGATGCAGAAAATGCTCTGGGGGATCAAAAGCAGATACGTGACACATGCGCCAAGATAAAATATAACAATGACATGTGGTCAGAGGATTTTTTTTTTTCCCTTCAGAATATCTTGGACTGACAGCAAGTTCCTATGGTGGTAGCTGTGTGCCCAAAGCTGCCTAGAGATGCTGAAATTTGTCCTTCAAAACAGAAACTCCTTACCTCCTCCATCTCTCTCTCTCTCTTTTTTTTTTCTTTTTTAAACATTAGGGTGAACATTTCTCAAGAACGGATGACTTTCCTAGCCTCATGCAAGATGGATTTGGACAGATAATAAGGATACTTCCATTACTGATGATGGAGAATTTCATGTCAGGTTTAGACTTCATATAAAGCTTGTCACTAATGGCCAAAAAATCTTGGCAGAAATCTCATACCAATGATGATGTGTGGTACCTACTACTAACTACAGTAAAGGAAAAACTTTTCAAAAGCAATTACCTCAGTAGGTTCCAGAACGATGCAAATCAAGGCAAAAATAAAATTTCATTTATCTTCATTCCTTTGGCAAAATTATTCAATGACGGGCACTCCTTGATGAGAAACAGGATGTTGATCCACAGAATCTCTTTTCTATTGCTGTGGGAGTGTAAATTGGTAAATCCACTTTCAAAAATACTTGATCTTGTAAAGTTGAGCATTTATATTTCTTCCTACTCACCAATTTCATTTTAAATACATGGCTTGATTGTAATTATTTTTCACCTTATAAAAGGGTATCATAGTGAATTGTAGGTCAGTTTTCATTCCAATCCTAAAGAAGGGCAATGCCAAAGGATGCTCAAACTATCATACGTTGCACTCATTCCATATGCTAGTTACAGTTATGCTGAAAATTCTTCAAGCTAGGCTTCAGCGGTATATGAATCAAGAACTTCCAGATATACAAGTTGGGTTTAGAAAAGGCAGAGGAACCAGAGATCAAATTTTCAACATCCGTTGGATCATAGAGAGAGTAAAGGAATTCCAGGAAAACATCTACTTCTGTTTCATTGACTGCATGAGAGCCTTTACCTGTGTAAATGTATTAAGAAAATTCTTAAATAGATGGGAATACCAGACCACCTCACCTGCCTCCCTAGAAACCTGTATGTGGGTCAAGAAGCAACAGTTAGAACCAAACACGGAACAACTGACTGATTCAAAACTGGGAAAGGAGTATGTCAAGGCTGATTATTGTCACTCTGCTTATTTTACTTCTATGCAGAGGGAAAGAAAGTGAAAATGAAGTTGCTCAGTTTTGTCCAACTCTTCGTGACCCTATGGACTGTAGCCCGCCAGGCTCCTCCTCTGTCCATGGGATTTTCCATGCAAGAATACTGGAGTGGGTTGACATTTTCTCCTCCAGGGCATCTGCCCAACTCAGGGATCGAACTCAGGTCTTCCACATTGCAGACAGACTCTTTACCTTCTGAGCCATCAGGGAATCTATGCAGAGTGCATCATGTAAAATGACAGGCTGGATAAATCACAAGCTGGAATCAGCCTTGCCAGAGAAATGTTAAAAACCTCAGATATAGATGATACCACTTCACCACTCTGGCAAAAAGGAAAGAGGAAACCTCTTGATGAGAGTGAAAGAGAAGAGTGAAAAAGCTGGCTTAAAACTCAACATTCCAGAAACTAAGATCATGGCATCTGGTCCCATCAATTTATGGCAAATAGAAGGGGAAAATGTGGAAGCAGTGGCAGATTTTCTTTCCTTGGACTCAAAAATCACTGAGGAGGGTAACTGCAGCCATGAAGTTATATGACACTGCTCCTTGGAATAAAAACTATGACAAACCTAGACAGTGTATTACAAAGCAGAGACATCACTTTGCTGAGACCAAGGCCCATCTAGTCAAAGCTAAGATTTTTCCAATAGAGTTGTGATATATAGAAGTATGTGATACATACATACAGATATAAGAGTTGGACCATAAAGAAGGCTGAGTGCTGAAGAGTTGATGCTTTTGAATTGTGGTTCTGGAGAAGATTCTTGAGAGTCCCTTGGACGGCAAGGAGATCAAAGCAGTCAATTCTAAAGGAAATTAACCCTGATTATGGGCCTTAGTCCAAACTAACTGGTGTCTTAGAAGAAGAAGAGATCAGAAGACAGACATCAGGAGTCACCTGTATACACAGAGGGATTGTAGTGTGAAGGGTAGCAGGCACATGCCCTTCGGCCGGGGAAGGGAGAGAAGCCAGAAGAACCCAACCCCGTTGGCACCTTGATCTTGGATTTCCAGCCTCCAGGACTGTGAGAAAATACACTGTGGTCATTCATTCCAGCAGCCCTAGAAAACCAGTAGAGGCATCATACCCATGAGAAAGTCTTGCCTGGAGTACCAGCAGTCTTGCTCCTTGACCACGGCAAATGGAACCCCACCTGGGCGCCACCCTTTGGAGTCTCCTACAAATCACAAACATGGAACCACAAAACCTTTCCCTCCCTTTTTTGATAACAGAAGAAAATTTGCTTGAAAATTTAATGACCAACTTATCAGCCCATCGGGCTTCCCTGCCCATGTCAAGGATGCATGTCTGAGGATGACAGTGTGGGGGGTGTGTGTGTGTGTAAGTAGTAGGAGATCACAGCCACAGCCCTGGGAGACTGGAGACAGAGGGCTTCCTCCACAGATCTGCAGCACCAGGATCTAGGCAGACCAGGCTCCCCAGACCACGGCACACTCCCTCCCTTCTGTTTGGGTGCTATGGCTTGGGAAGGTGCTTAGCATCACCAGGAAATCTCAGGTCAAGAGGCCAGGAGCTGGGGAGAGGACTTGCCTGCTAGGGAAGCTTCACCCTGTCTCAGTGTGGGTTCAGGCAGGTCCTGTCACCTCTCAGGAATAGCTGTCATTTCCCTGTCTATCTTCTGCTTACTCTGCAAACTCAAGTGTTGAGGGCATGGTGGTTTAAGGGACAGTGTAGTTCCTTTAGCCTCTGGATTAGAGGTCCCTTCCTAAGAAAAAGACTCTGGGTCCTCAAGTTGGGAACATGATTCAGGCTGTGGGTGCAGCAAGATTTATAACATTTACTGTTTTGTGATTGGGCTTCCCTGGTGGCTCGGGGGTAAAGAATCTGCCTGCCAATGGAGAGCCGCAGGAGACACGGATTCGATCCTCCAGTTGGGAAGATCCCCTGGAGGAGGAAATGGCAACCCACCCCAGTATTCTTGCCTGAAGAATCCCATGGACACAGGAGCCTGGCAGGCTATAGTCCATGGGGTTACAAAGAGTCAGACATGACTTAGCAACGAAACAACAACAACCATTTTGTGATACCACGTGTGAGCTTTGATTTACAGGGAGACTCTGGAGTCCTCAAATTCTCCAGGTGATGCTGTTTCAACAAGAATACTCATAAAAGCTTTACGCGCAAGAGCAAAAACTTGGCCACAGTCCAAATCCCCATAGCAGAGAAGGGAATGAATTCATTGAGAGCATATCCACATAACAGAACATTACATAGCAATCAAAATGATTGAATCA